>NC_080726.1:23237370-23565704 GCF_019097595.1 Hemibagrus wyckioides
TATGCTGGTGCTGATGCTGGTGCTGGTGGAACTCGGTGCGCAGGTATGATGGAGCGGCCAGAGGAGTTCCCCTATCCACGTTCTGGGAGGCCAGGAAGCGCGAGTTCAGCTCTTGGCGCAGTAGGTCCTGCTCTGTAAATTCAACAATCATGCACACTTCAGCACAATGTTTCAGCACAAATATCAGCACGTTTGTCATATAAAGCACGCCGTGACGTACCTGTGTAGGGACCTGCAGGAGAAGCACCGGGCACGGCTAGAGCATTTCCTGTTAGGAGTGGAGGAGGAGCTAAGGCTGTAGTGGGAGAAAACATGGTGCGATCCTGCTGATCCCAGGAGCACAGGGGCTGTTATATGACAGCTTTTACTTCGGGAAGGTTCTCGTGCACAGTTAGCGTGCAGAGACGGTTTATGCTTTCCTGCGCCTTCGCTTGCTGCCAGGAAACTTTAGTCTTCCGCTGGTAAAATCTCCAATCCCGATTTCGTCTGGACTTTTACTTGTAGTATCATTAACATCACTGATACCTGCAAGAGACAAAATACAATCTCGTCAGTACGAACGTTTTACATCCGTCGATGCTGAAGTATCACAATTTACACCCCTAGCGTACGTCCCGGCGTTTACTGCACTGTCTCTGTGGACTAGTACTGGAACAAAAATACATCCAGTGTAGCGAGACTGCATTATGGACAATAACCTAATTTAGAACGAGGCCACTAATAATCCGCTAATTACATTTGATAGCATGTTGTTCCAAGAAGGGATGTTAGTATAATGCTATCTGTTTAATGTTGTTAAACAGGGCAGAGCACATTGCAGTAATGCAGCCAGGACAAAAGCGCCAGAGAGTAGGGTATGGCAGGGAGGGCCATGTCATTTGAAAGAGCTAATAAAGCAGGGGTTAAGGAAAATAAAAGCGAGCCTTTCTGCTTTTATTGCAGCACCTTTTCCATGACATTATGCCGCCGTGCTCTTTTAATTCTGCTGCACTCAAAGTAAACCTAGCATTTAATGGCTAATGTTGGTGTCACTTTGACATTTACTGGACCTTCCCAGGGGAGCGGCAATAGTGAATGCAAATGGGGCGGAGGCCTGAAATCCCAGGAGGATTGCCGATGTATACAACCTGCAATTACCTCTTTTTGAATGCCACTCATGCACATGAAGATAAGCAGTAAATCTCTTTTGTGTAGGGCTGTCAATTCGGGCCTTTTCCCCCCTGGAGCCTGTTGTATCTAGAGTGAAAGGTCTTTTGAGAGGTCCATAATGGATGGTTAGGCTCTCTTAAAGTAAAGCTCCTTTTGGGAAGCACCAGGGGTCCATGGAGGAGGGAGTAGTAGGAACAGCTTATTCCTCCTCTGCAGAGCGTCGCTTCTCCCCTGGTGAACAGTTTGTATTGAGCGGGGTGATGCAACCACAGGGGGGTGAGCATGGTAACGCCAGGAAGAACAGCAGACAAGAGCGCTGCTGCCTCAAGGAACATGCCTTTGTGCTACAAAGCACTTGAGATATAGACCACAAAATAATCTTCAGTGCACCTTTTGTGTAATTGTGGAGCTGCTGGATTTGTGGTGCTTGTGTAATTGTGGTGCTTTTACAAGTGTGGAGCTGCTGGATTTGTGGTGCTTGTGTAATTGTGGTGCTTTACAAGTGTGGAGCTGGTGGATTTGGTGGATGCTTGTGAAATTTGTGGAGCTTTTCCACAAAGGTCTTTCAAAAAAAAAAAAAAAAAGCTTGATTTTACAGAAATGATGTCCTGTTTTAATAAATATGCATGTTTAATAAGTAGGATATTTATCTAACAGTGTGAGCTAACATGCTGCTTTGTTCTAACCCTTTAAACCTTTTCACTGTAGTTCTATGCAATTATTTCTGAATCATACCTTGACTGAAACATTACTGCAGCCATTTTAATCATTTAGAAAAATTCCATGCTGCCACTTTCCCTTACCGAATTTCCTGATTGTGACTCTAAGTGCTTATTTCCAGTTTGAGTCATGGTACATTAATGTTCCTTTGATGAAGGTTAGGTATTAGGGTTAAGCTTCTCAAGCTGTCAGCCCACCAGCAAATGTGTCTTCCTATTTCAATCGGCACCTCTCTTGTCCAAGCGGTTTTTGTCATTCATCAACCCCATTACTGAGCTAAACCTCCCAGGCATGCTGAGTCTAATGGCCTAATCCCTCCAATCACACAAAGGTGAGATTAGCTGAAGGTTAAATACTCTTGTTCTCTACATTTTTGTCTTGCTCAGAGTGACAGGAAAATCTTGTGAAGGAGCCACTGCAAGAGGTTTGTGTGTACACGAAAGAAAAGATGGAGGCTTCAGAAACGGTCTGAGGGAAAGCTTGCGTAAAGACGTAGAGGAAAGTCAGAAAATGTGTTTACGCTGGCAACGCCGGACAAGGGACAGCCTGTGAATTCTCCTGCAACATGGCGGTTCGTGGACAGCACTGCCCGAGTGCAACTGGCAAATGACCGAAACAGAGGAACAGTTGTTCTTGCGCGCCGATAGTTTCTCACGTTGCTTTTAGCTTAGCTGTGAATGAGGCCCAGTCAGCTAAAGGGGCATCTGGCCCATAACCGTTCTCACATATACAGCAAACATTTGTCCAACATCTGAGTATTACACAAAGTTACTACATTCCCGTGCAGCAGACACTTCGATAGAAGAATTTCCCGGCATTTCTTTTACAAGCAATACAACAACCTTTGATCTACGCTTCATACTATCCAGAGAACAGGAGGAGGAAATAAATCGAAAGGTAAAAAGGAGAAAGCGTTATGAGACACGCTGGGTTTTTCATTTTGTCGAACCGACAGCTTTGAGTCGTCCACTGCAATGCAAGCTTTACATCTTTGCAGAGCTGCTGCTTTAAGTGCGGAAAGTCTGCAGTCCAGCTAGAGTGTAACGAGCTGGGTTAATGAAATTTTCCTCCAGTGGATTTCTATGGCACTCAAATAAGGCACCAGGGAGCTCTTTCTGTATACTCTACTTCTGTCTGAAAGTTCACTGTCTGTGGTGTAGGGTAACACACCGTCTAAGCGAAGACTTCCCTTATGTCTCTGCCTCTCTCTCTGGCAAGCAAACACACTCCCCCAACACTAAGCCTGTTTGATGGTGAATTCACCACAGAACATTACTAACATCAATCACAATATAAAAGGCATTGAGTTCTTCCACACGAAATGAAATAAGAAAATTTCTAACACCATTTCCAACAAGCTTCTACTGTTGTTATTAACAGACTACGGTGTAATTATAGTCTCAAACCATATATCGAGACCTGAGAAAACTCTGGCTGCATTCAATAAAACCTACTGTGTTATTCGAGCAAGACGGCCCTGGCATGGAAGATAATCCCTTTCTCAATGTACCGTGTAAGACAGAAGACTTTGAAAAGAACACATGAATTGCGGCAAGCAAATTGGTCCATGCCAGGAAATAGGTGAGTGCGCTGGCATTGAGCTCTTCCATTATTTAGCGGTCAGGTTTCTCTCAGTTAGAGATTAGCGGCAGTGATGTAGGGCGGGCATGCACACAATAGCCGTCAATGCCTCTGGGATGTGTCGTGCCGCCTGCTTCCTAGAAACCAATCCCCCTAGTACGCTAGTATAACAATCTGCAGCCCAGAGGACCCCAGGGACTCCCCTCCACTCCTTCCTTATAATGGACGGCTTTAAAGAATGACCTTACAAATGAGAAAGGGCTGGGCCGCTTCCACGGGGCCAGCGTGGCGAGCCACTGCAGTCGCGGCTCTAACGTGCGTGTGGGATCTTAACGCTCGTAAGTTAGGTAGTCAAAGTATTTATTTGAGCCGCGTTGAAAGCTCCCGAATGGGCAGCTGTCTTGCTGATCGCTCAACAGAGTCCACCTTGGCTGCACACCATCGCTCCCTCCCCTCCACTCATGCCTGGCTCGGCTCAGGTTACGGCGAGAACAATGTGAACCCTGTGCAGGCTCTGCAGTCTCTCAGGATCCATCTGTACTAACATTCATACCTATGTCTGCGCCGGACTGAGAATTAATATATCATGCAGTGGCCTTGGATGGGTTATTTCCTATGCATCATCTATGAGCCAGTTGCAATTAAGTCTGCACTTAAAGCTCTGCCTTCTTGGCTTGGCAACAGAAAGCTTTTGTGAGCAATCCGTAATATATGAACTAAAAATAGATGGGATTCTAAAGAAAAAAATACATACATTTACGGCGTGGTGCCCTGTACCATATCTTTATAGTTTTTGAAATGGATACTGCACAAGTCAAATTGAAAACATGAGATATTTGGGAATATAAATATATCTCAATATATTCCAGGCTACACATTTAAACATAACAGTTTTACTGCTGTACATATTTGCACCAATTCCAGTATGAGTAGACCATTCATAGCCTTTAAATGAGGTTTGACATTCCATCGCATGTTGGTTTTTCCGCATTAAGAGCTCTGGCTATGAATCTGTAGAGGCCAAATGCCTCACTTTCTTGGAATGCCTCACAATAGTTCTTGGAAAATTTAGAGCCCTGAATGTGCAGGAAATGGATTTTGTATCAAAAGCTTTCAGGCATATTTATAACAGGCTTTCCAAAGGTCCTTTGCAGAAGCGTTTCTGTTGACAAAGTAATAAAATAAAAATAGAATACACAAGCAGCTACCATTGGACTGCAATAACGTTAATGGTGTCCATGTCCGGACATGTGAGGTTTCAACACCTTAAGCAGTAGATCATGTAGAAACCTTGTGTGCCTACGTGAATGCGCACATTCTGCAATGTCCTTTTAATAAACATAGATCACAAGAGTTACAAAGGTGCAAAAACCTTCGGCCATGGCCGGCTGCCACACGATGTGAGCAATACCGAGGCCGGGGCCAAAAACAGTTCCGCAAATAGCCGCTCCAGTTATTCCAGGCAGTGACAAGGTAAGACTTCTGCGCTGAGGGAAGCTGTCAGCATTTGACAGCTGGGTTTCAGCCAAGTGGATGAGCTGCAGTTTAGCTCCGCTGGGACCTTATCTTACTTTAAATGGTACCTCAGCAGAAGCACCATACCAACAGCACAGACACATATCCCAGATCAACAACATGCTAATGTAACTAGGCCATCCCCAACCAGAGCATGAACCCATGACTTTTAAACCTTTTAAAGCTTACATGCTTTAGAGATCAGTGCTATCAGTCACAGAGCCACTAACATCGCTCGGTTACGCTGTTGCGGTGGCTGCGCCGTGTGATATTAGATATCATAAACCCGGGGATAATCAAAGTGGAGTCGTACAACTTTGGCAGTAAATGTTGCATCACGCAAGACTATATTTGAGAAACAGTTATCTATAGATTGCCGTTTTAAAACTTGGTAATCTTCACAGCTGTCCAATTAAAGCGGATTCCAAGAACTACTTGGAGGAAAATCGGCTGTAACTGAAGCAAATGGCCTTTAACTCAAGTCCACCATCGCGGCCCATAGGCTTTGCGAGACTCAAATGCGCCATATGATGCAACTGGATACGTCTATGAAAAGAGAGAGAGAGAGAGAGAGAGAGAGAGAGAGAGAGAAAAAAAACGCTTTCCAGTCAGTCTGGGTTCTGCCTCCAATTATAGAATGTGCACAAGTGGCATTTAGTCACAAGGAAGGGCTTTAATGCCTCACACCTCTGGGTCGTCATCTGTTAAAGGAAGCTATCCGCATCCACTAGCATTTCGTGTGGAGCCCTGGCTCAGCAGGCTGATGGTCACCCCGACCCTGGAATCCCAGCAGGCCTTGCCATCGGTGTTTGGGGGTCACAAGCCAGGCTTTGGCTCCTGCTGACATGTGCTAGCCAGCACCTTTTCTAAAGCACCGTCTCTAATTTAAAGACCTAAATACCATTAACCAACACTGGAGACCATATAACCATAATCTTTTTACGTTCTTAAGTGCTTCGGTTTTCACAGTCTTAAAGGGCAAAGGCAACACGAAGGCAAATGTTAATGTATTACCTCAGTGCACGCATTTTACCTCTTATGACTGTCTATTAAATGCATTTTAGTAACTGCATTTATCAAAATGTCACGAGCAACACAGTCTCTGTAACCTTCACTAACGTTGACATGATTCATGGTAATGGTTCTGTCTTCCAATCCAATTATTTTAGCGATTACTAGCACGCACTTGGCTCACCACATACACTTCCTTAAGTTATCAGGACACTAATTGGTTAACAAGATATTGCATTTTGCAGTCTTCTCCTCGGCCCTTGGGGATTTCTCACCATGCCATCTGCTCAGAGCTAATAGGAGATATAACGTTTCTAGATTTCAGCAGCACTCAGACACACAATAACATTACAGATCTGAGCGAAACGGAGTTAAAGTCTGGCGTCCGAGTTTGATTTTTTTCTGCTCGTCGCAACAAGAATGCGCATGGTTTCTAAACTTTGAGAGACTGGCTTTAATAAGCTATCCAGCGAATAATCATTCTAATGGAAACAGTATTATAAGCAACATCAAACCGCTAGGCCTTGTTTCATAGTCACTGGAATATTAAATGTCCCTATAAAACACATCACATATCCTAAGAAGCACCACGTTTACAGCTTTTAGTGAGGGCTCAGGGCCTCATAAATTACACTGAAAGGAACATCCTGAAAGGAACAGGGTAAATAATTGCGCTTAGTCAACTAGTGTGTTTATTTACGGTTAAATCTCAGCTAAGCTGTCCTTGGTTAAGGAGAATCAAAAGAAGTCCCTGTGATGAGGAACTACTTAAAATGACCTTGCCATTATTGGATGTTCAGGTTAGAACAGGGCTCTCGACTGCGACGTGAACATCTCTGATAACGTTGACTGCCGAGGGTTAGGACAATTTCCTTGTAGTAATTGGTTTTAGGTGATATTTGAAGCCAGTTTGACAGGCTGTGTGGATTTTATTACTCTCAGAAACAAAAGGGAGGGTTTTTCTTTTCTTAACATATAGTTTGATTGTATGTGGAAATTTTAAGAAGAAGAAAAAAAAACCCTCACATATTATTGTCATATAATGCATCACATTGAGTCAAATACAAAGCATGTCCAGTCTGGGAAATGTGTTGTAGTTTCATAGCATTGTCACAAACATGTACATGGATTTATTTAACATGAAATAAAAAAAAACTCATATGACCTGCATGGATGGATAGACAGGCAGATAGATAGATAGATAGATAGATAGATAGATAGATAGATAGATAGATAGATACAATGAAATGGTATTGAATGCAATTATTGGTCGAGTCAAAGGACATGTACGCTCTTCTGTTATTGTTATTATTATTATTATTATTATTATTATTATTAAATGTCGATAGAACAATTCAGGTAGTAGTTCTAGAGTGTTTTGAGCACTTGAACTGTCAAGTAAACGGTGAAGTATGTTTGCAGCAGGTCTGATGTTGGCGATGAAACCTCTTTTTGTTACAATATTACTGGAGAATGAAATGATTGTGTCGATATTAAAATGCCGGTGTATTAGCGTCTAGTTCACGAGGACTTGACTGAAGCCATTTTGATGTTTACTTACCGAATTCACAGACAAAACAGTACAAAGAGGAACATGACGTTCCGCCCGCTCCTCTTCGGCGTTATAATCCACAAACACACAACAAATCCCAACAAAAGTATATCTATATATATATATATATATATAATGTTTATTCTCAATCCTTCGGTGTGTCTTCCCGTGAGTGTGTGTGCGCGCGTGTGCACGCGCGTGTGTTTTTGACTCTAGCTAGCCCACGTAACCACGAGTGGAGAAAGAAAGTTGGTGTGGTGGGAAGGACAAAAGAAGCCGCTCAGAAGTCGAAGAGTTTCCGCAGAGCTACGAGACTTTTTTTTGTTTTTTCCTCGCTCCGTTTTTATTCCTCGGATTCACCAGGATATTGAGACCGGAAAACGGCGTTCATTACCACGTCCATTGTTAAGAAAGCTCATATCCATTTTTTTTTTTGTTTTTGTTTAAATCCCTGGAGTGGCGCAGGCTCGGGTTTCTCCCAGCTCGCTCACAAGTGAAACAGATTAAATCCGGGTCCGCTGAAGAAGAGGAGGAGGAGGAGGAGGAGGAGGAGGAAGAAGAAGAAGAAGGCAGCAGCAGCAGTAGAGGCAGCGTGTGAGGCCGCCCTTCTTTTACGTGAGGGCGCGCGAGCGAGCGCGCGCGTCTGTCCGTCCGTCCGTCCAACGCTCGAGGAAAGCGCTTTTCCCGCCGAAGCGCGTCTCCGCCACGCAGGTAGGCTGCACGCGGACGAACCGATCGGTCGGTGAAAAACGAGTGCTGTTCTGCACTTCCGTCTCGATCTCCACCCTCAGTAGTGCTCTTCCCTCCCTTCCTCTTTCACTCCCTCCCTCTTTCACTCCGTCCCTCCGCCCAGCAGGGTGCAGGCAGCGCACTACACCGACCAGCACAGCAGACACCTGCTCCGAGTCATGCCCTTTATCCCTCTCATCTCACACACACACACACACACACACACGGACCTTCCTCTGACATGCATCTGATTAATACTATGTTTACACCTGAATTTAACCCTAATCACAAACTCAGTAACCAATCAGAAGGTCAGAAAGTCCCCACAAGGTCAAGATTGTCTGATATTCCTATCCTTGTGCAGCTATTTGGTCCTCACCAATATACAAAAACATGGGCGCAGACAAGCACATAGACTGTGGGTCTGCCCTCTTTAATTAGAGGGAGGTGATGGCCTGAGGGGAGTTTGCATAGGCTCTGGTATGGTGATGAGGATGTTCTGGTTCACACAGAAAGAGACCTCTCAGTAAAGTGACACAACGTCACACTATAATTAATAGTGGTGTGCTGAGCTGGCAGCAAGAAAGGTAACATGCTACGTTCGCTGCCAAGGCATTCGAGCATACTGTGTAGCCTGTATTAACTCCTACATATCCTTATTACTTACTCATATAACCTGCACCTACCAACTGCTCTTTCTTTTCACTGAGGTACGGCTTGTGATGGTGGCCCCTGGCTGAAAAGGGCATTTCAGAAATATATTATTAATGAAGCCTGTAGTTATCCAAAAAGACACTGTTAAATTTCTATTGGACTTGAGATAAAGACACCAGACCACTAATCTATACAGCACTGATGAAACTCCTCAGACGAGTGGCCAAATCGCTACAAGATCAGGCCACAAGTTCTGGATTTCTTCCTACTAAGCTTTGCATATAAAAACACAAAGTAGGCCATGATCACACAATATCCCCCCAGTTTCTCCACAGGGAAATGAGCCTGTGGTCAAATAACATCTAACCAAAAAAAGGCTGTAGGTGAAGATTAAAGGCAAGCTGCATGCGCAGCAGTTTGCCCACGGCTTCTCGTCCCTAACGGCGCCCCTCATAGAGCAGAAGAGAGATGGCGGAGGACTTCAAAGCCCTCAGGCTGTCCAGGCCAGCAGGGAGGTCCCTCCCTCTCTCTCTTTCAGGCCCTGTGGGGGTGTCTAATTGCATCTCACCAAGGCCCTGAACAGAGCGAGGCCTTGTTGGAGGCGCCGTGGTCTCTCCCGCTGAGACGGGGGCTGTTATTCGCGACTCCTCAGCGGGACGCAGAGCCTCGGCGAGTCGGCAGGCCTGAGGAAAAATGGCCTCCACTTCCTTCGGCTGATGGCGCACACCGGGAGGCTGATCAAGAAGGGAGGGGAAAAAAGGATAGAGAACGGCAGGCGACTGCCATTTCCTTCCATCACCAAAGAAAATGGTTCCAATTTTATTTGCCGGAGGCTTGACTGATGGTATAGTTGATTTGCTGTTCAGCTTTTAGAGTGGAAAAGATCAGAGTGACAACAGGGGATTTCAAACCATTATGTCCGACATCATCACGTCCACTATAATCAGACTTTAATCCTAAATATCCTATGAAGACAATAAATGAACGTAGATAAAATCTCGTGTGCTGCTGTTGGCATGAAAGGGCTCGGATCTTATAAGAGCTGTCACATGCCAATAATATCTTGGTTTTCTTTTTTTTTCACACCTATCTACAATAAAATATAGATTTACTCCTATCATGGCAAATACACACTGACATACAAGTGTTTGTTTGGCAGTACACCACATCCTGTTGTACGTTGGTGTTATATTGTGTGTTGAACTGTGTTCCTGTTCTTTGTGCATGTTATTTGGAAAACAAGTGGATAATGTTCATCAGCTAGATTCTGTGCTGGAGAGTGCTTGTGTAAGAACACTTGAAAATGAACATTAAAAGTCAGTAAATAATTAAAAGCGGAGTGTTTTAATCAGTTTTTGGCACTGCTTGATGATTGTATGCAAAAGACATGCAAATGGGAAATAAACCAGTCAACCTTAAACTGTGTGAATAAATACAACTCGTGTATTTGGCAACTGAACAATAGCCTTTTATTTTAGCGTTGCATCCAAAACTCTGGCCTGCTCCGGAACTCAGACATGCAGCCCAATGACTTTTAACCTCTCATAGCTCTTTGCTAAGCAAAGAAGATGCTTAATTGGTTTCCCAACCAGCTAGTATCTTTTTTAGACTAGCTATCAGACCTTTAATAAGTTTCAATTTATTCATTACACGCCGAGGCGTAAGGACAAAACTTTCCGATAGCCTTATTTCTTCTGCATTTGTTTTAATACCTCTAGGAAACAATTGTATGTCTCAAAACTGTCAGTTTCTAATAAATGTGTAATTATTCTCAAAGGCTGCAAACCTGAGGCACACATAATCACGGAAATTGAGCTGCAGAGAGAGTGCGCAAGTCTCTTGATGAGCCGAGTGCCCATTTGCATGAATCCTTTCTAAATCATGTTTTTATGATAATGAACCAGAATGGTCTCATAACAATGTCGCATGCAGTTTAGTACGCCCTCAAACTCACCAAAAAACACAACATACTCATCTCTCTGAAAAAAAAAAAAATATGAGGCAAATCTTATAGACCTGCCTCAAAGGCAAAGTCATTAGTGCAGCTTGGCCTGATTGTTTTCACCGATTTTCTGTCTGGAGGAGGAGTAAACTGATGTCTTAGCCTTCAGCCCGAGCCTGGCTATTAATTTCAGCACGCAGGTCTGGCCTGATGGCCCAAAGAGACAGAGAGCTGATTAAAGTAGATAACTGTTAATGGACATAGTGGCCCTCTGGAGTAGCACATGTCCTCCATAAACGCCGGGATGTAATGGCCTGTGACTCTTATTGACTATTATTAATGGCCAGTCAGCCTTGATAAGAAGTATATCAAACCCTGTGTGTTGTAAGGCGTGGGCTAAACTCAGGTCAAGATTTAAACGACCTGCCTTTCGAGCCTCCTACAAATTAAAATTCTTGCCCCAATCCATCATCAGGAGTGAATGTATGCTAAGACCCTGGTCAGCAAAGGTTCTTTTATGCATTCGAAATGACTGCAGAGCATCACTGGCCCACAGAAAATGGCGCTGCCAAATGATTATCAACGCTAGCCTAAGTAAATCAAAGGAATTTGGACTTCTTTGAGAACCATAGCGAAATGCCAGTCCTCTTGGATTTCAAAGCCCATCTAACGACTGAAAAGGCTTCCCATATGCCCTTTGGTTTGGATGATACAATGTTGCGTCTGCGCCGCTTTGGATAAATTAAGCATGTGAAAGTTTTAGTGAAATCCCCATTTTCCAGTTAATCAAATCTCGCCTAATCAAATTAGGAGCCATAATTCCCAAGGATGCGTGGCACAAAAGTGCATTATTCCTGCCTTGGGAGCTGAAAGGGGAAAATCAGCGTGATGCCATTCCCCTCTGCTTCAGTGGCCCTGAATTGAATCGCTCTTCCGACTGACCCGGGACTAAGAGGCAGGGTCAGGGTAAACTTTGGCAGTGTTTAGGTTCCCAGCTCATTAAAGAGCTGCCTCAGTGGCCTCCTCCCGAGACCGCTCAGCCGTTCATTAACGAGCCACTTGTGTAATTCTCCCTGGACATCTGTGATGAACAGGCTCTCTTCCAATGCCACACACACAAAAAAGCACCTCTCACAAAGGAGCGTATTTTTCCTGCCTGCCAGGCTGATGAACGACATTAACAAGATTATTCATGACGAAGTTAAAAAAAAAAAACCCTGAATATTCTCTTCAAGTTATAAGGTCCTTGGAGCATAATGATAAAATATGCAGGTCTTGTCATTAGCTATCTGCACCAGTGACAAGTGAAATATTTCTGACTTTTGTGAGGACCTCACCCCATTGCTCTTGCCATCAGTTCGGAGCTGACGAGTCTAATTGTATATTCAGTGTTGAATTCGCTATCTTATTGGCAACTGACATGTTGCAGCAGGCGTATATGACATTCTGGTGGCACATGCAGTATGAACGTAAATGTACTACCATCATGTTTTACTGGCTGCTCTGCACATCACCCTTCTTCTTGGAGGTAATACATGTGACAGCTAATGAATATGGCCCTTTAGATGTCCTGAATTGCTCCTTTCCATTCATTACCCCCAGTGTTAACAGCCCTTTATGCTGATTCTTAACACCTATTGCATAGTCTCTCAAGGTCACTCTGCTGGCTTGGAAAGATGAAGAAGAGGGGAAAAAAAAAACCTGAGAGGCTCCATCCCTATTCATTTGTCACATTTGCATGCATGCCTCTATACTCCATCAGACAAAGAGCATGGTAGCTTAGTCATTGCCCCCTACCAATTACAAATGAGCCCATTAAGCTGTCTGCATCGGGCCCGGCCTCTTCATGGTAATGGCTTGTGAGATTTCCATCATAATCACGCAGCTCCCATTGCAGTCATGAGTGCAGATAGAAGAGGAGAGACAGCAAAGAGGTGAAATTCTTCAGCATTTTTCCCTCGCATAGTAAGGTTTCAGAAAAACACAATCGAGAATGTGGATAAGGAACGATACAGAAGAAGGGATTTTAGGCTTTAAAAAGAGGCAGGACCTCAACAATCTATCAACCATGTCATGTTTTTGTGTCATTTTGCTCGGAAGGTACATCTACACCTTTCCTGTGCAGGCTACAAACCAAACCTAGACACACAAACACCTAAACTCCTGTCTGGGCTTGATCATCAATCAGTGGAAAGCTGTAAACTGCAGATTGAGCAACTGTTGCTGCAGGCTGTGATAAAGCTTTTTAGTTAACCCTCACCTTTGCATCCTAAGCTTTTCAATCTGGGATGCTATGTACCCTTGCTCTTTGGCATATAGAGGTGGCCCACCCTTCCTTTTCCACCAGTGGAGTTAAAGTGCTATGGCTTGATCTCTCCATATTTCACATCACAGCACACTCCCCTGCTAGTAGCCCTATATGCTGAAAATGATTGCAGCATTCCACCTTGAGGACATCTAGACCAGCGCTAATGCAGTGCACCAGCCCAGGGAGAGCATGAAGAAAGATGATGGGACTTGGGAGGTATTAATCACCAGGACAGTGAGAGGCGCAGCCTCAAGCCACTGAGGTCTCCGGATAAGCTTGTGAAATTGCTCTGCTCTCCGCAGGGTCCTTATGTCTCGCTGCTTTATGGCAGCTGAGTCCCCGAGGAGGCCACGGCGATGTGCTAGCCTCTAAACCCTTGCCGTCAAAAATGATCTATGACCGTCATTAACAGAAAATATCACTTCAGTCGCCCCATGATCTTGCTTCGCTAAGGGTCATATTATCAGCCAAGAACAAATTACGGTCCAAGTACATTCAAATAGCCCTAGAAAAAAAACAAAATCATGCAAATGGTGATATGTCATCTGTGACAATGGCCTCTGGTGTACTGTCGATGAAAACACAAGGGAGGAATCATGAACTGACAGACTGGGAAAGCTCTTTCTTACCCTCTGTCAGTTGGCAGCAGACATACTCAGTGAACTGAAGCCTGACACACACACACATACACACACACACAAACAAACACACAAAATGGATTTGACCAGATAGGAGTAGACATCTCCATATATCACTCTAAATCTCAGAAGGTTTACCATATTGATCTTGAAGGTGTTCTCACTTTTGGCCTGTTTAGGTACGGTTAATACACACACACACACACACACACACAAGAACTTCAACCAGTTCTTATGAATGACCTTGAACTTTTCCATTCATACTCTTTCTGTTCAATGAATGGTTTAATGCTACTCAGTGATAGATTCTACAAGTACAAAAACCTGGGCATCCATTGTGGCATGCCATTTACGGTAATAGCAGGCTGATATATGTGAAATAACAAAAACTCCTTTGGAAATTAGTTCTGCGTTTCGCCTGTGGATTTTGGGTAGGTGGGTGGATGGGGGGAATAAAAGAGCTTGTGAGTCCTCCCGCCCAATATCAATTTCAAGGTCCATTTACCCCCACCTTCCCCAATGCCCGGCGTGGTGAGCAGACGGAGGCGCCCTGACTGTGCGCATATGACAGAGGGCTGGGAGTCTGCCAGTGCTGGTAATGACAGCCACGGTGAAGCGGGTGCGTTTGCCGTGGCAGTGCCGTGCCAACGCTATAATTGACAGCAGCGCCAATTCGCACAGCTCCCTAATTCGCACAGCACTGACTCTGCCGCTCAGCTCAGCGGGGGCAGCCCATCCAATTTACAGCTCTGTCCAGGAGCCGTCTCCAGCCTGGCCGAGACACACCGCCGGAGCCTAATGATGAGCCTCTCCAGCAGCTCATACATTATGGAGACAGATCGGGACGTGGCCACCAACGCCCTCTGCCATTCCGACCGGAAAGAAGCAAAGCAGCTTGGGATGCCAATATGGAGCAGCTATCTGTAACGCAGAACTGTAACTCTCCTTGTCAGCATGTGGAGTGGTAATTTTCGCTGAAAATCTGGGCAAGAGCTCTCAGTGTGTAGCATAGAAAAAGATAGTCAACTTGGCACTGGCCTCATTTCTTTTTTAGTTGGAGCCTATAAAGATGCCAAAAACTGTCTCGGCCAAAATACTTTTTCCATCAAACTGTGAAGGAAGAAGCTGCATAATCAGGAATGCATTAGAAATGCTGTCAATATGTGTGTTGGCTTACGCCTTGATTGCTAGCCTGGAGCTTCTCGCCGAAGAGGCTCTTTGCCTGGTGAGATTGCACCTCTCTCTGCTCTGCTCCTGCATGCTTATGAGAGAGAACAGAGCAGAGCTGGCCCACTGCTGAGGACACCTTGGCACACAGTCGCGGCGAAACAAATTGTGTTCTGTGATAGCTCTGTGGGAGGCTTGGCGTTGCCAACGTCCTTGGGATGCTTACCATCTGTCAGCTCTATAGTTGCACTCAGACACGTTGTGTTGAAGAAGACTCTCAGCACTCAGCAACAGCATAGCACAAAACTCTGGGCCTGCATATGGAGCTACTCTGAGGGTTGCCTTCTCTCCCCCCCCCCCCCAAAAAAAAAAACTGACGAGAGTGTGGTTTTAGAAAGAAACTACTTAGGAACTGTTTCCCCTCCTCATGCTTCCTTCTGTATTTTCTTAGGGAAAGCCGTATTTGTGATGACCTCCAATATATTTTATTGGTGGAAAATTCAGTCTAATCAATTTCTTCTTCCAATATTTGTTTAGTTATGATTCTAATGATCTAGAAACTTCAAAACAATGAACTCAGTCCAGGCTTTTTGAAGGTCCTCCCCAGGGAAGCCTGAAAAGTCCATTTCATTACTCCTTCCACCCTGACGGTGTTGACACCCAGCACTGCAGAGAACAAAACACAGACATTACCATAATTGTAAATCTCTTACTTTTTTCCTTTAACCATAGTGTGAATGCATGTCTATTGCATGCTCTGACAAGCTTTGAATTAGGAATAAATAAATGTATACTCTCCCCTTGGGAGAACAATAAATGTATCTCTCGCCCTCAATTACTGGAATCATTTCCCAAATGGGAAAATAGCTAGATTTGTGCCGCCCACTTCACTCTGATCATTCTCAATGCTCTTGTTGACTGTGATGGTCAGCAGATCCAGTAGGACCTTACTTACAATCTTTTTGATGAGCCTGTGTCACAAAAAGCAATTAACCCTGCTCTCAGTGTTTGTCCATCAGAGACCTGCAGTCCAACAGAGGCCAAGGCGAGAAGCCCTGAGGGGTCATCCATTAGCTCTGAGGCAGATGGCACAAGCTGCTTCTACTCATTGAAGTAGAAACAAAAGGTTTATGAACTCACCAAGAGAGCAAGCGATGAGGTCAGTCTCTAGCTCAACACATTAGGGCTATCAGCGTTTGGGAAAACAATATATATTTATATATATAGAGATATATATTAGACAGGTAGATGGTGTTGCTTGATGCACTCAACAGCTTTGTGATACTGGAGTAACATAATAATAAAAGGCCAAACCATAAAAAGCATCTTAAAAATAATTTCTTCATATTTTACTGACAAGAGTGGGATTTCATAAGAACAGTGTGCATCCTTCATGAGGAATGGCCCATAACAAGCTATTATCTCCCTCTTGCTTTCACCAACAACCAAAATGGAATATTACAAATGGCTTGTGACAGGTGAGATTCGCCATGGTGTTTACCACACTGAATATGTCAGCCTTTAACACAGTCTCTTGGCTTCCCTCATAGCAATGACAGCTTACTTGACATTTACGCACTCCGATTCCCGTCGGCTAATAGCTACGCCTCATCTCCCCAGGGTTCGGCGAGCAGGCCAACCGATAACAAACCTGTCAGGACAGCTTCGGCAGGAAGATAAATTCTACGCCACGTGAGAAATTAGCCGTTCGACAGGAGAATATGGAGTCTGACACGAGCGGCATGCTAGCTCAGTGACAGATGATTTTTTTTTTCACAGGGTGCGCTAAATGGAAGGCGCCACGGCAGCTGATTAGGTCCTTATCAGGGGTGCTTTGGAGCGAGCGCCTTTTTTTCCCCCCATTTCACATCTCTCCAAGGAGTCGACATCAAAGGAGATCACTGAGGTTGCTCTGGTTAGCCTGTCAGCTGAATTTGAAGGAACGTGGTGGGAGGATAGAAGCGGAGGAGGGAAATGTCTAAGATAACACTGATGCTCAAGCTGTTCAGAGATGAGAGAGGACAAATTAGGCCCACACAAGCTGTGTCACAGGCGACTAAAAAACATTCGGTCCAATTACCGAGAAGCAGCAGACCGCTTGATTGTCAGTTTTATACAAAATAAGGACTCGATTACTAAATGTTTCATTGTCACATCCACTCTTTTACGATCTTACACAGTTAATGTGCAGGGAGTAATCTGAAACACTGAACGGTTCTGAGTGCAGAAAGAGAAAATCCATTAGAACTTGAAGTTTAAACAAAGAAGACTGTGGATGTTGTCCTGTCAGATGAACCAGTTTATACTAACAGCTTAATTGTAAGGTGGTGTATTGTTATAGGAAAATGATCAACGTCATGGCTTGGTTTTGGTCCGATGTGAAACACTGACTCAGGGTACAGAACCTTTCTACCTATATCTTTAAAATCAGACAGTTATACACTATATTTCCAAAAGTTTTGGGACACCACTCCATATCATTGAATTCAGGTGTTGGACTTGGCCCCCTAGCTTCAGCATACCAAGACATTTTGGACAATTTCATGCTCCCAACTTTGTGGGAACAGTTTAGGGATGTCCCCTTCCTCTTCCAACATGACTGCACACCAGTGCACAAAGCAAGGTCCATAAAGACATGGATGAGCGAGTTTGGTGTGGAGGAACTTGACTGTCCTGACCTCAACCTGATAGAACACCTTTGGAATGAATTAGAGTGGAGACTGTGAGCCAGACCTTCTCATCCAATGTCAGTGCCTGACCTCACAAATGCTCTTCTAGTGGAATGGTCAAAAATTCCCATAAACACTCTCCTAAACCTTGTGGAAAGCCTTCCCAGAAGAGTTGAAGCTGTTATAGCTGTAAAGTGCAAGCCAGCTCCATATTACATTCCTGTACATGTAAAGGTAGACGTCCCAAAACCTTTGGCAGTATAAGAAAACAGTATATTTTCATTTATTAATACAATTCTGTTATTATTACCTTATGATTACGCGGCATCATACACCCCTGTAGATGGGCTGTTTCTACAAATATGATAACATACTAGAATAATCGCATTACTATATTATGTTATAGAAAATTGATCCACAATTTTTGACCAATCACCTTTTTTTAATTCAACTGTGCTGATAGGTCTAATAGTGTTAATTCACGTTTTATCTCATTTAAAGGCAAAGTAAGCTGCAGTTTATAAACATGTAATTACATACACAGATATTTTCTAAAAGTAACCTGTTTATGTAATTTTCTGTTGTAACTTGATTATGCATATTTAGTTATTGCCCAATCCTAATGCAGGCAACAATTTTACTGTTATTAATTACAATACAAGCACACTGCCCAATTCGAAGAGACCACTGGATGTACGAAAAAGACAGCAGGACTCACAAGTATAGACCTAAATCTATAAGCTTTTTTTTTTGTAAAAGATTTTATCCTTTTTCAATGACTATTTAGACCAAAAGTATTTTTATCTGGTCAATTATTTCTTCAGTCTCTGAAAAAGCTGTTTAGAACGGTCAATACGAAACCATATCTGGGGTCAACACTTCTCTTGTGCTCAATTCAAGTCCAGATGGTGCTCATTAAAATATGGCACATCATCCATTTATTAGCTGAGTACCATTCAAACCAAACAAGCACATCAGAATATTTTTTTAAAAAGGTTCTATGGTCTATATGATAATATCATGATCATGAGCTTGAGCGTAATTAACAGTAATCACACTTACAGGAATACTCATTATACCCATAATACTGACCTGCCCTGTCTGTTTGGACTTGGCTTTGGGCATCAATGATGTGGAACACTGTCACAATAAAAATTTATACATTATCAGTTTTGATTAATTATGCATTATTATTACCTGTTATTTGGCATCAAAATTTAATTAGCGTGCCCTTATCCAGTGGCTGCTTTTGGCTGAGAGTACTTGGTGTCCATTTACTCATGGATCTTATTTGCTGGGACATAAGTCTGTAATTGGATGAGGCTTTGTGATCAGATGTTCTCCAGGAGAAGCTAATTCCACTCTTTCTGACCTGCTTAATCTGCAAAACTGAGCCCAGTTCAAGCTGGGTTAATGGGGTCCTTTGCCCACCCGCCGCTCACGGGTCACCAAACAGCTGGCACATTGTGTACACACACACACACAACAGACATAGTGCGAACTAGCTTACAAATGACACAGATGTATAATACAAACCTCCAAACGTGACCTATTGATAACCCAATTAAGGCTCGTGTACTCAACCACAAGTGAATATGAGAGACGTTTTCAGGTTCTGCTGATGCAAAAGAATATCACATAACGCTGCTCCTGATAAAAATCGTTACTCTGACTGTAATCGTTCCAATTTACCGGAAGGTTGTGTTCCCCCCCCCTCTCCCTCAGGAAATAGCTAATAAAACATGATCTGTCAACATTACCATCACTGCAGTTCCATTTCAACGCCAGAAAAGGATTTTTTTAAACTAACCACTTCATCAGTGACCTCAAACCAGTATGATTAATGCATTTTTTAGTTAATTACACATACACAGAAATATCCAATTTTTCTATCTGAATTCTCAGAGAGCTCCATGATGAAGCACGAAGTTTTCTGTCTAGGTGAATGCACTTTCCTGCCACTTCAACAGGATGCTAATGTCTTCCTGCCACAAACACACAGATTGATGTCTCAGAAACACTGCAGCTCTCTTTAAGTATTCAGAGCTCTGCTGCTCGGTAACCAAGCTGTATATTAAAGCAAAACTCTATCCTGAAACTATGCTTATATTCAAATATTTCTGATGTGCTTAGCGATTGTGGTGCTAATCTGTAAGTCGATGCTGTATTTACATCATCGCTGAGAGAAATGAATGGATCGATCACATAAGGGGTAAAAGTGAGTCTTTCTTTTTTTAAATCAAGAACAAAAAGGATATATAACATAACATATTAAAGAGAAATACAACACAGAAATAGTGAAGACGTGACATTGGATTTCTCGAATAATGTTGGGTTACAATGCAATAAAACTATACAACACAGTTGCACAGTTATCGCAACTCGGCTAACAAGAAGATGACCACAGTGGCCTCGATGATGGTTTTAGCACTAAAGTTGAGGTTTTGGTACCTGACCTGTTTAAGTAGTGTACAGTAAGGCTTCTCGAGCTTTCTGCTTATTTTATGTACATAATCCAAGTTTATACGTTTACAAGAACCCTCTTGTTTACAGTTCTCCTATTTTGCACATTGCACTGCTTATCCATCGCAGAATGTACACTGGTCAGCGCTATTCTGTTTATATTGTGTGTTTTGTGTATATGTGCATCAGTACTGTTTTGTTTTGCATTGTCTGTTTGCACTACGTTGCACTTTATGTAGTAGCTAGGACAACTTACTTTCTGTCCTTGTCTATGTCGTAATGTCATTTTATGTAGCACCACCAGGGTCCTGGAGAAACGTGCTTTCATTGCACCGTGTACTGCGTCAGCTATATGTGGTTGAAATGACAATAAAAGCTTCTTGAATTGACTTATATAAATGTTAGGCTTGTTGAAATGTGTACAGTGAGACCCATCAAGCTTTTAAAATGAATTCCATTTTAATACCACTTTGTCATTAGATTCGAATTGACATTATTTACATCCATGCTTGTTTTATGAGGATTCGGATTAAACCAATGGGAAAGAGACTAAAAACGATATAAGACTTCGATGATAAATACAACCAAACAACTTCGATCATGCGATTTCAATCTATAACAAAATAAAGAAAGCATGGACCCCGGGGCTCTTCTTCCCAGGACCCCATTTTGGACCCCAACTAAAGTACTAAAGTACTAAAGCACTGCTGCAGAGATCACTTTAGGTAGAGAATAAGCGAAGGCCAGAGACGACGCTATGTAGGAAAACGTTTCCTGAAGTGGAAAAATGTGTGGATGAAAGAAGTTTAAACCAACTTTGATAAATCAGTACAGTATTAATCAGATCATGGGTTGATTATGAACCTAAAATCCAAGTTCTTTTCCTTCTAAGGCCAGAAATCTAACATGGCGGCTGACATTGATAATAAATCCTATACCTCAAGGTTCAGTCTCTTTTTCTTTAGTCTACATCAAGAATTCGACCTGAAATCAATTGTGTCTTGAAAGTAGGCCATTTTCTTTCAGAGCAAATGCTTGTCGACTTCCAGGACAAACCAGACGTGATTAAAAACGTTGTCTAATCCTCTCCCCGTAAACAGCCGTGACTGTCGGGTCCGCGTCTCTCTCTCTCCCCCCACTGCGAACAAAATTTGTAGGCGATTCATTAAATTCCCGCGCCTCTGCTTTGCGGCCATTTTGTCCTAATCTATCAGCTCAAAGCACATTTCTGCCTGAAGCGTGCCAGGTCACATCCACCCAGAGGCAGCCAAGCTCAATAAAACTCCACTTCCCTCTTCACCCTCGACAGCTATCATCTCCCCTTTTTATTGCCATTCATTTTTTTTTCCGCCGGCAACACGATGCCGCCATTATAGGCTGACTGATGTGGGGGAGTCAGAGCAATTTCCTGAGCCACTTAACGCCAGGTCGCGCGGGGGCTTGTAACATGAGAGAGAGAGAGAGAGAGAGAGAGAGAGAGAGACCGTGGCCATTCAGAGGTCGCTTATGCGCCATGAATACAGACCCAGATGTTAAGTCAATGGCTTAAGGGTGAAGAAAAAGCCCCCCCACCCCCCCATCCTCCTCCAGATGGAAAGAGAGCGGGTTACATTTCATAGGGCAGCAAAAATGTTTCTTTTCGAAGGCGAACGGTTCGGCTGAGATAAATTAGTCCCTCAATCAGATACATTCATAACAGGCTCATAAAGAGGCTGAATAGACTACAGGCTATGGACTGCAGGGAGCCCAGATGCTTCTATGCGACATAATCCATTAGCGTCACATTTTCTTTTCTCCCTTTTCTTCAACGTTAAATTACGAGACATATCCCTGTAGCGGAGTAGCATTAGGCGCAGATAATGATTTTGTTATCCCTGCGGTCCGGGAGGCCCTCCCTTCTCCCCTAACTACAAATGTCAGCCCAGACAGGCAATTATAGGAGTCGGATTACTCCTTCTCCTCTATCAGTCCATTCTCCAAGCCCACGGCACGGCGAGAAGCCAAAGGTAATATTCCCCCGGGGTCGGAGCCAAGGCCATGAACCCGCCTATTAAAGGCCTAACGAGTTTCTGCGCGAACAGCGGGCCGGAGGTTTGAGTGACATGCGGTCGATGGGCTGCTCTCTCCCGGGTCTGCTCAGCTGTCAGAGGGGCTGATGTCTAAAAATGCTGCTCTCAACTACTAAAGCCACCTGAGTAAGGAAAAAAAAAACACATTGACACTATTCATAGAAAGAGGTATTAGCAATGAAATAATCCATGATCATATAAATGCAGCATTTCTCCTATTTATAACATGTATGATTTGATTTCCTGATTTATTTTATTTTGTTTTTAAGAAAAAGTTGTTTTTTTAAAAAAACAAAAAAAAAAACAAAAGATCTTCCGTTTTAACCAAATGGTTATACTGGTGAATGAAACTGGAATTCAAAAGCAGGCACAAGAGCGCCATCTGCTGTCGCCTACCACAACTGACACTCTAACCACCTCAGGATAGTGTCCACTACTGTCCTGCACAGCATTTTTATTCTCCAGCATAGCTCATGCACACTTAATAGGATAATTAAGAGACCTTCCAGGTTTGTTAGAGCAGGAACCCCTAATGTGATTAAGGTGTTGGACTAATGGGAAGGTCAGAAGGTTGTGAGTTTGAATCCCAGGTCCACCAAGCTGCTACTGCTGGTTCCCCGAGCATGGCCCTTAACCCTCAAATGCTCAGTTGTATGAAATGAGCAATCGAGTCGCTAGAAATGCAAGTGTAATGCGTATTCCAGGACTAGAGTTGGAAACCTGTGGGTAGAAATTCAGGCATAATTTGTGTTGGAACACTATAAGGTAGACTTGCATAACTTTATAATGTCTGCATCACTTTCTGAAAGCCTTTGTGTAGCACACCAGTTGAAGGTAGGGTCAGTTATTTTAATGTTAAGACACCTTTTCGTCCATGTACTCGGGAGAAATATTCTCACACATTTAAAACAATTGTGGAGTAACTCTAATACGATTATGCTGAGTGGATATTACCTTTGTGGATTGAACTTTTCCTGACCTGTTTCAAATCATGACAAAAATAAAGCTTTCTAAATGCCAATCAAATCTGGTTTGTGTTGAATAAGCCTACTCCTGAGGAAGTTTGAGATTATTGGGCTAGAAGCAGCTTCAAAGAACGTAAAAATCCAGGTCCATGCGAAATCAACGATTCAATACCGCTAATTAGCCAAGAGAAAAAGCCTGAGGACTCTGAGGTGACTGAGGACAAGTTAAAAGTAGGCTGAGCCCAAACATGTTCAGGCACGACGGTACACAAAGCAAGGTCCGTGAAGACATGGTAGGTGGTAGTGGAACTCAAATGACCTGACCTCAACCCCTGAACACCTTTGGGATGTACTAGATCAGTGCCTGACCTCACTACTGCTCTTGTGGTCGAATGGGAGATTTCCATAATCATCCTCTAAAACCTAGAGGAAGAGTGGAGAATGTCTGAAACTGGATGTTCAACAAAAATATAAAGCTCAGGTGTTCACATAATTTTCGGCCATATGATAGGTTCGGATAAATGCCACCAATATCACTATGACCACACCTTTTAGAAGACTGGATGCAGCTACAGTGTATAATGACTTCATAGTAGACACAAATGCCTGTAAGCAAGGCAGAAAAAGCAAGGACTTACGCTGGTAGTAACCCACAGACGACCATAAAGGGGCATATGCAGTATATCAGTAAAAGAAAAACGCATCAAGAGATTCACTAGTTCATGGATCGTAATGGAGAGCAATAATGGAGCCCCAGGCAAAGTCACATTACTTCGGTTATGGACTCGCTGCAGCTCTTGCCATCAGAGAACGACATACCACATGACGGCGATAACAGCTGCTTAATAAAAAAAAAAAGCTTCAACACCCAGGATATCATTTTACAGGGGTGTGTACAAGTTAAGTGCAGATTTCCAAACACCATTATTCATAATTACTCCTAAAGCACTACCCAACTGTAAAGACTCCTGCAGAACGCTGAACAAGAAGGATGTCTCTCCTCGCTTTTACCTCTCAACTAGGGCTCGCTAACGATATTACACAAATAGAATTTATACAGGCGGTACGAGAAGAGGAATTTTACCCACGTTAGAAGTTTAACGCTACTACATAACGAGTCTGATGCTAAAAGGGACAGGCATTCTGCAAGATCATCTTGAATAGATCGACCAAAAAAACCAACTCCACAATCGTTTTAGGTTGACGCACTTTATTCCTAAAATTGGCTGCACCATTCATAGCGGCACAAGATTGTATGTACACATTTTATATAGATATTTACACACACAATTCTCTAAATCTGATATAAAATATATAATTTGACAATGTATCTCTTGTTCTCTTATTTGAACACATTAAATCGCTGTACAGGTATTCTGCAACTACAGCCTATCCTGCAGTTTCCACCACACAAGGCTAAGAACAGCTTCAGCATACTTCATTTGTACATCATGGCAATAAAAATCGTCTGTCCACTCTCAGAAAATACTTCTCTAAAAGCAACCTACTGCAAATACACTTGTCAGTTCTTGCCTTGCAATTAAGACAAATTACATACATGTTAGAGCATTTTGAATTTTATAGGAAGGCAAGGTGTACCTTCAGATATTATATATATATATATATATATATATATATATATATATATATATATATATATATATATATATATATATATATATATATATATAAAAGATTAAGAAATTACACATTTAAAAACGTACAATAAATAAGATATATGCAGGCATTTCATTTGCAAAAGATCTTACCCAGACCAAAATATCAGGTCATTAAAAAGAACATTTCAGTAGACTAGTCCCTTTAGCTCCAGTTGTTTTTGAGATGGACTCTTGGCATTGCTAATGTATCCCTGCACTTCCCAAGTGCCCAGACTGTCTGTCTGATGTGTGCCCTGTTCTGCAGTAGCGCTGCAGCACAGCGAGTGATTTTACAGCACGTTCATGATGAAGTTGTACATCTGGTTAAGCACGACAAAGTGCACAGGGAGACAAGAGCGGCGGTCCTGCGTGGCAGGGTCACAGGTCAGCCAGGAGAGGGCGTTGTACTGCTCCAGCACAAACCTACACAACAAGCAGACATGAAACATTTATCTCAGCTGCTTAATGCACAGCTTATAAAAGGATGCACAGAGATTCATTAGGACATTACAAACATTATATTCAAATAGGTTGCCAAGAGTTTTGACCACAAAGGTACAAATCAAATACTGTAAGTGTGGAGAGCTTTTGGAAAGATTGCTTTTTTTTCCCCCGTTAAAATAATTGCTTTTGCAAATTTGTGGTCCTTTCTGGAGAATACTAATGGCTAAATTTACTAAATCCATTTAAGAAAAATGTATCATCTAAATTATTTTTATTTGCTCAGAGATGATTCTTTGCCTTAAGAATAATTATGGATTTTCAAGCTGTTGTAAAAAAGGTAATTATTCATTTATCAAGTAATGTTTTAAAATCTGGTTGATCTTCATGAACAGTTTTACACTTCTATATGGCAAAATAGACATTTCTGTATTAATTTACATCCAACGGTAAGGGAATTATCCCATGCTAGGACATGAGGGTACGAGTACTCTAAACAAAACAATGTTTATATTCAATATTCTCCCTATCTTTTGTTTACCTGAGCAGATACAAGAAAGCATATCTTCGGGCAAAGAACTTAAACTATGAAACCTTAGTGATGATTAATAAAGTCCAGTGTTTTCTGATATTACTGGGGAAAAAGTCATACGATCTGTTCTTTATTAAGGTCTTACACAGAGATACGTTCAATTTATATTGTTATTATTATTATTATTTCGTAAGTGATAAACAAGTAGATTAATACTGAGATAATCAGGATATTAATGTTACCACATTAATGAACATTAATGTCAAGTTACCTGAGCACGTCTGAGGTGTGGTTGGAGTCGAGAGGGTGGGAGTGTTTACTGTGCAGCAGCTCGTCGGACTGCACCGAGGAGACGTGCAGGTGTAAAGATGCCTGAAAAACAGAATATCCCTACTGGTGACTATCTGTGAATACGCTCACCCCAGTGTGGTGTCTGAGGGGTGCCACAATCAATAAACAAAATGTCAAGCCTCTCAATGTTTGTAAAAATCTTGACACTATCACTTTACAACACTACATGAATGTTATTCTTGGAGAAAACAGATGCATAATGTCTAACCTTCAGGAAGAGGGGGCATTGGTTCTTGGCCTGAGGGCAAGAGGACCAAAACCAGTCCGGCAACGGCCCTGCTTTGGCTGTGGACACAAAGTAACCCAGTGCCATCGGCTGCTGCAGGATGTTAGGAGTTTCGTCGTGGGACTCCATGCGATCTGTGCTTTGACCCTGACACACACACACACACAATGAGCAAAATCGTGTTTCATAACACGTATATTTAATTCTTTTTGCCAAGTATACAGCGAGTGCACTCCAGAAACTGTTTCTATAATCAGAATGTGTAAGGTAAAGAAATGTTTATAGTGTCACCGTTTATTTATTTGGTAGTTTAAAATGGCCGACACCATGCAATTCATTCATGAAATTACAGTTATTCATCATAAGAGCTGCTTTAAGTCAACAATAGAATTTCTTCTTATACAAGTGAAAGGAGATGACTCATTTTTGTCCGAAGCATGTTTGTTTTTCATAACTGTGGAACTGTCGACTGTGTACAGCAATCTGTGAGCTAAAAACAACATTGTTCACGACAGAAAATTAAAAGTTAAGAAGTAAAACCTTGCTGCCATCTCCTCCGTGGTGGTAGTGTGAGCCGGGTGAGTGTACTGGGGAGGTGGTTGGAGAATTGGGTAAAATATTAATGAGGTCAGGGTCCACGTCATTCTCCGACACGAGCAGGTCCAGGATTCCATCCATACCGCCCATGGCATCTGATGCATCTGAGAAGATGAGAGAATTGATTAAGGATTTAAACAAGAACAATGTCGGCTAGAACTTTGAGAGCCATTCGTGTGTATGAGACTGACCGTGAATGGGATTGAAGGGCGTGTCGATGACCTGGACTACAGCAGAGGTGGGGAACACCAGAATATGGGTGCAAGAGGTGTCCTGAGGGGTGTTCAGCTGTGACGTCTGCATGTTCAGAGCAGTGCTGCGGCCAAACACGGAACCGGTAGATACAGAGTCTACACATGGGCACAAAAAGATGGGATAGTCAGAGAAGTGTCTAATTATGTAGTATAAATCACGAATAATAAATTTTCACTCTGGTTTCCTAAATGCCTTTAGGATGAAGACTCTTGGAACTAGCATTGAAGTCAATATATAATCAATTAACTGATAAGTACATGCTTTGCTGGCTTTTCATACAGGGATTTAATCTACCACTTATTTTTGAGCCTGGATTTGGAGTGAGAGTTTTACGCTAGTGCTACTCTGGCTTACTGGGAAAGTTTTTAAGCATTTTTTTTTTTTATCATTCATATAGATCCCACCTGGCATAATGACAAATGTTGCCTGAGGCTCTAGGGCGACTAAACAGGCACTAAGGATGCTGGGACTGTCTGCTGATGAGATGCCACACATCCTGCACATCTCCTTCAAGCGGCGACTCAGAGACTGCAGGTTTCGTCTGCTTAGCAGGATACTCCAATCTGTTCGAAATGAAGCAGACCACAAATTAAAGAGTGAACAACCATGCCATGTATAACACAACTAAGGTATGTGACATAAAAAAAGTTACTTACCTTGCAACTCCCCATGACCCATTCTACCCAGCCGGCCAATCACAACTCGCCAAGGCAGCGAGGTCACTTGTACCAGACCCACACACCACTCCCAGAGCTTCTGAAGACCGAGTCGACGTGCTGAACCCTTTTTCCTGCGAGCTCTGTGGGAAGACGTTCTCTCAGTTACAGAGAATTAAAACTACAGAAATTCCTATTTACAAACAAAATACCATTTTTAAGCACTTACCTGTTGGGCACATCAATGCTGATAATGGAAGTCTCCAGCAGCTCTCCATACTGGTCGGTACAGCTGGCCAGCAGCCAGCGTTGGTCGTGAGACAAACAGTAGGCTACAAAGAGGACATTGTGTTTTTGCGCTGCCTCACCAAACGTCTCACCCAGCTCTGTCTGCTTGTCCTTAACTGGAGCCAGGACAAATGGTGGTGTGTAGAGATGAACAAACTCTGCCCTCTGGATTAAAGCAAAAAAGAATACTCAACTCAATACTCCGCTGAACAGTTTTCATTCAATCCTTACTTCCTCATTTTCACAAAATATACTCTTATATAAAGGGCACTGTGCTCAGAAAGAAAATTAAGATGATTTTGAATCAACAAGTTTAATAACAGAATAGGTTTATTACACTTGAAACCAAGCAGAAAACATATTCATTTTCATTTCACATTAACATGAAGCCTATCTGAACCCTTGAAGCAAAGAATAACTTAAACCTAAGCTATAATTGCAAAACATATTGTGAAAACACTTCGCTCAAAATAAATGTCTACGCAAACGTCAAAACAATAGAATCAGACAGAAAGTTAAGTCTAACAAAAAGAGTGACATTTAAATGAGAATTATCAATCATGAACCTGATGTCAATGTGATCAAGTATGCACCCCTAATAATAGCTACTTGAAACTTGACAGGAAACAAATAATATAAAGACCCTGTTAGACAAACTCGGTCAGTTATAAACAGATACCATAAATAAGTTTTTAAGTAAATTTGCAGTCAGCTGGATATTTGTCATAAGGGGAAATCAGAAGCTATGTACCTCAGAGCTCTGTAATGCAGTGTCTATGGCAAGTCCGGGGCCAAAACCTGTTAGTGTTTTGACGTTGGTGGAGTTTGGGAGAGGCCTCCTGCATTGCGTGTACACGGAGAACGCCAGGGACTTCAAATGCTGAGCATACATATGCCTCTCCTCACTCCGTACTGGCTGCAGCAGGTACTGGCAGGGAACGACCTGCATTGACGATACAGCATCAGTTTTAGTGTTTAAAAATACTGTTTACAAAACGTGGAGGAAAAAAAAAAAAAAAATCAGACACAGATCAACACCATCAACTCACCTGCACAGACACAGCGTTCCTTATATGTGGTGGTAAAAACTGCAGCATCTCCATATAGCAGTAGAGGAGTCCCAGACTCCACACACTAGAGTTGCAGCCTCTGCTTGTGTCCTCATAGCTAAATGGGTCCACAATATAGACCACTATGGCAGGAGGGTAGCTGACAGCATGGGAGTCTCCATCCGTTGGCACACCCACTTTGTCTCTTTCCATAGTGCTGTGAAAAAACAATGCTCACATCAGTTGGAGGGTCAGAGATTGATATAATATTTAGAGTGCATCTTCTATCTTTACTGCAGCCAATAGAATGCTAATAGTATACCTCTCAGGGGGCTCAGGGTGAGCCTGTGGCTGGCTGGTGGCTGATGTGTTGTCTCCTATGGTGCCCGTGTTCTGGGCTCCAGCATGCTGAATTCCTTGAGCTCCAAAGGGAGGGAGAGAACTGGGCTTATTAGATCCTAAGCCTCCCAAACCCTGAGGGTTAGAGGAGGTGGCAGAGGTGGGTGCTGGGGTGCTGCTGTTACTGCTGGCTGTGGAGGTGCTGGTGGCAGTGGTGGTGTTCTGAGGGCCTGTAGAGGTGTTGCTGGAGCTGGCAGGTTGTGAAGATGTTGAGGAGGAGGAGGAGGAGGAGGAGGAGGAAGAGGAGGATGAAGGGTTTCGCTGAGAGAGTAGGGTGCTGTCTAAAGACTGGGCAGCCAGGTATGGAGCTGAAAAGAACGAAATGCAAATAATTAGAAATTGTGTACCTCAAATTCACACTGACAAGTGTCAAGGCAACAGCTGACTGATTATCCATTTTGCAAGAATGCGAGTGACTTCTTTTCAAGAGGTCTGACTTCTTTTTAGATCAAAATTCAGTCTAGTTTTCAGTCTGAGAACTGAAAACTAAAGGTTGGAAGAAGAGCAGGGAGATATGGCCAAAAAATTGAATCTCCGATTTTTTAAAAACAAAATTCAATTTTAAAAGGATTATTTTTCTTTAAAAAAATTTAATAAAAACACTAGAGACTATAGAATAGATTTTTTTTTTTAAATTGAGCAAAAACAATATAACCAAACATATGAACTGCTAATTTGGACTAAAAGTGCAAAATTACTTTTGCTAACAAGTTTTTTTTTGTTGTTAATTTAGAAAAACAATAATCAATACAACATAAAAACCTTTTTTGGGGATTTATAAAATGCAAACTTTCACCAGTCTTTACAAGTTCTAATTATTCTAGTAAAATAAAGTAATATAACAAAATATGAGGGATTTGTAAAGTGCAAACTGCAGACTTAAATCACTTTTTATAAAATAAATAATTGTCACCTGAAAAAAAATCCCTGAAGAAAAACAATTTTGTAAATCAGTTCAACACACAACTAACACGCTAAATAAAACCGACACGCAACTAACACGCTAAATAAAACCGACACGCAACTAACACGCTAAATAAAACCGACACGCAACTAACACGCTAAATAAAACCGACACGCAACTAACACGCTAAATAAAACCAAACAGGTGCCAGACTGCATTTTACATCTGTGTATATGGGCACAATCAGGGGCGAATCTAGGATTTTCATTTAAGGGGGACTCCGCCCCCAATGAGGGTATAATAGTAAAAAATATAAATAAATAAATAAAGGTTTGACTAACAGGGTAGGATGGTAAACTTATTGCAGCATTCCACTGTATTGCATAAATGTGTTTTATAACATCTGAGTACTGAACAAGCCAAATACGAGTCTTCCTGATCTCTCACACACACGTCCTCTGATCCTAGCTCTGTGACGCTGCGGTTTCTAAAGTCGGATTGAAGAACGCGCTGAAAGAAGGGGAGGAGCCGAAGTCTGCCGCCGTTTTCGTCGCTAGGCCATTTTTAACATTTCTATTCAGCCACCATAAGAAGTCTGCGATTCTCCATAAATTCTACACAAATTCGGGATCGCTTCATTCCCCTTTAAATTTCATGAAAACGGCGGCAGACTTTCGGCTCCTCCCTGTCTTTCAGCGCGTTCTTCAGTCCGACTGAAGAAACCGCGCCTCTCTTAGAAACAAGCTCTTTGCGTCACAGAACTATGGAAGCTCGCTCTGGCTAACCAAAGTGAAAGTGGAAAATCGATTTTCGTTTTTTCAACATCGACATAAACCATAAATTCGAATTACTTGATAATAATGATTAATTGCCCAGCTCTAGTTGGAAGGGTGACTTGGGTGAGTGTATTTAATTGTATACATCATATAACAGACTATATATATTGGCTACTACTGTTTCCTGAAATGTGCACACCCACACAACAATAGGAGCAGCACTCTCAGGAAATGAACTATGTGACACAAGCAACAGGCTGCTTGTTACTGTGAACACAGGGGCAATGTCAGTATGGCAAAACACACTGACAGTAAAAATACGCTGCTCTGTTCAGTGTAATTCTGCAAGTTATCTGCAATACCAGTATCGCTATATTGTCATCAGCACAACACAATGTAAATGTGCCTCAAGAACACCTCCATCACATGTTTGAGGCAGGAAAATCCAAACCTTTAACAGAAAATGATTATATACACTGAATTCTACAAATGTACTATATGGAGTAAACAAAAACCAAAGAGGTAAAAAATATAAACAAACAAATTCATACCCAAATCATGCCGGCATACTTGAGCATAGAGCTTAAGTTTTGTTATGGAGTCACTGTTGATGCTGCTGCACATTTTGAAGAACCAGTCACTGAGCGGTTGATCTGCCTGAGGCCTCAAGCCAGCGGTACTCACTGTTACTATCCCATCAGCGTGAGCCTTGCAGATGGGCTTGTGCTGACCAAGCCGACATGCCTGCGTGAAGAGTGATACTGGTATTATATACGGTTCCACTGAAATGCTAAACACAGTTCATCAAGGTTATATTGTGTATATACCTCATAGACTGCAGTCAGGTCTCTGAAGAAAGTTTTAGCACCAGTCAGCAGAGTCTCGTTGTCAGGACACACCACCACATAGCCAACGTCTCTCTGAGAACCGAAAGGTTCCAGTAACAGCTTCTCCCAGTAGGGAAGGACAAAAGGTGACAGAACCACAAAGTCATACTCATAACCAACTAGGAAGGTTGGTATGGGTAATGGCTCAGGAGATTCATCAGTACCTGAATGGGGAGACAGAAAGAATTTAGCCAATCACCCAGACAGATCTGTTTCACAAAAATTACAAGTAGTGATATCCACAAAGCATACCATAGGATCCCCTGCCAGCCATCTTGTGAAACTGCTGCCAAGTAAGGGGACCCTGGACACCCCAAGAGCGCACAGATCGCTTCTTCTGGATGGCGTCTTGCAGCACAGGCTGCAGAGACAGTAACATCCTTAGCACATCCTGAGAGAAAAGCAAGCTCACATCCATGGCTGAAAGAAAAAGGAAAGAACAGAGGTTTTGAGCACGTTTATAATAAACATAGAATATAGCCTATTAGTTCAAAGTACTAGTGTGAAACAGTTTTTTTTATTCCTATGGTATTATCTGTAAACTGCTAGATTATGAATGCAAGTTAGATTTCTAAAAAAAAAAAAAAAAAAAATTAAATAAATTCCCTGTACCATTGCGATTGGCCCAGGGGTGCAAACATGAATTCTTGACCAGCGTTTCATCTACTTTTCCTCCAGACATGTTGTCCATGAACTGACGACCATGCTCCAGAGCCAGGTAGCAGTCGCTACAGTAGTCCCTCTCCTCCAGGCGCCGGGGTGGCCGTGGTACTAATCCGGCCCTGGGCTCTGGCATGCACAGAGCGGGAAATGGATTGGAGCATTGCTCCTGCAGCAGAAGGAGCAGCTCGTCTTGGAGGTGCACTGAGGAAGCACGGCGCTGTGCTTCCAGGTGCTTTTCTGCTTCTCGGCCAGCATCCGTGCCCCTGCCCACAACATCCAACTCGTCCTCGAGAAATAGGCCAGCACCATTCGCATAGCGTCGATTTACGACGGCACTGAAGCCACAGGAGCAGGTTTCTGTACTGGAATACTGTGAATCCAGGCCTGCGTCACTAATGTAAACACCGGCATCAGCACCCTTGATGTTCATGTTGCACACACACACACAGCAACTGTCAAAATTACAGTCTTTAAACAAGTTCATGGTGGAGTCAGAAAGGATGAGTGTGACATAGAGGCTGTGGGCCTCAGGCACCGAAGGCGCTGTAGCTGGTTCCACTGAGCTGAGAGGCCTAAGAGTGGAGGGGGTGGAGGCGGGAGAATACAGATCAGAGTTGTCGTATTTCATCGATCCCTGGGCACTAGCAGGACCACGTGGGGTGCGTGGGGTACGTGGTGTCCTCGGCGTAGGTGCTGAAAAGCGTGGCGTGGCGGGTGAGGGTAGGATACCCGCACCACTGTTGCTAGGCGGGGCACTGTTGGACTGCATAGGGGTGTGGGTCTGAGGGGTGTATGTTTGTGTGTAGTCTTGCAGCTCCATTGCACTGCCCACACTAGGGATGTTACTGTGAAAACAGACACAAGACAACAATCACATCAAATAAGATACTTAGAAACAAATAAGAATAGCAGGCCAGACTGCTGAATAGGAGCAATTTTTACTACTACCCTCAATTTATCCTTTAAGTCATTCCCAACCACTGAACAGCATAAAAGCTACCTTGGGCCTTCTCTGAGACAAGGGTCATGCATTATCCCACTTTTGTATCAAAAAACTATTTTGGTGAAGCAAACGTATTAACTCTTCTTGTAACGCAACTGCTACATTCTCTGTACTGTAATTTACCTTTCCTTGCCGAGGAAAGACATGGCAGGCACTGGCTGCAGCATCTCCAGTTTGCCCACAGTCCAGCTGGGCCGGTACACACAATCCTCTGGCAGCTTGAGGGAAATTGGGCATTGACTAGGCAGTGTCTTTAGGGGCGCATACAGGGAGCTACCCACAAAAACCTGACAAGGCTCTGGCTTAAATACAAAAGAGAAATCCTGAAAGAAAAGAAAGCACAATCTCAGCACTAGACTACAACATAAATCATTAGTGTTTTCGGTTTGTGTCACCAGTTGTCCACACCTTGATCTCGGAGGGTTTGGGGCTGCAGAGGCCTTCCTCCACTTCCATTTTAAAAGTTCCAATGAGCAATGGCCCATCTGTCAGAGTGAAGCCTGGCCCAGTTTCAACAGAACCACACTCCTTACTACCCATGTTCATGGGGGAGAAGCCCATGATGTGTTGCTCTAGAGATGGAGGTGTGGGAAACATCTGGTGTAGATCCGCAGCACCTAGACAGCCAAACACACACACTTTTACTCCATTTCTGAATGAAAGAACCCTTACTATTTGGAGGTAATGCCTTTTCAGAGCACTCTGTGTTCTGTATTAATAAACCAGTCCATCTGCTTAAAATGTTTTCTGTATATGGAATCTGGGCAAACTTCTGAGTTGTAATTAAAATTAAATTGCTTCTCCAAACAAGTAGATTTTGTTTAAAACTTAAGTTTACATATAAAAAATCATTTTCTGACAGTAGACCATGAGTAAATCCATCTTCTTAGAGACATACTTAAATTTGACAGAGTGTCTGCTGCTGCTGGCTTGGGTTCCTTGCCACCAAATTTCTCCTCAGCTCCACTCCCAGTTTTCCTGGCTCCAGGCTGCTGGGAATAACAAAAGCACAGAAAACAACCGTTCACCTGCGTGACACTGCCATGATGCCGTAGACTGCTTTACAATGCACACATAATAGATCATATACTAAACAAACTGTTATGAAAATGGGCTACTGAGAAAGCAAGGGGGATCTGAATGCTTAGTAACAGGGAAGATCTGAAAGGCCAAACAGAACTCACGAGAGGTTCACGAGACACGTGCAAGGATCCTACTAACCGTAAGCTCATCTTCATCAGAGTTGAACAGATTATCCAGGTCGTTTATTGACACAGCCAGGTCGGTCTCATGTATTAGGCTGGTGGATGGGAGAGGTTTACTGCATGCTGAGCCATGAGTGTCTGTGGTAAACAAATATCAATCAAATGAGGAGGCAGACTTAAAAAAAAAATGGCAGTGTAAAAATAGTGTCTGATAAGAAAACGCAAAACATACTCACCATCAGTCGAAGACGTGCTACCATCATCCCTCTGGAAGAATAGAATTAAAATCAATCAACAATATCTAGTCATTGCAAGCAACTAATTTGGTGTTTTTGAAATCTAACAAGTAAACAATATTAAACTGTCGCCTGCCACAAATATGCCACTGGGGTATTGTTTGTTATCGGTGGTGCACTTGTTGAGTTTGACAATGTAATGCGGTGTGGACGGTGTCACCTGTCGGGTGAAAATTGTTCAATTCTTCTTCACTTAAATGACACAAAGACAGACAGAGCAGGACATTGCATTTTGTCACACTTGTTTGTGCCTTTTACTCACAAGAGTATCCTCTACCTCTTACTGACTCTACTCCATCTCTGTCACTGGCAATTGCCTGCATCAGTCACCCAAATGCGCTGCTGAACTGCACAGACTTATGTAAGGAATGCTGCCATTGTGACCAAAACACTAGTCACAGTTTATTTTCATTAGATATCACTCGATTCGTCTTTTTTGTAACGCTCAAATGTTAAGTTGACATCATAACCAAATAACAGCACATGTGCCCTGTTTCACAGTGTATTTATTTAAGCATATTAGGACGCAGTGAAACCTCACACTGCCACTTGCCACCTTCCTCGGTACATCCTGCCATATCTGTCTCACGGCTAACACGTTGCCATGCAGTATTTTTAGCCCCAGTGTAAATGATTCAGTGATGCAATCTTTCTTCCACGCCTGCCCAAACTAAGATGCTTATTACCACATCTTACCCCAAAGGTTTGCCTCGGTGGTTAAGCTTTGTAAAAGAAGGCTGACATTTGGAATTAAAATTCAGAGTGGTACCTCTCTCACTCTCCAAAGCAAAACTTTGGCTGGTGGGCAGCACTTTTACTGCTCTTCAACTAATTGTGTGGTGGTATCATGGGAGATAATTAACTTAACTAGTTAACCGTACCATACAGTTAGCTCACCATCTTCCAAAGCTGTTGTACAATTAGCTTTAAAAGTGGAATGTAAGTGTGTTTGGTTCATTCACTGTTCCACTAACTTGTGTCATGTGTTTTAGTGGCCTGTTTTGTAAATACAGCTGGTTTGACAACGTGTGTGATTTACAATAGTTAATGAAAACCATCAACTAAAGATGCAAGTGACTGACCTTGTTTCTCTTTGCAGGTTCTGCTCCAGGCCTCTTTTCCTTATCCGTGAAAGAAAACTCCTCATCTCCTTCCACAAAAGCATAGGGATCTGCGTCCAGCTCCTGCTCCCCATCGCACACAGACACTGAGAGATACTGGTTCTTCTTCTGAATGTACATCTTCACCCGTTCCTCTGACACTTTCAGAGTTGCGGAGGAAGCCATTACCCTGTAAACCAAAACATGCACATCAGAAATATTTCTAGAGCACATTATACCGAGTTCATTTTGGCCTATTTGTGAGGCCGGGGTTTTTTTTTTTTTGGTGATTTTTGGCCACAGATTTAACTTTTTGCAATATTTTGTTTTCTTATGATGTTATATGATGTGTATTGGCCCGAAACTGTAGAAACATTAGCGGTAATTTTGCTAAACTGCAAGCTCCTCCAAATACCGTGGCATTGGCTTGATTTTGCATTCATTTTTGTGATCGCAAATTGTGGAGCGACTGATTCAAGGTTGCCAGCTACATAGATTATAGACAAGACAAACATAGTAAAGAACATAATAAAACTGTAGAATTAATGTGTGCTTACTCTGTGACAGAAACAGCACTGTCCATGCTGTCCTGCTTCAGTTTGTCCACAGGAAGCTGAGGAGGCTGTAGATCCATATTTCTTTTTCCAGGGAGCCTGAAGTACCTCCAAGGGTTGTGGCTTGTGTCCTCGTTGGGGCTAATGGCTGAGCCAACATACACTGTGGGTTCCAGAGAGTCTGGATAAGCTGTAACATACTCCGAGGTCAAAGGGTCAAAGGAAGCGCGATCAGGGCTTTTTGAAGGCAGAAGGCAGGCCTCGGAAGAAGGAGGGTAGAACTGTTGATGAAGAGGGGTAGAAGAGCGTTTTAGGTCGGATGGTGTCTCTTCCTCTCGCTCACAGGGATGTGGGCTGAGTGGCGGGGGCTGAGGCGAGCCAACCATGTCCCTGGATGATGTGTGCAGGGTTTGAGATTTGCTCGTATCAACATCCCCATGGTGAAGAGCACGGTAATGGCTGCCTCTCTCATCTGGCTCTAGGCTCAAATCCTCACCCACAGAGCTGCGGTGGTGGAAGGGTGTTTGAGGTCTCTTCTGCTGTTTCTCTGCCTTCTCTGGCTTTTCTGCCACTTTGTATTTGGAGGGGAGTTGAGAGGGCTGGCCAGCAGGGAGAGGAAGTCCAGGAGTGTTACTTGTACGCTGCTTCAGGTTTTTGTGTCTGTAGGAAAAAAGGGAATGCTGAAATTGTACTTCTGTTGACTTTTAACTTATTTACAGCAATGAAACACAATCAAATTCTTGTATCTTGTCGTTTGAGATAAAATTGATATTTGAATATTGAAAATATATTATATGAATGGATTTCGATACTATACCTTGAGCAATTGCACTGCACCCTTTGATAGCGTTCAACAAAATCCCAAACACCAGTTTTGTCCATCTCTTCCTCACATAGACCACTGGCTATGGCTGAGAACCTTCTCCTGTAAAAAGTTAAAGATATAAAATGAAGCATGTACTAGGACCCAGCAGGAATAAAAGGACAGAAAAGATTAGGGTCATACTTCTGAGCACGGTTGACATTGCACTCCTGCCATACTGCCTCCAACAAATGACTGGCCAGCTTGCGCGGAACTTTACCCCCATGATGGCTAGTACTGTCCATGCTGAAGCCATCAGCTGCTGAGGAAATTTTTGTCCATCTTGGGGCAGGCTGAGGAACTACAGTAAAAAAAAAAAAAAAAAAAAAAAATTAAATTAAAAGCACCATTAAAAAAGTATACATAAAAAACAAAACAAGGGACATCTTCCCAGGTTATACTGCAATCATACCTTTCTGAGCTTCCTCTGGTGAAGTTGGAGGAGTGAGCGTAACTGAGGAGAGGGCAGATTCTCTGTGTATGGCGTGACTGTGATGTCCTCCTGGAGTAATCATAGTGCCGGAGGAACTCGCTGCAGCCGGGGTTGGAATATCCGACTGGGCCACGAGCACCAAGCAAGCCGGGTACACCATCCTCACTCCGGCTGAGAAAACAAACAGGCGAGATCATCAAAAACAATGTCAACTAAACCTACAACACAAGACATGTTCTGAATCCTTAACTTGTAGAAATATTTGCGCCATACCGACAAGAACCTCCACAGCAGCTAACGAGTCATCTTCCCAGTCCAAGTCATCTAACTTATCTTCTGGTGTCTCCTTGGTGTTTGGGCCAATGGGGTAGAACTGCTTCCATTCTTCTATTAACTTCTGTGTTGGTGGATCAGAAAGCTTAAAGGATTGGCCCGTGAGTGTACCGTTCAGACCATACGGACTGAGAATCACTGAAAATGAAATTAAAACATCGTCAGATCAGATTTAAAGCATCATTATAACTTCTCCATTTTTTACAATCAATCGCTAAAAGGTTCTGTTACTTAGGTGAGAGTGGTGCAAGGAAAAAAAAGGATTCTTCTTTACACCGAGTTTGAATCTTGATGCCACAAGCACAAGAGCACAACAAGATTGGCCATGCGTTCTAGGTGGGAGACATAGGACATATTCTCACTTCCTTGTCTATTACAGAGACAGTAGCCAGTCATGCAGAAAAGGGTAGATAGTGATTTCCTGAGAGTGTTATGCCTCCAGTGAAACTGGCATGCTTCACACTTCTCCGAGAAAATTGTACAAATTGTCATCCTTGATAAAGGTACATTATCTTTCTGCCTTGCACCATGTCCTGTTTCCCAAGGGTTTAAATATTGGGCTGCACACAAGAGACACTGTGCACCATCCCACACATGGTTAGGAAGAGGGAATGAGCCTAAAGAGTAAAGTATCAGAACTGCAGTATAGCTGATTCTTGTGTCTTGTCAGGCTGTTAAACTCGATTTTAAAGCAAACTTTTTATCTGGAGAAAAATATAAGGAAAAAAGAGCATCTCAAAATGCACAACCTAAACTCATTGTAACTATAACTGGCACAAATCCTAGGAATTTAAAGGAGCTGAAAAAGAAGGAATGGACCAACTCTCCAACCTTCTCAGGCTTTACAGAGGAAGAGACTCTGTACAGTTATTTTTAGAGCAGATTTAAGAAAATATTAACTGTAAATGCGCCAATAGTTTTGTTTAAGACTTGCCTGTATAGATTTCCCCAATGCCTCTGTGTACTTGAACTAATCGCACGTTTTTTTATGTGACGCTGTTTAGTTTTTAAGGTGGGAAATAAATACTGAGCTTGTTTTGACTGGATGTGACCTGAGCTGTGTTTGGTTAAGCCTATAAGCATAAAATACTTACATAACTGCCTAAACTGCCTCCAGGGAGACGAATGATGAATGTGTGACTATAAAGGACAAACTTTGCCATGGAGTTAATCCACAATCAGTTATTGAATTACAGAACAAACACCCCGATCACCAATGCAGAGCTCTTTCAATATGAAACGCATCCAGATACGCTCATATGTTCCCTTCTGTCAGATTTCAGATGAAATTATTCTAATGTGCAGAGAAGACTAAATCAGCATAGGTTAGCTGAATGAGCACCAGCTACAGGGAACAGTGAAGTAGTGCAGTTGTAAGTGTGTATTTGGAGAAGCCTTCATCAGTGCTTGAGTGAGCCTGTACTGAGTTAATTACTAGCAGCAGGGAAGGCAAGAGAGTCCCAGAAGAATCAGCAGGATGCTGTAACTCTGTCATTACTATGCCCTTGAGCACAGGGGAAAAAAAACACATGCTTGCCAACATACTGACAGCTGCAGGCCTTTAAGGAGACAACAAAAACAACCAAAAACCCCCTCATCACTTAGATTTAGGATACACAATACTGTACTGCACATACTTTAGATGGCCTAAAGTTTGTGGACACCAAGCCTGACTGTCACACCCCATTGTGGGTTTCCTCAAACTGTTGCCACAAAAGCAGAAGCACACAGTTGTATACCCTCTTTTGTAACAGTACACGATTTTCCTTCACTAGAAATACAGCGCCCAAACCCCATCTAGCATGACAATGCCCCTGTGCACTTCATGAACACACAATTTGCCTAGGTTGGAGTAAAAGAACTCGAGTGGCCTTCAGGAAGCTCTAACCTTAACCGCACTGAACACCTTAGGGATGAACTGGAGTGTAAAATTTCTCGACCAACATCAGAGTTCAACCTTATGTACCCTTGTGGCTGATCTTGGGCACACTCCAGAACCTTCTTAAAAGAGAAGAAACTACTAGAGTAACGAAGGGGGAACAATTCAATATCAGCCCCCATGAATTTGGAATGGGATGATCAGCTCACTTTTGGTGTATCTGCATTTATTCTTTTAGTTATTAAAATCTATACGCTTTAGTAATATGTTGTAAACTATATGACGCAAACAGCTTACCTATCAGTTATAAATCCCATGTGCAGCCTACAGACTTCATTTTTTTTAACGATGCTATAAATCCTCTGCCAAAAAGTACAGGCTTAAGCTGACACGCTGAGCAGAAATGTGGTGTTTGGCATCATACTGCCGAGCTGAAATGCATGATCTCACCTTGCACTGGGCTGCTGCTGTGCTGGGCCTGAGTCAGGTGTTCCTCACTCAGTAGGTAGACAGGCTGATGCTGGTTGATCTCCACACTGGTACACACGTTATTGTCTCCATGCAAGAAGAAGGTGAAGGAACAGGACAGATGCTCGCTATTCAAGAGCCAGAGAACAAAAAGAGAACAGGATCAGTACTGATTTAATTCAACGCATATAGGCAAGTTGTAAAGATAAGCTCTGAGTGACTAAAGCAATTATAATTAAACACCCGAGATGGAATGTCCTTATTGTTCCTCAGCAGTCATACTCCTCATAGGAGATTCTACCAAATCCCAAGAGACTTGAATTACTTTCGTGTGTGTAATTTGACCTAATTTAAGGAATTAATTCATGTTAAGGTTAAACAATATATTGTTAATGCTTCATGTAATATTGCAGAAGCCTGCGATATGAAAATGTGCCATCTAAACCACAATTTTGTTTATGCTGCTCTGGGAGCCTTCCAAGAACAGACAGAGCATCCAGTTTTATGTTGTTCTTTCGATGAATCATGGCATTAATGTTATCAAAAGACAAACAAAACATCCACAATTAATTTAAGTCACAAGAAGACTCAAGACTGTCCTGAAACCCCACTAAGCCTCAGCCCATTTTCTGTACTGAAAGAATCTATTAGGCTAAACAGCCTGGGGCACAACAACTGCTGTCGCATGTTCCTGAACCCTCTGTCACAACCTATTTCACATGTGAGGGGGATTATTTTTTACATCTCAAGTCAAAGGGAAAGAAGGACACTTCTACTGGGTGCCACCTTGCTTACGCGGGAGAGGCGCAAAATAAAACCATGAATCGCAAGCCAGGTAACGAGAGAGCAGGGAGATTATGCTGAATGGGGAAAGTGTGCGCATTCGTCATACGACTGCTGAGCACTCAGTGGAGTGTCATTAAGGCATGCTACCAACTCACCATCAAACTCCACACCAACAGATGGCACTTCAAAGCCTGCACACAGCCCTGTGGTGTTTAACACAGCCTGACTTCATACTATGTCATCTGTTCGTTGTCTATCTGAAGAAATTAAACCACTTCAAATGATCAGCCTGAGGTAATAGTGGAATTGTTCTAAAAAACTTATGATTGCTTACACCCGGGCAAATCAGTGCACTAATATATTACAAGCAAACGTGTAAAGCTTTTCATTTTTTTTTTAAAATAAAATAATAATGCTTTGCTGAAGGCAAAACAGGGAAGTCAGTCACATTTTCCATGCACAGTTAACAGACACTATGGCCCAGTGAGTACACCCAGAGCAGTGCAGGAAGCCAAGGGGCTATTTATGACACATTGTCAAAACCGTAAACACAGCACAACTGCTCAGTCTTGAGGGAGCAAATTACTTCTTGTTGATTCTTTACTGAACACTGCTTCCACAACTAATTTGACCAGAGTCAGGATTTAACAGATTCCATGCACTTGACATACCAAAACCAGATGATTCTGCTAAAAAAGGCCGGCGAGAAACACGAGACATAAACACAGTGAGTGATCACGGGGTGATACAGAGAAATATATGGCTTCCAGATGAGAAAATGTGCCCTACTGTGTTAACAGCCTAACTCAATTGGACTTCTGTGATCATAAGGCTTAATAAAGTAGCCTATGGCATTGGGTAAAAACCTTAATCTTACTAAAAAAAAAAAAAAAAAAGACAAAGAAACAAAAGAATAAACACAGATGTTTCCATAACGCTGAGAGATGCATTACCTCTTGTTGATGGGCTTTTCGTCTTTCTCGTAGGGTTTGACGAACCACTTGCCGATGCGCACAAAACAGCGGTTCATGAGGCAGCGCTCCAGCAGGTTGTGGATGGCTTTGAAGAGCAGTGTGCGGCACTCGTATGTCAAACCGCTTTCCCACACGCCGTCTTCATTACCTAACAGAGGAAAGTCCGCAAGCTTAATGTCCGTTTCCATAAAGACGCCTTAACTCACTTTACTAACATGCGGGTATGTGCATGCATAGTTAAATTTTACATCTATACAAACATGTACAACCTCTATTTTGAAAATTAGGTTTTAGCCAGAAACAAATAACGGTCTTAAAGTTCATGATTCTAAAACCTCACTGCATCAGAATAATTGTTTTGGAATTAAGTGGCAAGTAAATCACTACGGGAAATTCAGCACTGAACAATGCATGGATAATGCAGTGAATAATCAATAGACATAGTGAGTTGTTACGTACGAATTATCTAAAAATTAACACCAGTCAGCAACAAAGTTTGTCTTTTGTGGATGTGTAGCGATCACTTGTGAACATTGTCCAGTTCTCTTTAAAATAATAAAGTATCTACAAGATACCCTATATACCCTAAATTCTGGACAATTTCATGCTCCCAACTTTGAGGGAACAGTTTGGGGATGACCCCTTCCTGTTCCAACATGACTGCACACCAGTGCACAAAGCAAGGTCCATAAAGACATGGATGAGTGAGTTTGGTGTGGAGGAACTTGACTCAACCCGATAGAACACCTTTGGGATGAATTAAAGTGGAGACTGTGAGCCAGACCTTCTCATCCAACATCAGTGCCTGACCTCACAAATGCGCTTCTAGAGGAATGGTCAAAATTCCCCATAAACACACTCCTAAACCTTGTGGGAAGCCTTCCCAGAAGAGTTGAAGCTGTTATAGCTGCAAAGGGCGGGACAACTCCAAATTACATTCATGTGCATGGAAAGGCAGATGTCCCAAAACCTTTGGCAATATAGTGTACATTTAACTGTATAATTTACACATATTGCTTGAGGTTATATTGAGGTTTGTCAAAAGTGTTTTTCAAAGTTTTTTTTTTTTTTTTAATTTGTATAAATAACCTGGAGTAAATGTAGAACATGATTAAAAATAAATGAACAAAACAAAAAAGATGTAGCATATGTGGAGGTAGCATAAGTGTATCAAGAGCTGAAAAAACCCGTTTGGAAAATGGACTTCTGGTACAGAATGCTTGTTTGTTTGCAGTTTTATCTTACCTAATTATACCATTAATTACTAACTTTTAACAATTAATAACTTGTATGGGGGGTTCCATACAATTGTTTAGATATATATAATATCACATACATAATTTTTTTAAATAATTTTCGCTGTCTCCAGAATTGCACGGCTGTGACACAGAAACTCAGGAAAGGTATAGCCATCTGTCACTTCATCACCTACTACTGTGAACACGCTGTTAACATCTTTGCAATTCTAATCGAAAAAGAAGAATGCTGCAGGATTACAAACACCAAAACACTAAAAGAAAACACACTGTGTGTTCCAATGTTCCTGCATTTCTAGAGTCTGTTAATGGTATTCACCATATAGCCCAGAGGTGGTTATGTAAATTTACTTGACAAACAGGATCAGAATCAGGCCCCCAAAAAAATCATAATTCTCTGGTTAATTCTCCTGGACTTAAGTACATCTGAGAGAGAGAAAAGGATTATGGGTAAGCATACCACGTCAGAGATGTGTCAGAAGTGCTTGACACACGCCTCCCAAATCCTAATGGCTCACTGTGTACATCTTTAGTGTTGTGTATCAACCATTTCATGTCTCTGAGATTAAATCACCCCAGTACGTGTCAGGATGATTATTTGAATATGATGAAATAGATCCCTTTTTACTTGCCATTTGGATTGTTTTTACTCCTTAAAACAACGTGCACGTTTTTTAAGCAAGTTTACACACCTCGTCTCACAGTTCTGCATAGCAATAATGTTCACAAAGCAGACTGCTTTTTTTGGTCCAATTGCTTAATCTGACTGGTAACCCAGTACTATAATGATCACCAAGCATCTGGAAAGTGCAGCCAAGAACACACGAACACACACACACACACACACACACACAAAGGGGGAGGGGAGGAGGGAGTGGTAGAGGCGCTCTGCTTGTCAGGCACAAAGCATGCCCACACATAACTAAGCAATCCCATAATGCTTTATTTGGCCAAGCTGATGTTTTGGCAATGACTGTATGAAATAATTCTTTTTACTAACAATGAACATGCTTAAAAGACTTTTTTTTCATGTCATATTAACATTATTTTAAAGAAAAGATTATCTGAAAAAGCCCAAACTGCACCCAAGTCAGCTTCAGTACTTCAGAACTTGGTCATTTAAAACCCACAAGTAGTAGAAATCCTCAGTATTATCTCACACAGGACTTTAGTCTGCTCTGTAAGGAAATGTGAAACTTGATTCATTACAAATATATATATATATATATATATATATATATATATATATATATATATATATATTTTAATTTTCTGCCCCCTAGTGGATATATCCGAGTTAAGTGCGAGGCAGACACCTATGCAACCGCCCATGTACAACGCCCTCATGTGTTCACAAATACGTGCACGAGCGCAAGGGTTTAATCAGAGCTTCTGTGTAACAAACAGCAACTAAGCTCTGCACTCAGCATCTGCATGTTCCTTTCTCGCCGCGTCACTGTGCACCAAGCCCAGCTGCAACCAGAAACATGATCCTACTCTAGCAAGCAAGTGCAAACACCCACGAGCTATTTCCAAAAGCTAAACCCGACGAGGACTTCTTCATACATTAGAACTGCATGACGCGGCCTCTTAAACATCTTCTATATAAATGTGCAAACCGCTGTCTCCAACCCTTGCAAATATGGTGCAAGCCACGTGATGTTTTCATGAGGGGATTTAAAGGAGAAAAGACAGAATGATAATGCTGGATTAAATTAAATATTAAACTTTTTGTAGTTTTTAAACAATTACAATGTTCACAATCACATCACTGCAAAAATAAATAAATAAATAAATAAAAGTTAGACGAATTATTTTGGAAAGCTTTAAAACATTTCAAGAGAAACAGAACAGCCAGCCAAATGGTGATGTGTTTTTTTTTCTCCCCAGTGCACAATGTTGTGAGTATTCAATTCAATTTATCTGTACAGCGCTTTTAACAATGGACATTGTCTCAAAGGCAGCTTTACAGAAGTAGAGAAATATAGAAAAAAAATTAGAAAGTTTAAAGTAACTATTTTATCCCTAATGAGCAAGCCTGTGGTGACGGTGGTGAGGAAAAACTCTGAGGTGATATACGGAAGAAACCTTGAGAAGAACCAGGCCCAGAAGGATCCTCGTTTGGATGAATTGTGATATTGAGAAACCTACTTGAAAGCTCATGGTGGATGAGCTCGGCGAAGTTGGGATCATCGCCCCACCAGAAGAGCCAGAGCTCCCGGCGTCCGGGCGTCTGGTGCCGCCGCCACACGCTCAACACGTCTGCCTTCAGGCACCGGCTGAAACTGCACAGGATGGGGTCCTCCTCAGTCACGGGGAAGACGATGGGTGAAGATGTGGGGCCTTGCCATACAAAGCACTTCCATTTGATGCCTGTGAGGTCAGCCTGAGGTCAGAGACAGAAAAAAACAACAACATACAGTTAGGACAAAAGTCAACATAGCAAACTACAACGCCATAAATATTATCAAACGTCGTATCCTGATCGTGAAAAACAGACATCCTTCAAGAGCACTAATGTGTAACGAACATGCGCCTGCAAGTAGTATTGATCGCTGTTATGTTGCCTAGTATGCATTCCCATCGAACTGGTGCACTTCAAGTAAACATGCATGAGCATGAGGCTGTGCATGAGCAGATCAACACGAACATTGAGTAATATAAAAATAGGCATGAGATTACACAAAGGAGGAAAAAAACAGGCCTATGGTTAGAATGATTACACTTTCCTGAAACCCATAAGCATCATACTACTGCCTGCCAGGGCCTTAAATCCAGTTATACAAGACCATCTGACTGGAAAAGTTTTCACTTATCTCCAGGAAATACTCTGCTCTCTCTCTCTCTCTCTGTGGGCAAGAGTGGATTTCTTTTCTATTTGAGAAAGGATGTAAATATCAACAGAGTAATCAGATCATGTCGGTATTATGTTGAGCAGTGCAGAGGTCACTGCCTAACTTAACGCAAGACGAGAGCAATATAAAGGAAAAGAAACCTGCTGTGATTCAAATGCTGGTTAATCACCAAGTGAACACGAAGTGGAGAAATACAAAACACACGTTACATAAAGGTGATCAGGTTTTAGCAGAGGAGAGAATACACATGTAGGCCTTACTCGTAGTCTATCTGACTGATGGCTAGTTATGCTAGCTCGCTGACTAGCGTTGATTTGAAAATTACTAATAGTAAAAAAAAAACACTTAATTTAACTCGATATCAATCGTTCACAACATCGACTTTGTCTAAACGTTCACGTGAAATCGGATTTACATTTTGGCTTCCAGATATGAAATTAAAAAAAAAAAATAAAAAATCATGCATCTCGATTTGAACAGGAAAGATAACTAGCCAAATTGATCTAAATCCAAGGCGAAAACGTTCAAATCTGGTTTAATAACGTGTTAATAACGCACACGTCGTTGGGATTATTCCATCAGGCTGTTATTTATGAGTAATTACAACCTTCAACTTGTAACTCCAGATAGTTGTGACATTGTTTACTACCGACATACTAGCAACAGCTAGATTAGCGCTTGCTAACTTTACACGTAATATATAACGATCATCTTTCAACTTTTTTTAAAACCCCACAGGTATATGTTGCGTGTGTGATCCGTACAGGTAGAATGGTGTTTTATTTCCAAGCCCAGCAACACTATTTACTTGTTCAGACACCATTTAAGTAGCTCAACAGGCCTGGGCCGCTACTTCGAGGAAGCTAGTCGTGAGTCTTAGCTGGCCAGAGCTAGCTGGAATTGGCTTTAGCCGCAGTTTAGCTTTAGCTCGGTTAAATCTCTTACCAGACAAAATAGGTTGGAGTGGCAGTCCTCCAGGCTCGCCCCGTTGGGTACAAAACAAGAACTCATCTTCAGGGTGAAGCCAATCTCGCCATCATTTCACAGCAAACAGATATTTTTTTTTTTTCGGAGTGTGTTCGAATGTTTTTGTGGCTGGTCGAGTCTGAACTCCAGCAGAGCAGCTCCGCAAACAAATCAGCCGTCAAGACGCGTCTCGGGCAAGTTTAGCTGCTAAGCGAGCTAACTATTCAAATCCTCCACAGTCTCTTGTTGAACTCGCCAAACATTCGCCGAGCTACTTAGCCGCGCTTAAAAGGAACAAACAAATATAAGCGACGCTAAAAGAGTACCCGCTTCTGCGTTCCGTTTTCTATTTGCCAAAAAAACCCCAATAAGAACAATCCGATTAAAAAAACAAGGTAAATCAAATTGTTCGAGGTAATTCCCCCTCCCCCCTCACTTAGCATCAGAGTATCTGGACGGCTAGCTAGCCAACCCACTAGCGTTAGCTAACAAGCTAGCTAACGTTAGCTAGCTGGCTAACCGATTGGCAGCCCAAGCAGTCAAGTCCAGTAAAAAAAAAAAGTGTTCAGTTACAAAAAAAGAAGAAATCCCTACTATTTTCTCGGTCTTTACAAGAAGGTGTTCACATTAGAAAATGCCCATTAAATATCAATTAAAAGCCGAAATGCAAAATCGTTTAAAACGCGAAACATTGTCCGCTTTCTCATCAATGTCTTGCTGTTTTTTCTGTTTGAATAGCTACATGGGTCTGTATCCTTTAATGGCGGCCACAGGGACAAACTCTGTAGCTGCCTCTCGGCTCCGGCTGGGAGTCAACCGAGGAGAAATGAATCGACTCTCCGGATTCGGGTGGATCATTAGAGTGGAAATCTTTAAAGAGTCGATTCTTAATGGGAATCGTTTTCCTGGAAAAAAAAAAATACCAACACTTGTTTTGAATACTGCAAATTAGAGTCTCTATACACTTAAAAAATAAAAGGTTTCCACAATGGTTCATAACGTTTTATTGTGTGAAAGGACAACTATCTGTTCTACTGATCTCCACTGACAGAGGGATATGCCTGAGGAACCATTCAGAGTAATAGATGGTACCTTTTTATTAGAGTATGAAACAAAAGTGCTCCAACTTTCTTTAAATCACTTTTTATAAAATAATAAATAAATAAATAAATTCTGACCTTCAATGTAATGTCCGGTCTTTGCAGAACGGTAATAATGTATAAACATGCATTTTGTGGTTTTAAATGAGAGAATAAATTACAACTATTGAAAATTTTGAAAATCCCCCCCAATAAAAATAAATAAATAAATAAAAGCATGTTTGATTCTAGACTTATCAAGCATTGATCACAAAGTGCAAAATAATTTCTCATTTAAAGTCTACCTAAACTTTTAATTGGTTAATTTTAAGCCATTTCCCTCTTTAAGCTATCCCATAAAAGCAGGTTCATTTTTTTGGCAGATAAAAAAAAAAAAAAAAGAATTAATCAGAGAAATTGTAAGAAAATGGAACATCTTTGTGTAGAATTAAAGAAAAATTAAAATCTCACTTAAGAGTTCAGCAATCAACATTACAAGACTACCAAAGTTGTGGAGGCAAGCTTTTAATTTTATTTTGATAAAACACCAGCCCAACTTACTAGAAAAGCATATAACAGAACTATTAGGTCTCAATAATATCACCTGTGTCATCTATCTAGTGTCAAACAAAAATTGTAAAAAAAAAAAAAAAAGATGTATGGTATAGCTAGTAAACTTTAAAGTGTGTCCATAATTGGAATCTGAGAGTCGACAAAAACATTAACCAAAAGTGAACAAATTGATCAAACTTGGATGACTTCTGTCTACTCTCCTTCCTCCAATCATAATCAAAACAATCATAGCGTGATTATGGGCTACCTCATTGGCCCTCTTTTAGCACTTGGTGTAGTTTCTTTCCCATTATGTACTATTTCTGCACAAGCATCATCTACATATACAAGATATTGAGAAAACAGGAACCTTTGATGAGTGCAAACCTTAGATGTACATCTAAACTGGCCTCAGAGTGGATTTTGGATTGTTTCTAGATCATTGTCCATTGACCATGTTGAGCTTTTTCTTTAAATATGGGAAATTTCCAAGAAAGCTGTGTACAGTAATCAACACGATTCACACATTAACAATGCAAAGTACATATTTTAGGACTAATTTTTAAACAAAATCATAACAGATCATTTTAAAGTTGTGTCTGATGCCAGATGTTAATATTACATCAATTTAATTACATTTAATTTCCTTTGTATAGGATTTCCAACAATAGACATTATTTTCAGCTTTACAGAAATCAAGACATACACCGACCAGGCATAACATTATGACCACCTGCCTAATATTGTGCTTTATCAGAACCAGCATTAACTTCTTCTTCTGTCTGTTGGATTGGACCACACGGGTCAACCTTCACTCCTCACGTGCATCAATGAGCCTTGACCACCCATGGCCCTGTCGCTGGTTCACCATTGTTTCTTCCTTGGACATCTTGTGATAGATACTGACCGGTGTAGGCCGGGAACACTGCACGAGAGTGTTCTTCACTTCACCTGGCAGTGCTCATAATGTTATGTCTGATCGGTGCAGATGCAGATTTAGAATCTATAAAGAGCTTAGAGATGACAGTATTAAAGAATATGACATAAGAAGATAAGAAGAAACCTTGATGGGGAAGAAATCAAAGTGACCATCAAAGTGGGAGTTGTTTTGGTAAGTCCACAATCTTTAGGATATCTATAACAATCTTTACTTTAACCATGTGGGCCAGTCCACAGCAGCAGAAGATGAGTCACAATGCACAGAGCTCAAAGCAAAAGTAGATCTTTGAAATAAATCAGGCCACAAAGAGGAGCCACAGAGAGAGAGAGAGAGAGAGAGTATTAAACTATTTAACAAAAAAGGCAGACTAAACAAATGTATTGAAACTGGTCTAAAAGATTGAGAGTCTAAGATCCAAGCACTAAAAGGCTATTTCATAGTTAGGCTATTTGTTGGAAAAAGCTCAGCTGCTTGACATATTCTAAATTATGCTAGCTACTAATAAAGAGCCTGTACTGTTTCACTACAGTATACACCACAGGAAACTTCAGCCAAAACTACAGAGATCCTCAGAAGTACTTTGCTTATAAAGCTGTTTGTACTATTTCTCTGGAAACTCTGTGTGTTGTTTACTTTTTCTGTAATATTTTATGTGATGTAGTAAAATGCCAGATTAGGTCTTATTGAAGTAATCCAGAAATTACAGTCAAAGAGTGTTTATGGAGAGTGAATGCAGCTGCAACTGCATCAAGAAAAGAAATCAGAAATCAGAAAGAAATCAGGGGGAACGTTAATGAAGGGAATACCTCTCAGTGAGAAGGAGTTTTGAGCTAGTTCTTGTGAGAGGAATGTCATGCCTTTGTTTATGCTGACACTTAAATTCAGTGTATCCATACTTTTAACTTTTCTATCATGTCCCCAAACCCAATTCCTATGAAAAAACAACAACGACGACATATTGGAGGCAAAATCATTACATCAAAATGCAAAAGAATACCTGGGAGATTTGTTAAACTGTGACTGGATAACTATATCCTTCACCTGTACGAGAAAGAAAGCTGGGAGTTGTGTTGTGACTGCAGATATTTAATGCTGTATATTAGGAGTGGTTGTAGCTTGTAATTCCATCCCTTTGTCCAGGAAAAAAATAAGAAATATGCCCCCTCAACACTTTCTGCTCTGCATCCCAGGATGGTCTCCTCCAATCTGAGTTCCTCCAAAGTACACTTATTGATATCAGCCGTGCACAACATTTAGCGCTTTCAATAAGGTATGTCAGTAGTCACTTACATTCACTTGTTGAATCATTGACTTTAAAAATTGAGAAGAAAAATATACTTCATTCATCATGGTTAGCTGTGACAGAAGACAAGCATGATGGTGTCCATGTTTTTATTCCAGTTTTGTAGCTCAAGTGCATGGAGGTAAAAAAAAAAGTCAATTCAGGGGTACTTCAAATGCAGCATAAATAAAATCCATGATCATCACCCTTAACCTGAGATAAAGGGGTCACTATGTGAATTTCCTGTTTTTTAAGAGAAAAAGTCTACCATCAGGGCCTCTGAGATGAAGACATTTACTCACTGACTGCTTTCATCATACCATGGAGGCAGTACCACTGGATTGGGATTCCATTTGGGCTTAAGTTAAGCTTCAGATAAATTTTAAAGAAATATAGAAGTGTTTAGATGTTTAGATGACAATTTAGTACGCAGCCCTAGACTAGGCAGATCGGAACAGTTTTGCATAGATACACTATATTGCCAGACGTTTTGGGACGTCTGCCTTTACATGCACATGAATGTAATATGGAGTCAAGTTCCTCCACACCAAACTCGCTCATCCATGTCTTTATGGACCTTGCTTTGTGCACTGGTGTACAGTCATGTTGGAACAGGAAGGGGTCATCCCCAAACTGTTCCCACAAAGTTGAGAGCATGAAATTGTCCAAAATGTCTTGGTATGCTGAAGCTAAGGGGCCAAGTCCAACACCTGAATGGTGTCCCAAAACTTTTGGAAATATAAATGTCTTGATATGCTGAAGCATTAAGAGTTCCTTTCACTGGAACTAAGGGGTCGAGCCCAACCCCAGAAAAACAACACCTGAATTCAATGATTTGGAGGGGTGTCCCAAAACTTTTGTCAGTGTAGTGTATATGTAGCATTGGGTAACACGACATCAGGGCAAGCTTTTTAAAGTGCACTGTCTAGGTAGGTGTGCCAGGTGATAGGTACACAATGGACCAAGCAGAAGTTTCCCCTTTGCAAGCATTAAAAATAGAAAGTAACCAGGGTTTTTTTTTTTACAGACTGAGGATGTTGGGTTTCCTCTAGTACATATATTTTCTAGACTTTATATCAGCTCCTATCACTCCTACCTTATTAGTCTACAGCCCCTAAACAACTGTCAGTGCAGTTAGGACAGGCTAGTTGTCAACTACATCTCCCACAAACTGGACACAGAACAGCAACCATGTACACCGTATACACAACCTCATTCTGCATTGCAAAACTTCTTGCATTGCCGTACAAGATGCAAAAGGGGATCATGGTGATGATTATAAACCCTAGAGAACTCTAGAAAACCAACCCCACCCAAAAAAAAAAAAAAAAACTATTAAATGCACTCAGGAACCCTGAGTGTTTCCTGGACTAATGAGCAGCCCTGAGAACAGAACATCCATATATGTGATTATGCAGAGATTTGCTAAACAAAGCAGTTCCTACTTGAGTTGCCCTTTAGCTAGAATATGTACTATGTATTTCTCGTAAAAGTTACTCAGATGAACTACCCATCAACTCCAGTAGACAATCTTAGAAACATGGCATAATGTTAATTTTTTTTTTTTTTTATATTTTATTGTTTTTGTCCAAACCAGCCCTGATGTTCTTACTTTGGCTAAAAGTCAAGCCTTTGAAGAGGTTTGTTAATGTGGAGGGTTCAACCATTTCAGGAGTTTTAAAGTCAAGGTCTGGGACACATCAGACAGCAAAGCTTAATACAACAGGTCAGTGGGATTGCCAAATTGGATGATTTCAATGTAATCATAAAGTACTGCCCAGATAAACACAATACAGATGTGTTCTAGGATGTCCCTAGACATGAACACGTAAGGCGTCAGACAAGATTTTGTCTACATGTGTGTGTTTTTTGCCAGATTACCCGTCTTGTCAGGCTGCTATATATGTTGTGTATACCTCTAGTTTCTTGCAAGTACTTTGTGTTTAAGTGTTCTCTCATTGTCCTTTGCACATACTGCTGCAAACCCGGGGGTCAAAATACACTGATCAGGCTTAACATTGTGAGCAGTGAGAGGTGATGTGAATAAGACTGATGATCTCCTCATCATGGCACCTGTTAGTGGGTGGGATATATTAGGCAGCATGTGAACATTTTGTCCTCAAAGTTGATGTGTTAGAAGCAGGAAAAATGGACAAGTGTAAGGATTTGAGTGAGTTTGACAAGGACCAGATTGTGATGACTAGACGATTAGATCAGAGCATCTCCAAAACAGCAGCTCTTGTGGGGTGTTCCTGGTCTGCAGTGGTCAGTGTCTATCAAAAGTGGTTCAAGGAACAGTGGTGAACCGGCGACAGGGTCATGGGCGACCAAACCTCTTGATGGACGTGGGGAGAGAAGGCTGGCCCGTGTGATCCGATCCAACAGACGAGCTACTGCTGCTCAAATTGCTGAAGAAGTTAATGCTGGTTCTGATAGAAAGGTGTCAGAATACACAGTGCATGACGGGTCAGGGCTGTTTTGGCAGCGAAAGGGGGACCAACACAATATTAGGCGAGTGGTCATAATGTTATGTCTGATCTGTGTATAATCTCAGGTTTCTTCCTATGAAGAGCATAAAGTTGGTATGGGACCTATAGTTATAGGTAAGAGGTGTATTTCAATAAGCCTTTAAAGCCTGTGTAATAGTTTCAATTTTGATGTAATGAGCTTGATACTGTTTATTCTGGCAAAAGCTTGGAATTTCCATAAAGTAAACCGGGTTCCATTATCACTTCCCAACTGTCCTGTTAAGCATGTGCATGACAAACAAAGTACAGAGAATGAACTTTGAGTTTTAAGGGAAGCGGTTTCACTGTGAAGACCTTAAGCCATAATTGGAGCTCTGTGTTTGAGCAGTTGTATTGGACAGTGTTTCCATTTATACAAATTTGGAACATTTCAGCTTCTACCCACCACCCTGTCCTTTGGCTCACATGCCAGGCAGAAAGGTTCCTCAGTATTTGCACATTGTTTTGCACATTGTTCTGCTGAACTCATGAGACCCTAAAACAAGGAGTGCTTTAAACCTGTCTGGTGCAGCTTTCTGAGGGTGAAGAGTAGTTATTAATGTAAGAATCTCTCAATTAGTTTTGAGATACACTTAGCAGTGTTTAATGACCTTGATCAGGCCTTGACCTTGATCCAGTGTGATACCACTGTACCAATGCCGTACCGGTCAGATCGAAGCAAAAATATCATGTATGCTAATGAGTGGATACTGGTCCGCATGGACATAGTGATATTAAAGCTGCCAGCACTTGTCCTGACTGCTAGTGCTATGGGTGTTCATATCAGTCACATCAGTGTGCTTTGGAAAGAATAGTTTGATCCTCTAGAGGCTTGAGTTCTATCTTCATATTAGGGTAAATAGTTGGCACAGATGGAACTTTGGGAAGCTGGGAATTGTCCTCTATGGAAATATGTGCCTTAATACACTATATTACCAAAAGTTTTGGGACACTCCTCCAAATCATTGAGTTCAGGGGTTGGGCTCGGCCCCTTAGTTCCAGTGAAAGGAACTCTTAATGCTTCATCTTCATACCAAGACATTTTGGACAATTTCATGTTTGGGGATGACCCTTTCCTGTTCCAACATGACTGCACACCAGTGCACAAAGCAAGGTCCATAAAGACATGGATGAGTGAGTTTGGTGTGGAGGAACTTGACTGACCTGCACAGAGTCCTGACCTCAACCCCATAGAACACCTTTGGGATGAATTAGAGCGGAGACTGTGAGCCAGACCTTCTCGTCCAACATCAGTGCCTGACCTCACAAATGCGCTTCTAGAGGAATGGTCAAAAATTCCCATAAGCACACTCCTAAACCTTGTGGAAAGCCTTACCAGAAGAGTTGAAGCTTTTATAGCTGTAAAGGGCGGGACAACTCCAAATTACATTCATGTGCATGTAAAGGCAGACGTCCCAGTTTTGGTCTGACTCACAGTCTCCACTCTAATTCATCCCAAAGGTGTTCTATCGGGTTGAGGTCAGGACTCTGTGCAGGTCAGTCAAGTTCCTCCACACCAAACTCATCCATGTCTTTATGGACTTTGCTTTGTGCACTGGTGTGCAGTCATGTTGGAACATGAAGGGGTCATCCCCAAACAAAGTTGGGAGGTTGAAATTGTCCAAAATGTCTTGGTAAGCTGAAGCATTAAGAGTTCCTTTCACTGAAAATAAGAGGCCGAGCACAACCCCTAAAAAACAACACCTGAATTTAATGATTTGGAGGGGTGTCCCAAAACTTTTGGCAATATAGTGTATGTTTCGTAGTCCCAATTTTCTATGGGATGAACATTCCTGTAGCTTGGTGTGTTTCTTCTGAGTTATCCTCACAATTTATGGACTGCCAGTTGAGCTAAATGTTCCTTAGCCATTCACTTCCAAACAGAAAGGCACAACTGGTGTGCTGTACAATACAGGTGTTTTGTGGTCATATTTCACTTTCATTTTCAGTTTTCTTACACTCTTGTGTATGGTTTTAGCATGACTGTGGAAGGTTTCAGTTATGTGTGAAAAGTTTTCTTGTACTTTGTACATTTGGTATGACAAGTTTGACATCATTTTTAAGTTAACTCATTCATTTACAGATTCTTGTCTGTAAATTCTCATAGGTCTGTCATTTTCATAGAATTTCATAGATCTCTATCCTGATTTCCACAAGTGTTCTCTTTTTGTTTCACTTTGCACATTTCTTGTGGGCGTAGCTTTCCGTTAGCCTGTTTGCATTCTTTGTCTTTCAATCTGCATTTTGCGGGGTCACATGTCTTTTATCCATATCTAGAGCATGCCTGTGCTTTTCTTTTGCACAGTTCATATGGCACTTCACACCGGCCTTCCTTAGCAATGAGTGGCTATATACAGAGAAATGGCTACCTCCCATGTGTGACTTACTGCTAAGCCTATTTTTCCCGCGTAAGCAGGCATTTATCCATGCTTTCATTGTTCAAACCTATCTCTACAAACTTATCTCTGTAGGCATTAGACAACACCTTGCCAAATTGGCAATGCTCTGCAACTTTGAAGCCATTATTTAGCTTGCTAGAAGGGACTTTGTAAGTATTGCAACATATATAATTTACGTTCATCTTCAGGAGCTCTCTTAGACACCGGATATAAAGTTCCACCCCTGTGAGTGTAACGAAAGAACCTGAAAAACAGGAATAGTGCTAAAGAATGTAGCAGAGCCCATAACCAAGGGTTTGTCTCTTTCTATTCTTTCCACAGTGTAGTGGTCTAATTATGTGGGAGATTAGCTGCTGATGCAACTATTGCCGTATCACACACCTGGGCTTAGACAGTCACATCTTGCTCTAAACTGTTCTCCGGTGGCACAGTATTAGCAGTAGTGGGCTGGAGAGATGTGTTGCTAATGCATTTATGGGTGGGTAGTTCAAGGCGATTTTATAGCAAAAGAACAGTTTTACAGGTACACCATAATAGCAGAAGCACAGGCAATAGTTTTTAAGTGGTAGTCATCACCCTGCAGGTAAACATATATGGAAATCAGAGAATTTGCCCAATTCCACCGTAATGTGGACATCACCGTCGAGCATTTTTAAGGCATTTTAAGCAATGCAGTTATGCTGACCTGTCTCAAAGAATTGTTCACACTGGCACAGGTCAACTGATGAAATAAAGACTATACATATCAAGTACAGGGGGTTATATTGGAGTTATTATGCCTACTGTCTACTATATGCTAATTTTCATTTTCACTGATGCGTGTCTGGTGAAATAAAAATGTATGCAACCATATGTAATGTATACTTATTAAAAATATTATGTTTTATTATATTAAAATATTCATCATCAGGCTTGATTCCCGGGCAGGGCGCCAACCCAACTCTATCTATCTATCTATCTATCTATCTATCTATCTATCTATCTATCTATCTATCTATCTATCTATCTATCTATCCAGCCTGTTCAGCAGCATTTTTATGCTAGTAAGAACTAGCTTTAAAGTCCAGACGGACAAAACCTGCAAAGATTTGTGCTGCATAATTGTCAAAAAAAAAGCACCAGCTGTTGCCAACACTTTCGAAACAAGCCGACTGAAAGGATGCAGGTTACTGCAATTGGACAGCAGTGGTTTCAGATCTGCTTTCCAGTGCTGTGGTGTGTGGCCAGGTAGAACAATGACACTGGCTTTAGCTGAGAATGAAATCTACAGCTGCTCTGGTGGATTTCAGTTTCAGTGAACTAAGTGGGAGCTTATCCTTATTTTTATGAACTCTTGCGAACCATACCAGCAATTGTGTAATGATTTATCAGAGCAGAAAACTTATCCTGTTTGGTTTTAAGATACACTATATTGCCAAAAGTATTCGCTCACCCATCCAAATAATCAGAATCAGGTGTTCCAATCACTTCCATGGCCACAGGTGTATAAAATCAAGCACCTAGGCATGCAGACTGTTTTTACAAACATTTGTGAAAGAATGGGTCGCTCTCAGGAGCTCAGTGAATTCCAGCGTGGAACTGTGATAGGATGCCACCTGTGCAACAAATCCAGTCGTGAAATTTCCTCACTCCTAAATATTCCACAGTCAACTGTCAGCTGTATTATAAGAACGTGGAAGTGTTTGGGAACGACAGCAACTCAGCCACGAAGTGGTAGGCCACGTAAACTGACGGAGCGGGGTCAGCGGATGCTGAGGCGCATAGTGCGAAGAGGTCGCCAACTTTCTGCAGAGTCAATCGCTACAGACCTCCAAACTTCATGTGGCCTTCAGATGAGCTCAAGAACAGTGTGCAGAGAGCTTCATGGAATGGGTTTCCATGGCCGAGCAGCTGCATCCAAGCCATACATCACCAAGTGCAATGCAAAGCGTCGGATGCAGTGGTGTAAAGCACGCCGCCACTGGACTCTAGAGCAGTGGAGACGCGTTCTCTGGAGTGATGAATCGCACTTCTCCATCTGGCAATCTGATGGACGAGTCTGGGTTTGGCGGTTGCCAGGAGAACGGTACTTGTCTGACTGCATTGTGTCAAGTGTAAAGTTTGGTGGAGGGGGGATTATGGTGTGGGGTTGTTTTTCAGGAGCTGGGCTTGGCCCCTTAGTTCCAGTGAAAGGAACTCTGAATGCTTCAGCATACCAAGACATTTTGGACAATTCCATGCTCCCAACTTTGTGGGAACAGTTTGGAGCTGGCTTGGATGCAACTGCTCGGCCATGGAAACCCATTCCATGAAGCTCTCTGCGCACTGTTCTTGAGCTAATCTGAAGGCCACATGAAGTTTGGAGGTTTGTAGCGATTGACTCTGCAGAAAGTTGGCGACCTCTTCGCACTATGCACCTCAGCATCCGCTGACCCCGCTCCGTCAGGCTGAGTTGCTGTCGTTCCCAAACACTTCCACGTTCTTATAATACAGCTAACAGTTGACTGTGGAATATTTAGGAGTGAGGAAATTTCACGACTGGATTTGTTGCACAGGTGGCATCCTATCACAGTTCCACGCTGGAATTCACTGTGCTCCTGAGAGCGACCCATTCTTTCACAAATGTTTGTAAAAACAGTCTGCATGCCAAGGTGCTTGATTTTATACAACTGTGGCCATGGAAGTGATTGGAACACCTGATTCTGATTATTTGGATGGGTGAGCAAATACTTTTGGCAATATAGTGTATGAACAGTTACAAAGCACAATCTATCATTTGTTATTTATTAAACTTGTAATTGTTGGCAAAATTGCTGCAGTGTTAGAGGAATACTACACCAACTAGGCATAACATTATGGTCATGACCCGTCCTGTACTGTGTATTCTGACCCCTTTCTATCAGAACCAGCATTAACTGCTTCAGCAGTTTGAGCAACAGTAGCTCGTCTGTTGGATCAGATCACACGGGCCAGCCTTCACTCCCCACGTGCATCAATGAGCCTTGACCGTCCATGACCCTGTCGCCGGTTCACCACTGTTCCTTCCTTGGACCACTTTTTATAGATGCTGACCACTGCAGACCGGGAACGCCCCACAAGAGCTGCAGTTTTGGAGATGCTCTGATCCAGTGGTCTAGCCATCACAATCTGGCCCTTGTGTCAAATCCTTACACTTGTCCAGTTTCCTGCTTCTAACTTGTGCAAGGACAAAATGTTGACTTGCTGCCTAATATATCCCACCCACTAACAGGTTCCATGATGAGGAGATGAGAGAGTGTTATTCACTTCACCTGGCTCAGAATGTTATGCCTGGTCGGTGTATCTCAGACACACAAGCTCAAGTTTTATTATTATTATTATTATTATTATTATTATTATTATTATTATTATTATTATTATTATTATTATTATTATTATTATTATTATTATTCAGGATAGTATGATGGTTGGGAGGGTGTTTTCTTGAAATATATTGGCTTCCTTAATACAAATTATGCACCATTTGAATGCCAATGCCACAGCCTATTTGAATGCAGTTGCTGACAATGTCCATCCCTTTATGGCCGCAATTTGCCCATCTTAAAATGACTTCTTCTAGAATGTGTCCTAAAGCACACTAAACCGGTTTAAAAATATGACAATGATCTCAGTGTACTCTAATAGCGTCCTCAGTTGCCAGATCTAAATCCAGTAGAGCACCTTTGGGATGTTGTAGAAGAGAATATTGGCAGCATGAATGTGCAGCTGAAATAACGGCAGCCATTATGTGATTCAGTCGTGTCAACATCGAACAGAGTCAAAGAAACATCTTGTGGAATCCCTGCCATGAGGAATAGAGCTTGTTCTGAAAGAAACTGACAACTTTTACACTTTTTCAGTGCTGCAGTTTCACATTGGAGTATGTTAATAGGACCTTTTTCTGTTCTAACACTTTACCAATAATATTAGTGGTGATGGAAATGAGTGTAACAGAGGAGACACAGGGATATAGTGAAAGATCCATGTACAGGAGTTGAGAAACATGAGAAACAACCCACATGCTGAAAAGGTCATACACTAAACACCCAGCTTCTCCATAGAATGACTGGAAGATCTCTCAAAGGAGCTAAATCTCATAAGTGGACGCTGAAGGGTGTGATGACACAACCGTAAAAATTATGTCTGCCTTTATAATCACCTTTACTCATAGCCTAGTGTTGATGGGTGAGAAAATGGCATTTACTGCTTGAGGACAAGAAATTCAGTAGCAATTAAGGAATAAAGTGATTAATCAAAAGTCAAACTGGCTCCTTAACTACCTAATTACACAATTATGCAGAAATCCTAGACAAGTTAAGAAAGTCAGTAACACATTTCCACACAATTTTTAGGAAAATGCTTATTTTTAATGAGATGTGAAATCCTGGCAGAAAAACATGATTTTTTCATCTTTTTTCGGCTTTTGATTAGATTCAGCCTCAATTACCTTCATTAGATTCAATTACCTTGATTAGATTCAGCCACAATTACCATCGATGACAATTTTATCTTCATTTTTTTTTATTTTAATGGCATTCTTATTAATATTAAACACAGAACAAATGCAGAGTTAAACCGATCTCAACAGACAATTTAGAGATACCAAATCAGTCAGCATGTCTTTGGGTGACTAAGGAAGGAAACTAGAGTATCCAGAGGAAACTCCTGGAGTATAGAGGGAACATGGAAACTCCATATACAAAGGGTGGAGACAGGAATCTACTAACCACTAAGCCACTGTGTTCCACATGCATACGTTCAAGACATTTGTGTTCACACTTCACTGCTCCTGGTCTCACTTCACTGTCCCTGTGGCTTGTGACCTGAGCACTAGACTACCATGCTGCTGACCCAAGTTCAAACACTGTCCTTGATTATAACATTCGCTTGTACTCTGCCTTGCTTCACCTCCTCTGTGGCTCACATGCAGAGTGTCTGATTTCTGGCTTTCTTAAAAGATTAAAATAACAAATTTCCACCCAATCCATGAATGTGTCACACTTATCTGTGTAATAGTACTGGCCACATGGTGACTTTCCTCATCACCCTGAAATTCTTTCCAGACTATGCTTGCCCATGGATCCCTTTGGCTTCATTGTAAAAACAGTGCTGATTAAAGTAATAAATTACCCACTACTGGCCTCTGATAAGGTTTGGGTCTCCTTGGGTCTCCTCAATGACCACATTGTTCGTACTACACTCCTTGATAGACTAGAAAATGTTGTTGGAGTTGTTGTTGATTGTTATCAGTTATTAGGAACACTGTACTAATAATGGCCGGGGCCTCACTTTGCTTTTGAATGTTCAGAAAGTCTCAATTCTTTGAGCCATCGATTCCACAAGATGTCAGAAGCATTCCTTTGACACTCTGGTCCAGGTTGACCGAATAGCATCACACATGAATTTCACATGAGTGAATCTCACGTTCTACCAAATCCCCAAGGTGTTCTTTTGGATTCAGGTCTGTTAAACTTATTGTCATGTTCATGAAATAGTTGCTTTGTGACATGGTGCATTATCATGCTGGAAATAGCCATTAGATGATGGGTAAATTGTGGCCATGAAGGTAGGTAATTGTGGTCATAAAGGTAGAATGGTCAGCAACAATTCTTAAATAGGCCTCCAAGCCTATGGTTGATTGGTATTAATGGACCCAAAGTGTACAAAGAAAACATTCCTTACACCATTACACCACCTCCATCAGCCTGGACTGGTACCATAAGGCAGGAGCTATGGATTCATCCTGTTGCCACCAAATTCTGACCATAATTCTGTCCATTCTCTGCTGGTCTTTCTCATCAACAAAGTATTTCCATCCTCAGAACTCCTGCTCAGTGGATGCTTTTTTCTTTGATCTTTGATTAACTCTAGAGAACGAAAATCCCAGAAGATCAGCAGTTATAGAAATACACAAACTCTCAGACTCAAAATCACATTTTTTCTCATTCTGATGGTTGATGAACATTATCTGAAGCTACTGGCATGTGTCTGTGTGATTTTATGAACCGCCACACTGACTTTTTTCAAAAGAGGCGTAATTTTTGTTGGTACCTTGAATAGTGAAGGCTATAGAAAGGGGCAGATTTCTCTTGCAAAGCCCCACAGTTATGGAACAGCCTTCCAATTAGTCTCTGGGACAAAATCTGAGATAAAGTGTTTGCAACATTAAGTCAAGCATTTTGTTAGTATTTTTTCTTCGGTAAAGGAACAGACCTGGAGAATATTTTGGGATATTTAGATGCTGTTGCTCTCCCATTCTCTTGTCTTCACACTCAGGTTTGTTGCTGGTGGAGTGGCAGGCTGATTTATATCCCAGGGCATCATCATGTCTGTATTTCCTCCTTGCTTTTTTACTTATGCTGAAGCTCTTCAGACCTGCCTGATCCATCTGGATGCACTACTTTTAGGTGAAGTTCCCATCACTTGGAAACCAGTTGATGTTGCTGAAGATGTCCTCATATGGACAGCCTAAAGATACATCAGATTACTGGATGGAAGGGCAAGTTTGCTACACTGGTTTAAGACTACAGATTTGCGCTCGTGAAGTGAACAGTTGATAACTTCAACAAAATAGACGTGATGTTAAAACTAGAATGAATCTACTTCAAAATTTTCCTTTTAGACTATAGAGTACACAGTTATAGAAGAGAATAATTCATAACTGCACTATCCTGTGTCACCAAGATGAGACTGGATGCCATTTTGAGCCTGCTTCCTAATATAATAAACTATATATATAGCCTGCTTCCATTTTGAGCCTTTTTCCTAATATAGTCTCTGAGTTTTTTTTAGCCACTGTCACTTCTGGTGGGTGGGATAAATTTATAGATATGGAATTTATAAATGTAAAATTTTTGTCTAAAATCTGTCTATTTCTAGAAATCCGATTTTTCCAAAAAGTGCTAAAATTTTATTATTGCATTTAATTGAAGATCTCTTAATATGGACAAATTGAGATTGGCCCTTTGTGACTTTTTATTAAATTATAGCTGATAGAGTTTTCTCAGCAACAATAATTTAAAGTATCTATTGACTTTCAATCAAACTGGTTTGTGCTTTTACTTTATAAATAGTGATATTGAGGTTAACACAGTTTAATTAGTTATTGTGTTTGCAGTTTCCTTAAAGACATGTTGCAGCTTGCGCTCGGAGGGATTTTCTGCACCTTTTCTGCTCCACCCTGTCGCTTCTTCTCCATACTTCAGTGCATTGGCATTGCTTCTTATGAACCAACTTCTGATGACCTATCTGGGCCTGATGCTACCTAGGTACCTCAATAAAGAGACCTCTTTGACCTCCACACATTGTACACTAAACAGAAGTGTAGTGACACAAAATGTGACCAGAATAAGACAGTTTTGTTTTTACTGAGCCTGCCTTGTTAAATTAGGATTCCCTAATTCTTAAAGCAGGTCTGAGGTGGAAGCTCAACTGCTTAGGTTCTGGGTTATTGTGATTTCAAGCCCCAGCACCGCCAAGCTGCCACTTTTGGGCCCTTAAGCAAGGCTCTCAACCCCCCCCTCCTGCTCCAGGGGTGCTGCATCATGGCTGACCCTGCACTCTGACCCCAACCCATCTAACAGGGGTTCGTCTAAGGATGGGATATGCGATGAGAGAATTTCGCTATGCAGTAATGTGTATGTGACAAATAAAGGCAACTACTTACTTTATTTCAAACAATGGATTTTAGTGCTTATAAATTGTGCTACACTTACTCAAAGATTCACTCTGGCATTATACCAGTCATGAGCTGTTGGCATGGGGCAGAAGGCATGGGGCAGAAAATGGTCTACACCTTACAGTGGCCCCCAAACTTTTTCTGTGAGGGCCACATCATTTTTTGTTTCTTTAGTGGGGGTTTGGATCAGTCTGTACCTGAAAGTTACATGGGCCGGAGTGACTTCTAGTATTATTGTGGAGACTTTATTATGATTTTAAATGTGCTTATTACGCCTCCTAATGTTAGAATAGTTTATCATTTTGTTATGCACCGTACAGACAAATGACCATTCCTTTTCAAGAGATGCAGTATATAGCCTATTAAAAGAGACATTAATACTATCATAATGAAATTTTTTTCATATTCAGTGCTACTGATATCAAAACTGTAGGCTTGCTTCTGGCTGGTGAGAAGTCCAGTGTCAGGTTCCGTTCCTGTCACAGCATGTCTCAAAGTCTGATGCAAATGTTCATCAGTAAGTCTGGATTTTGAGTCTGAGTTTTCATCACTTTCACGCATGGAAAGGTTTACTCACAGATATAAGTGTGAACATCTTCACTGCATGCCTCCTGACGTTTGGGTATGTCTCGTTAGGGAGGGCAGCGTAGAATTCGATGAGACCGTTGGGCTTAAATGTGTCTTTTAGAACATCACAGTTCTGTAACTCAAACTGATAATAAGAAGACAGGGCTTCGTCAATGTCGGCAGCAAAGGGGTTCTGGAAAAGGCGAATTTCTTTAGTGTGGAACTCCGGCGCCACACTTCCGGCAAATAATTAGGCTATGTTATTAACTAAGGGAAATTTTTAGTTTGAAATCCAACCTTTATTATCAAATACAGATATGATATAAGTAAAATATACAGTATATGTCTCGGAAATTTTCCAGAGGGCTGGTCCAAATGTGGGGACGGGTCACGTTCGTAGTTTGGGGACCCCTGCATTATAATCACTTTTACAATAGATGTGTAAAGACCAGTATCAGATAGGCCCTTCTGATTAACGTAAATTTTACATTAGCTTACCATTATCTGCTATTTCTCCTGATCACTGTTGTAGAAGCATATAAAATACTTAGTGAATATAAAAAACAAGTTTATAAAACCTGTACTTGATTGCCTTTTTATCGTGTTAGGTTCCATATTACCTGGAGTTGCAAGGAAGGACTATGAAGTGATAACTACTGAAGTGATATCTACAGGTATGCAACAGGTTTGTGGTGAAAAAAGAGTCATAATCTTAGAGACCCTCAATAAGAAATACTTTTAGCTGAATTTGGCAAAAAACAAAGAGCAAAAAGGCTTAGATAGCTTTCCTAATGACCTCGTGCAGTACACGTTGCCTTTTATTTGACACATGACGATTTTTTATTGGCTTACATACAGCAAGGTTTTTTAAACATTTTATATGACAAGGAATCAATACAATTTTTCAATGCCATTTACTACAATGTATTGTGTTTTGTAGTTGACAGGGATGAAAGACGCCAGCCTGATCACAGCATCATTACACCTTTGCTCTACCATGTGGTAAATTTTAGGATCACTGTGTCTTGAGGGTTTGGTATATAACACCCGACACCTGAAAAGAGTAGTAAATATCTAATTATTATAAATTATATGCACGTATACATACTGTATAACAAACATACTCTATGTAGTTATCAGGAAAAATCTCAAAGCTATGGTAAAATACTGAATCAGTACTGACCCACATCAGGCCTGATTATGGTGCCATTCTGCAGTTTGACAAGAAGCTCCCAGTAGGTACGGTCAGCATCGATTCCTGGAACTCCATTCACACTTACGAGGAATGGACCATAGTTCGGATCCTCTTTAATAGTGAATCTATACAGAAAATGGAATACTTAACTGGAATTAAGTTTTTATCCCAAATCAAAACAGCAAGAAGACTGCATTAACAACACTTCTACACTATTATTATTATTGTAGCACTACTACTACTGCTACTACTACTAATAATAATCATCATCATCATCATCATCTTCATCATTATTATTATTTATTTGTTAATTTGCTAACACTTTACAAATGAGCAATCCATTTTACTTTGACAGGAATGATTAGCTAGACCTGATCTACACGAAGGCTAGACCTGTATCTCTGATATCTGATATGTCTGAAACTCAATTGTGCTGTAGTTAATAATGAATGATTATTGACTAAACTATTTAGTTTGTATCAGGGGGGTCATTTTGGCTGTCACCCCACACACACACACACACACCCTACTGTCCAAACTTGTACTATGATAACTTACTTAAAATCATTAGTAGTCTCTTGGATCTTCCTCATGGCACCTAGTAAGATCCCTCTGTATGCGATGTCGGTGTTGAAGGTCAAATTCCTCTGGTTGGTGAGTGAGTTGTACACGAGGAGTGAAATAGGATATGGCTTCTGGATGTCTGCGAGGAGGAACATGAAAATCAGACACTTTATATTTGCTTCAGGAAAACATGGAATTTATAAAAATACAGATTTGCATGCTGTGATGTATTCACATGCGGTATACTGTGAGTGCAAAGCAGATCAGGATTTCTATGGACATGACAGCAAACGCGACAGCAAACGCAACAGCACCCCCCCCCCCCAAATAATACCACAACAAACTCTCAGCTAATCGGAAAACTCAACAATTTAACAAGTGTTGTTGCTGTTGTGTTTTGGAATTTTTGCCTCCTTCTACTGTATGTTCCACACCAGAAGGATCAGAGATTTCTACCTACATGTTTAATTGGTTCCACTTCTAATGCATGATGCATTCTTAAAAGCTGCATATATTTCTATAAAAACGGAACATTTAATGACCGTGAATCAGACATTTTTGCATCGAAGGATGTGTGTATTCTCACCTGAAGTAAAGACCAGGGGAGCCAGAAGGTAGGTGAGCATAAACACGGACAGAAGAGCTGCAATTTTGAAGGCCATCTTGCTGCTTCTTTGCCCTGGAGCTCTGTGTGTGTGTGTGTCCTCGTCTGATGGTATTATATGCTGCAACACCTTTTTTTTTTCCAATCACATGATCCTGCCGATTTTTTATGCTTATCAGGAAGAAACTACATTAATACAATGATGCAGCTTTGTTCCATGTCCAAGTGCTGATATATTTCTTTACTGCTCAGAAAGCTATTATAAAATAAAGATTAATCTAATTTATTTGATGTTCTCATGGTTGTGTTTGTTTGCATTAATAAAACTGAACGCCTCAAAACGAATGCTTATCTCATTTAATGCGTTTCATTAGCAGCCTGATAACAAAATGTTCCTGAGGTAACTGAATGTAATTTTTACTTTTTCAGAGCACGGTGTTTTATCAAGTGTGCATTAGAGATTGGTGGGAACTTTCACCTCCAGTGAGACGTACCTGGATACCTTCTTGTGTGTGTGTGTGTGTATGTGGGTGTGTGTTTTTCTTTCTTTTTCTTGCCTCATATACCTTGAATACACCTGGAAGATATCTCAATTCCATTCGGTTTTATTTATCTGGAACTTATAACATACTTGTAACAATACTCACATAGCAGCTTTACAGAAATCCAAATAAAGATAAAGATAAGAATCCACGTAAAGATAGATGAATTAAGATTCCCTAAAAAGCTGGAATAGAGTGTCAGGGAGGGAGGTGAAAACTTCCCTCGGATGAAGAAGATGAGGAGGAAATCTCGATCGGAACACAGGAATCTTTCCTCCTCTGGGTGACATCTAGTAGTAGGATTAAGAAATCATCAATCATAAATATTCCTCCACAACTCTATAAAGCAATCTTTAGGGTAGCCATGTGGGAGGAAGCACAGCAGCAGAAAGTGAGTCATAATAATAGGAAGCTCCAGGCTGAAAGAGAGTATCAGGGTGAATCACTCAGGTCCGGAGGGTGAGAGGAACTATGGCAATAGGATCAGGCCAAAGCATCAAAGCATCACACATACACAGTTTATTAGAACAGATAATTAGCTATTACTCTTCAGTGGATTAAAGGGCTTGACAAGCGGGAGAGACAGAATCTACACCGATCAGGTATAACATTATGACCAGTGAGAGGTGAAGTGAATAAGACTGATGATCTCCTCATCATGGCACCTGTTAGTGGGTGGGATATATTAGGCAGCAAGTCAACATTTTGTCCTCAAAGTTGATGTGTTAGAAGCAGGAAAAATGGACAAGCATAAGGATTTGACCAAAAGGGCCAAATTGTGATGGTTAGATCACTGGATCAGAGCATCTCCAAAACTGCAGCTCTTGTGGGGTGTTGCCGGTCTGCAGTGGTCAGTATCTATCAAAAGTGGTCCAAGGAAGGAACAGTGGTGAACCGGCGACAGGGTCATGGGCGGTCAAGGCTCATTGAAGCACGTGGGGAGAGAAGGCTGGCCCGTGTGATCCGATCCAACAGACGAGCTACTGTTGCTCAAATTGCTGAAGAAGTTAATGCTGGTTCTGATAGAAAGGGGTCAGAATACACAGTGCAGGACGGGTCAGGGCTGTTTCTGCAGCAAAAGGGGGACCAACACAATATTAGACAGGTGGTCATGATGTTATGTCTGATCAGTGTATATATATATATATATATATATATATATATATATATATATATATATATATATATATATATATATATATATATATATATATATATCACATCTCACCAACTAAGTCACAAATCCAATATTCACAAGACTCTAAACAAAGTCTCAGGCTTATATAAGTAGCTTATATTGATTAAAATCGTTTATTCTGACACAGTAAAAATGATATCTTCAGATGAGGACTGAGAAGAAAATCTAGTGTCTACTTGAAAACAATGATTTTTTTTTTTAGAATTCTTTTATTCAGATATATCAGCTGAGGAAGTTGAGGTCAGAGTGCAGGGCCAGCTATGATACAGCACCCCCAGAGCAGAGAGGGTTAAGGGCCTTGCTCAGTTGCCCAGCAGTGGCAATTTGGCAGTGCTGTGGCTTGAACCCTGATCTTCTGATCAACAACCCAGATCCTTAGCTACTTGTCCTACCACCGTCCCACAGTGAAAACCTTTCTTCGCATATCTCATCCTTGGAGGGCAGAGCACAGGGTCAGAGCACAGGGTCAGAGCACAGGGTCAGAGCACAGTGTCAGCCAATGATGCAGTGCCCCTGAAGGGCTCAACAGTGGCAGCTTGGCGATGCTGGCAATCTTCCGATCAACAACCCAGAGCCATAACCACTTCATCTACCACCACCCCTATCACTAGGCATCTCACCACTAAGGTCATCTGGTGCTTCAGCTATTCTTTTTCTACTGAAAGCTTAACAATGTTCAGGAAGCAAAGGAGATTAATAATACTTTTCAGAACAACAACAACTACTACTCTTGTCTCTTGCCTGCATCTTTCCAATGAGGGCTTGCTTTCAGTGTGTTGAATCAACTATCTATGTCTTGCTGCATATCAGGATATGTCACACCAAAGAGCACACAGTCATCACACAGCCAGCAGTGAATAGTTTGTCCGATCTTGTTTACATGTTTTTAAAAAAAATCTAAATTAGCCTAAAGGTCCTTATTAAATCTGCTCAGTGCTGTTAACTAGATAAGTGCAATTGTTTTGCTTTTCGATAGGATTTCCACATGCCTGTATTTCACTGACCAGGCATAACATTATGACCACCTGCCTAATATTGTGTTGGTCTACCTTTCTGCAGCCAGAACAGCCCTGACCCATCCTGCACCGTGTATTCTGACCCCTTTCTATCAGAACCAGCATTAACTTCTTCAGCAATTTGGTCCTTCGTCAAACTCGCTCAAATCCTTAACAATGCTTGTCCATTTTTCCTGCTTCTAACACATCAACTTTGAGGACAAAATGTTCTTGCTGCTCTAATATATCCCACCCACTAACAGGTGCCATGATGAGGAGATCATCAGTCTTATTCACTTCACCTCTCAGTGATCATAATGTTATGCCTGATCTGTGTAGATTACAAGAGTATTTGATGGAAAATATTACATACAACTGGGCTAGAGTATTTATGTTATTTCTGTCAAGTTATTTCATTTCAAAATAATAGCAGAGACAGACTTATTTCAGATTTTATTTAGTATTATCCTTGTTGAGTGATGTTTTCTATTTCGTCACCACTTCCTTTTTTTTGTCAGTGGTTGATCTTGGGAGATAATTTGCATCTTTCCTGAAGGATACAGTGCTAGTGTGCTCTCAATATTTTTTTTTTATTTTGCAAATATTTGCATACAGTTGTTTGTACAGATGCTTGGGGTATCTTCAGTTTTTGGAAATTGCCCCTAAGGAAGAACTGAACTGCTGGAGATGCATTTTTTTGGCCCTGAGGCCTTGCTTGGATTTTCCCATGGTATCGAGGGGAAATGCTGGGCCAGAAAGTACGCTCTTTTAAAGCCAGACATGAACCAGCGGTTAACTCTTAATTATGACCACTGACCAATCCGAAGCTTCTTAAAGTCATCACACAATGTGTGGTAACATGAATTATTCAGACTTATTAAAAAACTGAAATTAAATCACTTTTAGTGTATGTAAATGTACACTTTTTTACCCTTTTGCCTGTCTGTTTTCGCCAGTAGGTGGCAGTATTTACTCTGAAGTGTAGAATCTTCTAAGCTTCTTAGTATCTCCTTGAAGTAGCACTTGTTTTTGGTGAATAATGACCATACCTACTGAAGCCACTTTTTAAAATGTTATATTTATATACCCAAATTATAAGCTGCTTTAAGAAATTAAACTAATTTATCTAGCCAGCTAACTAACTATTACTAAAGAACTAGTCAGCAGTTCTTTGATCAATATGAAATGTGAAATACTGGCTCATAAAACTTGATGTACCATAGAGAAAATATCCTTATGTACATACATTTTGTTATAAAACATAAAAATATTATATTGGTTCTGGTTACTTGTGCAGTTTTGGGTTTATGTAAACTATAACTATATATAAACTATATATATATTATTGTATATATTATATATAGTATTGTTATTATTAGTGTTACTGTCTACTATTGCTGCTGGATATCTGGAAATTCTGATCTCTCTAAAATAAAATGTCTGACATCTGGGAAAACCTGATGTTCTCTCTCTCTCTCTCTCTCTCTCTCTCTCTCACTGTGACATCACTATTAATAAAAAAATATTTACCTAAAAATTGCAAATATTTTGATCTCAATTTGCCTGAGCTTTCTGTGAGACTTCAGAAGAGGCAGTATTAGCTATGAATACTGTAAGAGTGGTTAAAAAATGGAGACATCATTATAGATAAAAAATTCAAAAATTCCCATAAACACACTCCTAAACCTTGTGGAAAGCCTTCCCAGAAGAGTTGAAGCTGTTATAGCCGCAAAGGGAGGGACAACTCCATATTACATTCATGTGCATGTTGTGCAAGGTGTTTCAGCCTGCAAATTCTCAGCACATAGGATGCTTTTTTCTGCACCGTTCTATGTAAACTTTAGAGACTGTAGTGTGGGAAAATCCTATCAGGAGATCATCATTTTCTGAAATACTCAAACCAGCTGAACAAATGGCAATGGCTGGAATCAATGTCACAGAGAACATACATTTACCTCATTCAGATGTTTCAGTTCTCCTCAATCTCCTGGCCTTTAGCTGCAAGTTTATATCAAGGGCCTAAATGAGTAACAACAAAAAAACACAACCGATTTCAATTTGTAGTTATTTTGTTCCCCTAAAGATAAACCATCACTCAGAAATCAGGTGAGAAATATCTTTGGCAAGAATCATTTTTGGGCTCACTTCAATACATGAAACTACTAAACTGTTCTGCTCTTACAGTGGAATCTACACTTCTTGATGAATTCCTAATCTCATTAGTAATATCCGGCTGCTAATTACTCTCTTAATAATAGCGGAAGTAGGAATCTACTTATTCTTCCCACCCAGGGTTCTGCTAATCTGATAATTACTACATATTGAAATCTGTTTATAATTTCATCTACTTTTTTTCCTCCATCACCTGATGTTTGTTCATAGAAGATGACGAGACGCACACAGTTGTTATGTAGTCTCTGATATACTTATGAAACATAGAATTGAAAGAGGATGTGCTTTCCTTTCCTCGTGACCGTCTGTAGTGGACTCGGAGTGAAGGCGAGACATACGTGCCGGATCTAGGCATTTGATGACATGTGAAAAAAAAGGATGAATAATGCTTCTCAGTCGTCACGTAAACTCCCGATTTACACCCAGTGTAGGTTTAGTTCAATTAATATTCAAATAAATCACAGTAGATTAATACACAGTAATCCCATCCGTAACACCCATCAGTAATCACAATTACTGGAGAAAAAATATTAAATTAGGATTTGAAGCATGTTTGATGGCCACTTATCAGCTTTATAGTCCATTTAGAGCTTCATCAGTCAGTGTGTTCTGATGAGCCATGACTATAGATTGATCCATCCATCCATTTTCTATACCCGCTTTATTCGTAATTCGGTCACCAGTCCATCACAGGGCGACTATAGCTTGATGAATAATTTTATTTTCTTTAGCACATGGTAGACTGTTTAACTGACATATGGAAATAGTTCTTTAGAAGGATAAAATATGTGCAAGTTGAACAATGCAAATGGAATAGCAAATTGAACTTTTCTTGAATATTTCCTGGTTTTCGAAGCTGGATATAAGTGAAGGGATTGCAGGCATTCGAACAAGTGACTTAAGAGTTAAAATAAAAACATTTTAGAGACCTTTGATAAGAAATATTTCACCCAAATTTGTCAAAAAAATATAAAAAACATGGGAAAGAGCTTGTGTAATATGATTTCCTTTAAAAGAAAAAATTCCTAATGATATTTTCTAAGACTATGTGCAATAGAGACGAAAATATAGATCTATTAAATGGCTTACATATAGCAAGAGATTTGACAAAAAAAGAAGAAGAAGAGGAGGCATCCTGATATGATGTAAAATATGACTTCATTTCAAGTGAATTTCCCACTAATACTTTTTGTCTAACAGGTCCGAAAGCCCCAGCATAGATCACAGCACCGTTAGAGCTTCTCCAGATTACCATTTGCTGAATTTGAGTATAACTTTGTCGTAAGGGTTTGGTATATAACATCCAACACCTGAAAGAATCAAAGTTTTGTGTAAATATTTAACGTACATACAGCTTGGATTTGGATCTGAAAGATATAATACTGAATCAGTACTGACCCACGTTAGGTCTAATCTCGGTGCCGTTCTTCAGTGTGACGAGAAGCTCCCAGTATGTGTGTTTAGAAGGGTCCCCGGGCACTCCATTCACACTCACGAGGAATGGACCATAGTCTGGATGCTCTTCGGTGGTGAATCTATTCAAATGAAGTACATAAACTTCATTTATCCTCCGTGACACTTTACAAAATAAGTTTAAATTCTAAAATACATGACACAGCATCTTATTCGTTACAACAACAAAGGCTGGACTTAATATGAATCAACGAACAATTATGAACCGGTCTACTGCATTTAACTTACGTGAAAGTTTTATTGTCTTTTTGGATCCTCCTCATGCCACCAAGTAAGATCCCTCTGTGTGCGATATTAGTGTTGTAAGTCATATTCACAGGGGTGACGGTTGGGTTGTATACGACTAGTGACATCGGGTGGGTGTCCTGGATATCTGTAAAAATCATACACTTTATATATGAATTTGCACTGCTTCTGAGAGACACAAGAAAGTTAGAAAGCATATTATTCCCTTATGTAAAGGAGATATGCTTAAGTGTGTGCACCTATAATGTCTATAGAAGAAGACTTAATTTGTAACATATACATTACAGCACAATGAAATTCTTTCTTTGCATATCCCAGCTTTGGAGGTCGGGGTCAGAGCGCATGGTCAGCAATGATACAGCACTACTGGAGCAGTGAGGATTAAGAGTCTAGCCCAAGGGCCCAACAGTGGCAGCTTAGCTGTCATGGGGTTTGAACCCTGAACAGCCCAGAGCCTTAACCCTTTGTGCCACCACTGCCCCTGTGATAGTGAGCTGTACCATTTAAACATTTAATCAGTAGTTGAGCTACATACATTTAACAACCGATACTACATAAGATAGCACATACACCGATCAGACATAACATTCTGTGCAGTGGCAGGTGAAGTGAATAAGACTGATGATCTCCTCATCATGGCACCTGTTAGTGGGTGGGATATATTAGACAGCAAGTCAACATTTTGTCCTCAAAGTTGATGTGTTAGAAGCGGGAAAAATGGACAAGTGTAAGGATTTGACCAAAAGGGCCAAATTGTGATGGCTAGACAACTGGATCGAGTATCTCCAAAACTGCAGCTCTTTTGGAGTATTTCTGGTCTGCAGTGGTCAGTATCTATCAAAAGTCCTGTAAGTATCCCCATGGAGGCTCCGCCTTGCAACTTACAGGATCTAGTGCTAACATCTTGGTGCCAGATACCACAGGACACCTTCGGGGATCTAGCAAAGTCCGGGCTTCCACAAGTCTGATCTGTTTTGGCAGCAAAAATAGGACCAACACAATATTAGACAGGTGGTCATAAGGTATGTTATGCCTGATCACTGTATTGATACTAGTGTTATGTATTCTCACCTGAAGTGAAGACCATTGCAGTCAGAAGGTATGTGAGCATAAACACAGACAGAAGAGCTGACACTTTGAAGCCCATCTTGCTGATTCTTTGTCCTGGAGCTCTGTGTGTGTGTGTGTGAGAGAGTGTGTGTGTGTGTGTGTGTGAGAGAGAGTGTGTGTGTGCATGCATGCATTTACGGACAAATATGCTGCAAGAGTTTTTGTTCCTGCCCACTTTTTTCAATACCAACCCAGGTTCAGAAGAAAATGTGTCCATGTGCTGATATATTACATGAATGCAGATTTATTTTATTCTTCACTTGGTATAAGTATAAAATATTACCAGTCAACATTATAGCTTATCTCACTAAGAGAATTTTATACATTAGCAACGTTCATAGCGCACTTGACTTGACAGCTGACTGAACCTACAGTAATATTTGCTAATTCAGAATAAAAACAGTGTTTTATTTGAAGTGCTACTGGTCTTAATAACCGATGTGACACCACTAGCAGCAGTTATGTAAATATTCAGATATTCTGGACAGAGTCTTAGATTTTACATGAAGAAAAATAAATAAAAGAGACACTACTTAATGGTCAGTAATGGACACATTCTGCAAAGGATTTCACTGCAAATAAACTGGATCGTAATGACCCACGATGATGACCCTGTCATGTGTGTTCTTGTGTTTTCACTCTTATTCACATCCCTAAATTCAGTGTTCATGTCTGTATGAGTCACACAGTGTGATTAAATTGTGCAGTTTCCCATCAACAGGTTGAACTTCCTCATCAGTCAACAAGTCCAGTCACTGATTCTTTCAACTATTGTAATGTTTGTTTTACTTAGTAGTTAATAGATTTTGGTGCTTTTGTTCCTTTCTCTGATTTTGTGGTGTTTTGGGGATAGCTATAAATCTACAGTGTGTTAAATAAGTGTGTGTATGTGTGTGTGTGTGTGTGTGTGGTCAGATGAACTCGTGTCTTTGTTGCCACAGCATCGAGTTACAGGAAAAAAACTAAATTGCATCACATTTCTCCCAGCATTTGCTTTTCAGATGTGCAAAAAGTGAACTGTATTACCACACCAGGTTTTTGTGTACAGTTGGAAAGCCAAAAAAAACGTGATAAATTCAACATTTAACTCTGAAATAAATGGCCCTTTTTAAGAAAACGATGACAGAGGTTCAACATTCAACTTCTATGCACTTCTATAAGCTCATTTAATCTTGCTAAACATTTAAAAAATGCACTACTAAGAAACTACTCTATATTAAATACACTGTATTATACATTCACTATATTATATCATTATATATAGATATATATTATATCTCCTCTGTATGACTCTTCATGTGTGTTATCTGTGGTGAGGAACACAAATACAGCTTAGTTTAAGAGACATGAATGACCTTCTGTTGAACTTCCCCTTAAGTGGCCAATCCCTGAGATATCTATAAATGCCTACGAAGCTCCTTTTCTTAACAAGTAATTAGAAAGAAAATTACTAATACAGCCTTTATGTTGAGTAACAACAACTGTGGATACCATATGCACACGTTGTAATAAATAATGAAACATAGATAAAGATAATTGGAAATAAACCTAACTAGAGGTAGAGTAAGGTAGGATAGGGTATAGACTACCTGATTCTCTCTCCAGACATCCAAAGCTTTATTCTGTCTCCATATGGCTTGTTTTAGGTAATGAAGAGGACCCCCTGTGACCCACAGTAAATGCGCTGAAATGGCCAGAAACATTTACAGAAGATTTCCAGGAAAACAAATTACAGCTGCCTGGACTGCTTTCCTTCTGCCCAACTACTATGAGCCAAGAATGAGCTTGAAGTGATGTGTGTAAAGCCCCAGGAAGTGGCAAGCTGGGTACATTTTTCAGATGCGTGATGTGAGTGATACCACAGCTAGTTCATTCTTTCTGTCAGTGGATCGTCACTAAGCTACAGCATTGCCACAATAAATCTGGAAAATGTAATCAACCAGAACAAGATAGCTACAGTTGAGAAGATTAATTTGGCCAGCACCAATTTCCTGCCCAGTGTCCCTCTAGAGTCAGACATGGGAGTCTGAAAGGGTTCTGGAGGTTGATGTCTTGTTCTGCAACAAATGTCACATTATTTGATTCATTATTGTCCAGCAAATTGAAGATTTCGCTCAGTCTCTCAATTTTGTTATGCCCTGATGGTAGCTTTTCCAAGCGTTTGCGCCTGCATTAAGAGGGATGAAGACCAATTTTGTTGTCTGACTGTTCCTTAGCGAGATCAACTAAGGTGAGCCAATATGGCCCCAAGACACAGTCATGTTCAAGCGTCAATCCTGGCAAAGGAGAGGATTTCAAAGGATTCTATTGTGTTTTCATCTCAGTGAACAGGACCCATGAAAGGTATGGAGAGATGCTTAAACCTTTACGGTAGTGATTTATACAAGATTTGAACCTCTATTCAAGCTCATACACACCAATCTGGCATAACATTATGATCACTGAGAGGTGAAGTGAATAAGACTGATGATCTCCTCATCATGGCACCTGTTAGTGGGTGGGATATATTAGGCAGCAAGTGAACATTTTGTCCTCAAAGTTGATGTGTTAGAAGCAGGAAAAATGGACAAGCGTAAGGATTTGAGCGAGTTTGACCAAAAGGACCAAATTGTGATGGCTAGACCACTGGATCAGAGCATCTCCAAAACTGCAGCTCTTGTGGGGTGTTCCCGGTCTGCAGTGGTCAGTATCTATCAACAGTTGTCCAAGGTGACAGGGTCATGGACGGCCGAGGCGCATTGATGCACCTGAGGAGCGAAAGGCTGGCCCGTGTGATCCGATCCAACAGACGAGCTACTGTTGCTCAAACTGCTGAAGACGTTAATGCTGGTTCTGATAGAAAGGGGTCAGGATACACAGTGCAGGACGGGTCAGGGCTGTTTTTCAGCAAAAGGAGGACCAACACAATATTAGCCAGGTGGTCATAATGTTATACCTGATCTGTGTATGTGTATATGTGAATAAAGGTTTTAGACACAAAACTCTCCATTTTAAATTGTCTGTGTGTCTGTCACAAGATACAGCTGTCTTGTGTACATGTGTGCATGAGTTTTGCAGGGAAAACCAAGTAAGGTGTATTTAGAGTTGGTCTAGGAGAATCAAGTGTCTACTAGAGGCCCCTATAACAACTTATTCACATCATAAAGTCAAAATCCAAGAATTTGACACATATCAGTTCAATTCAAGGGTTTTTTTTTTGTTGAAAGAACTTAATCTTAGGTTTTGGTCACTATTCAGATAAATTAGGAAATCGATATTTGGGACATTTCCACTAAGATTTATTCTTTTTATGATGTTAATGTCTCACTGTTCAGCTAGTTCGACTGTTCAAACCTTAAAAATGGCTTTGTTTGAATAAACACATTGTTCCCAGGCTTGATCTTTACATACTTCACCCAGTGAGTGTCTGTAACAACACGACATCACCCCTCTCAGTTTATGACACATGTTTCCTGATGAATACAGCTGTTTCTTTGTTTAACCCCAGCACTTGACACAACGTCACATGAGCAGATGAATGTTGTACTCCAGGTATAATCACCTTTCAGTCGAACCTTCCCTTTCTTATCACAGTGTTACTGACTTCTACAGTGTTATCATTCCATCTAGACTTCTATGGTGTACTAAAAATGGTAGATATTTAATTGAATTCAGATGTTGTGGCAACATTGTTCTTTGGTGCTAATGGTGTAATGTGTCCCATGGGGTATTGAATCCATACGTTTAACAATCCCCTTCAGCAAATCTTCAAATGATTTGAACTTTTGTGTTGAATATACTTCCTGTAGTCAACACTTGGTGCTCTCATTCCTAACTGCGGTGTCCTATAGCACAACAGGGATGTACCTGTACAGTGGAGGGCTGTACGGATATTTCTGACCTTACCGTCCATCAGAGATCTAGATGAACGTGTTCAGCATCTCGCTCAAGTGAACACTGATTGATTAGGTGCCTGGCTAGGTTCCTGGATGCAAAGCAGATGTAAATGTTTATTGTGTTTCCTGGTCATCATCCTGTTAGCGTATGTCATGATTCACTGGTCTATCTATTTTTAGCATCGGTTTGTTCTGATGAGTTTTATGGTTAATAATAATATAATAATTAGATGTTGAAAAAGCTTTCTAAAGAATGTTGCAGAAAGTGTGAGCTCAGCCACTGGACATCATAATCGCAATGGCTGAAGATTTTGAGATTAATGTCATAACTAAACCAGGACATATCAGATCTTGGATAAGAAGCTTTAAGAGATAAAATCTGAGAAGGTTAAGATTAGGGAGAAATATAGGAAGTGACTATTTAATATACACTGACCAAGCATAACATTATGACCACCTGCCTAATATTGTGTTGGTCCCACTGTATCCCAATATATCCCACCCACTAACAGGTGCCATGATGAGGAGATCATCAGTCTCATTTACTTCACCTCTCACTGCTCAGAGCATTATACCTAATCTGTGTATTAAATGCTATTTTCCACTTTTCATTCTTGTAGATGATTACCTGTGACAGTGTATATAAAATAGTTAATGCACACTAAAAAAAAATAAGCGTAGACAAATAAAATTTGAGCTTTTATTATTTTCATTTCCTCACACAACATTTTTTGACTACTTCCATTTTATTTTCATAAAGCTATGGTTTCACCCTGGATATATGTGTGTATAACTGAAAAGAAAAAACTTAAGAGTTAAGAGGGTGAAAAGTATCATAACGGTGACTGGAAATATTTTAGCTTAAAACACACCGAAAAGAGCATGATAGATTTTGCATAAAGTCAGATTTCTCGAATACATTTCCAAAAACAACAAAAGACAAAAATCATACATAAGGATTCAATGATTAGATACAGCGAGAGATTTTGAACATGATCTTGTTGTGTTAAAGAGACATCACACAGATTTTCATGTATTTTATGAGAATTTACCATAATGTATCATGTATTTATTTCTCTACAGAAGCCAGAAGACCCCAGTTTGATGACAGCCCCATTAGTTTTACCATTTGGTAAATTTCAGGATCACTGTATCATTTGGATTGGGTATGAGACATCCGACACCTGCGAAGAGTGAAAGTTCGATTATTATACTTTTGCATCGAACATATATAAACTTTGTATATGGATCTTAAAGCTATAATAAAACAGTGAATCGATACTGACCCACATCAGACCAGATTACGGTGCCATTTTGAGGTTTGATAAGCAGCTCCCAGTATGTATGTTTGGCATCGTTCCCTGCCACTCCATTCACACTTACAAGGAATGGACCATAGTCTGGATTCTCCTTGATGGTGAATCTATTCCAAATGAATTATTCAATAAGTAAAGAGAGCAAAATAGGGCTCATGGAAAATTTTGGATTAATCGATGAACAATTCATAAACACAAAGATTAAACCCGTATCTCTGGTACTCACTTGATAATGAACTATTTATAAACTGATGAGGCTTATGCCTAGGTTTTCATTCCACCCGAGCAGACACCACACCTGAGTCTATTAAATGCATAAAGTTGATTAAAAAGGTGGAGTCAAATGTGGCTCCTGCTTGGTTGGTATGAAAACCTGTACCTGTCCAAAGTCTGGACACTGCTGACCTACTTTTTTTCTGTTGCATCCAAGCAAGAAATAAAAATTCACATTACGTTGTACATAACTTACCTGAACTTCTTAGTGGATGCTTGGATCCTCCTCATGGCACCAAGCAAGATCCCTCTGTATGCAATGTTGGTGTTGAAAGTCAAATTCTTCTGGTTCGTGAGCGAGTTGTATACAACCAGTGAAATAGGATAGGATGTCTGGTTACCTGCAAACAGGAAGTGATGTGAAAACTCATGCATTTTATATTAATACTGCTTTCGAAAGAAAGCTTTTTATATTTTAAGTGTCTTCATAGTCTGTTATAAAGGGTATAGGTCTGGGTATACTGGCAATTTTGTTAAAATGTGCCTGTCAATAGAGATCTGTAAGAAATTTACTTATAGTATTAGTTTTCTCACCTGAACTTACGAACAGAGGCGCCAGAAGGTAAGTGAAGGTGACCACAGTCAGAAAGACTGCAGCTTTAATGGCCATCTTGCTGCTCCTTTGGTCTGCTGCTGTTGCTCTCGTCTGTCAGGATTTTATACACCTTTTTATACCTTTTTGGTCCTGCCCACTTTTGGTACTTTCATGACTGAACCTGATTTTAGTGCTAATATATGTCATTAGTGCATATAATATGTCGTTGTTCTTGTTCTTTTGGCTGCTTCCTGCTCAGGGATGCCACAGTGGCTCATTGGGCCGCTTGTTTTGGTTTGACACACAACGCCCTTCCTGATGCAACGCTCAGATTTTTACCAGGGCTTGGGACCAGCACTGTGAGTTAACTTTTCAGTGGCTAGGTTAGCTTCCTGCCCAGGAATCGAACCCAGAGGGCGGGATCCTGCTGCTGGACCATCAGGAGGCTATTAATGCATGCAATATTCTATTAAAAAATACACAATAAATGAGTTTACTTGATCTGAGTTAAGATGTCTTTATTTGTCACTTATACATTACTTCAAAGTGAAATTCTTTCTTTGTATATCCCATCCTTGGGGGTTGGGGTCAGAGCACAGGGTGGGTTGGGGGCCTTGCTCAAGGGCCCAGCAGTGGTAGCTGGGCAGTGCTGGGGCTTGAACCCTGATCTTCCAATCAACGACCCAGAGCCTTAACCACTTGAGCTACTACTGCTGCAGTCTCACTCAATATGTATTGTTTGTCTCATTTAAAGCATTTCATTGCAGTATTTTATGCTTTAATAACTTTAATGCAGTAACACAGTCTGTAAGGCTCATTGAATCAATGCTGATGGGTGATCAGTTATATATATATAATGGAAACTTGATGTAAACTTAACATCAGCTTTAATTTAAGCGTATTGATAAATCCAAATTTGAACGCTGTAAGAATTACAACACTTTTTATTTTAAGGGATCAAAAGTAAGCGGACAACGGACTGCTCGGCAATTCCATGACCAGGTGTATGTTATTAATTCCTTATTTTCCCTTGAACTAAGCAGTTCTGATGGTTTAGAGAACCTGTTGGTGTTAACTCTTGATGTGAAGTCCCAAGAGCGGTCTCTGTCAGTGAAGCAAACCAGCATTAGATGGCTGCTCAAGTGTACAGGGATAAATTATTTACTCAGATTCATCCAAATGTTCCAAACCTCCTTAGACAATATTCGACAGTGCAGATGGACAGGACAATGATCCGAAGACTTTTTTAAAGGTAAAGCTGAGGAATGTTCTGAAATCTCTGATTGTCCAATCGAGCACAGCATCACTGAAGGCGAAATGCCCCAGACGCTAGCAAGAAGAGAAAATGTTTGCAGAAGAGACCTGACAGAGCATCATCAGGGAAACCCAGTGACAGTGGAAGTGCAGCAATTCCTACATATATATAAATACCCCACTTTTAAATCTGTATAAAGTTTAAGCTCATACTCATGATTAAACTTCCACTCTAATATACTGTGTAGATAAATACACTGATCAGCCATTAAATGATTATGACCTCCCACAAATTTTATTTGTATAGCTCTTTTAACGAAGAGCATTGTCTCAAAGCAGCTTTACATAAAAAATAACACAAGAAAACAAACATATAAACAGACAAACAGTCCTAGATGTTATCCCAAGTGAGCAAGCCTGAGGTGACTGAGGCGAGAAAAAAAAATCCCTTAGATGGTATGAGGAAGAAACCTTGAGAGGAAACAAACTCAAAAGGGAACCCATCCTCATTTGAGTGACAGCGGAGTGTGTCATTATATTGTGCATTTGTGTGTAGTCAATTGTGTGATGCCGATACAGCATGTGTAGAATGTTATGTAAATTAATAAGGAGGTTGTTGTCATCCACATAAGGTTGACAGCATTATCCTGCTCAAAGAGGCCACAGACATCAGGGATTACGGTTTCCATGAAAGGGTGTACATGGTCTGCAACAATGCTTAGGCCAAAGTAACATTCACATGGAAGGCTGCTAAAAAGATTGCTAAAATAATAACAACTTTGTCCATTTCCATAAATCTACGGACCCGACTGTAGTTAACATTGGCTACCTCATGTCAGCTGTATAGCCAGAACAAATAGACACATGAATAAAAGGAGCATAAAAATACAGCACAAATTAAATTAAACTTAATCAGTGCCATCTCTGAACATAAGGTAAGGCTTGTAATAACAACATTCCCTACTCACAACATCACCCTGATCTGTTTACTCAGGTGTCTCTGATTCACCTGCATGGACTGTGGTGTTATGTCAGTTTCTTAATGCCTCAGGTGTATTACATACTCTGCTTAAATGACGGGGGTTTTTGAAATGGAAATGAGGAAGCTGCAGAACATCATCAAGACTGATTAAGAAGTCTAAGATAAATGGATTGAGTTGTTCATTCCTTAAATCAACAAAGATTAAATAAACTAATCTTGGAGGTTTCCTTAGTGTCACCAAATATAACTATAGTATTGAAGGAGGGTCTATTTTCTTTTTTCCCTTGACTTTATATCTACACATGCTCTGAAACAGCTGTGGTCAAATAAACCATATGTTTCCTATATAGTGCCACAAGAGTGTAGATAGATATTTAATTAAAACACTGGCCACAAATATACACTATATTGCCAAAAGTTTTGGGACACCGCTCCAAATCATTGAATTCAGGTAATGTATTTCTGGAGTTGGGCTCGGCCCTTTAGTTCCAGTGAAAGGAACTCTTAATGCTTCAGCTTCATACCAAGACATTTTGGTCAATTTCATGCTCCCAACTTTGTGGGAACAGTTTGGGGATGACCCCTTCCTGTTCCAACATGACTGCACACCAGTGCACAAAGCAAGGTCCATAAAGACATGGATGAGTGAGTTTGGTGTGAAGGAACTTGACTGACCACAACCTGATAGAACACCTTCGGTATGAATTAGAGCAGAGACTGCGAGCCAGGCCAAGGCTCATTGATGCACGTGGGGAGAGAAGTGTGATCCGATCCAACAGACGAGCTACTGTTGCTCAGACTGCTGAAGAAGTTAATGCCGGTTCTGATAGAAAGGATTCTAGTGTCTCTACAGGAGGACACTGCACCTTTTGTCTCTATAAGTTTACCCCGTCTTGCTAAACATTACAGGAAGCGCTTTGGTTTCAAAATGATCTGCACTCTTACAATGAATATTTTAATGGCACTGGGGAGAATAACTGAGTCTGAAACCAATTTGTGGTTTTTCGTCCATTTCTGTATTGATTTGGAATTACACTCAACTCGTTTTCCTCTCCTTTCATCATCAGTCTCACCTATGTAGGGTACAGTGAGCTTCTGAGTCAAATTTCCAACTGTTTTAGAAACTTTTTATTCACCTGGTTAAAAGTTTTTCTATCCCTGACCCGATCTGTGCAGATTTACAGCAGATTTTCTCTTTTCTGTGTTTTTTTTCCTCCATAGTATTGAGTGACAAGTATTGAGTGAAGTTTTTCAAGAAGAATGACGAATGTGTATTTGTATTTATGTAAAATAATATTATTGATGTTTTAATCAAGCCTCTTTTTGCAAAATTTTCATGTCTTCATTTTTCATGTGAAGGGCATGTTTTTACACATAATTCACTTATTTTCACATGTGGGGCATGTGTTTTTTTTTATAGGAATAATTCTCTACCCTGAATCAGGCATAACATTATGACCACCTAATATTTTGTTGGTCGCTGCCAAAACAGCCCTGACCCGTCCTGCACTGTGTATTCTGACCCCTTTCTATCAGAATCAGCATTAACTTCTTCTGAGCAACGGTAGCTCGTCTGTTGGATCGGATCACACGGGCCAGCCTTCCCTCCCAATGAGCCTAAACCTTAAAACAAGTCTGTTGCAGTGTCTGGGTCTTGGAGGCTTTACAGAGGTGAAATTTGTGTTTCATGGTTTCTAAACCTTCACTTAATCTTCTTCTGTGGTGCAAAAATGAAAAACTATTACATTTCTCTCTCGTTATAAACGGATAATCCAATGCTGGCTAATAGATATGAACAGTCTGCTGTTCTACATTCATCTGCATGGAGCTGAAGCTGCAGGAAATTGTGAAAAACTCATCAGATGTGATACAATGACCCAAGAAAAAGACGCAGTTTTTTTATTTGTATTTTTCTTCGTGAGCGCTGTAATGATTTAAATACAGACTGTGAAGATATTTCAAGGTAAAAGTGGAGCAATGTTTTGACGAAAGATATGAAAAAGGGTCCCAACTGATTAAATGCTCCCATCTTTATCGATAAATGTATAATAGGGATAGCAAAAGCAAGTTTGTTTTTTCAGCAGATTTGTCTCATGCATTCTATTCTTAAGCAATTTTATTTAATCTTATTTAATTGGCTTTGCACCAAGAGTCAACTCTGTTATTCTCGACGCAACGGACGCATCCGGCGTTGTCACAGCGATAAAGTGGAATTCTATTGTTTATCTCAAGTATGTTTTGCTCCCATTGATTCTTACCAACATCATGTTTCCAAATCTCACTGAAAACAAAGGCTTTTGGACCCGTGTGCGTCTTGAACATGTCGAGAGCTGGGATGATGCTGTGGTTTCCGTTAGGTGTTGAGCAGGTTTGCACACAGGGGGAGTTGAAGGTGTAGAAAACCGTGCAGCCATCTTTCCGTCTATTCAGGAGGTCTTGCATGGGCGAGGGATTCTCAGCAACAGGGATTCTCAGCAACAGGGACTCAGAGTGGATGTTTCTTTTAGAATTTTTTCGTTTTGGTCTGGCACCAACCAGCTCATTACCAATGTAAATACATTCTTCACTGTTCATGTCGCTCTTCACTTTATTTGCTTCGTCGCCAGAGAGGAAGTTCTGGTCGAGGCTGGCACCTTGCGCACAATATTTAGCTAGGACATTAATGCCCAGAGCGTACTGACCATCAATACCATAGCTAAAAAAAACCAGAAAGAACAATAAGTTTCATTAGTATCATGGGTCACTGAATAGGCTCTCTAAAGGTTAATAATCAAACTTCATTAATAAAACTTTAAGTTTTAATAAAGCTTATTTTCTAAGAGCGTAGCATTAAATCATGTAAATCATTTATTAAAAACACTGACCCTGAAGAATGTGCTCATAAATCTAGTCAGGCATGACATCTCCATTTTCATTAACTGTTTTATTGTGACAAAAAGATTAAAAAAAATATTGCATAAAAATATTTGGTATTATGGATATTCTCTCATCACTCTGCAAAAATGTTAAGAAAAAAGGTTAAATCTGTGTCTGTGTGTGTGTGTGTGTCCTTACGATTTGTTAAGGTGATCAGTTATATTCTTGAGATTTTGAACCTCAGCCCCGAAAGCAGGAGAGGGCAGAAAGAGCAGGACCAATCCCAGAGCTCCACAATACACCTGAGTAAAACACACCCCAAACACCATCGAGTTTTCCTCAATTCCTGATTCATTTAATTTGACAGAAATGCACATTTTATTATATTAATTAACACGTTTTTGACACAATTAGGCTTAAAATAATAAAATGCCATTCTATTGTCCTCATTGTTTCGTCTTATTTATTTTAATTCCGATTTTTTTTTTCATGTGTCTTTATGGCCTCTTTTATGCAGAATTGTGTGAAATTCATATGAATTTACAGAGAGACTTTCATTAAATTCGCATGTTTATTGAAATATATATAAGCTACGTGAACATGACAACGTAATCTCGATATCTGGGTATACAACTGAAGAAGAAAAATGAAAATAAACTATTTGAAAGTAATCACATTAAAAAATCCATACTTGACTTTGATAACCAGCCATCGTGACTCTTGTTGGAAGCTTGCAGAGGAAACGAGACAGAGGATGTAGACTCGGAGTCCTTCTCAAGAGAAACTGCTGCTCACACATTTATACCCAACACCACATCACTGTGGCTATCGAGCAATACCAAAAAAGGCCATGTGTAGGTTTACAGTAAAATGTGTGTTCACGCCTCCTTAACCCTCTTTATTTTCACCAACACACTGATGTTTCAGTCCACCAACAGAATGGAAATGGAGGTTTTCAATCAAAATGAACAAATGAATGATGTTCAGGCTGTGAGTCTGATATGAAATGAGTCTGTTGGCTTTCAGTCTGTTTTAGACATGTGTTTTTTCCCTCTGTTGGAGAAGCTGCTTTTTAGATGAACAAGCACTCTGAGCATCTCAGAGAGCAGAAATGGGGCATTTATATCGATCAGGCATAGCCGGTCAATAGGGGGCGCTGGGGCACTGCCTCCTTAAAGTTAGCCAGGGAAGAATGCTACTTTAACACGTTAACAATAATTGTTTTAGTCGTACTATTCTGCTGTTAGTCATATTATTTATTTAAAGTATAAAAACTGTATTTCGTTCATTTGTGTGTGTGTGTGTGTGTTTGTGTGAGACTGGATCAGAGCATCTCCAAAACTGCAGCTCTTGTGGGGTGTTCCCGGTCTGCAGTGGTCAGTATCTATCAAAAGTGGTCCAAGTAAGGAACAGTGGTGACCCGGCGACAGGGTCATGGGCGGCCAAGGCTCATTGATGCACGTGGTGAGTGAAGGCTGGCCCGTGTGATCCGATCCAACAGACGAGCTACTGTTGCTCAAATTGCTGAAGAAGTTAATGCTGGTTCTGATAGAAAGGTGACAGAAAAAGGGGGACCAACACAATATTAAACAGGTGGTCATAATGTTATGCCTGATCTGTGTAAACTCAGGTATGAACATAAACTTACTGCTCCAGAGACAGAACTTAAATATGATGTCATAATAAGAAAATACAAAAACTGGTGTGCAATAATGAAAGAAGAAGCTAAGAGCAATCAGAAAAAGTTCAAACTCTGGGTGAGGGTGCCCTCTGGTGGTCCATGGGGGGGTGGTCCACTGGGGGGTGGTATTGTCTATGGTGGCCAGGACAGAGAAATGCTGCTTTATTAAGTTAAGGGGTCTTGTGACTGACTTGGCCAGTCTAAAAACCTTCCACTTTTTTCTGAGATGTTTCTACACCTTGATTGGAGTTTGAAATTAGAACATTTTCTGAGAGTGAGACTCGAAAAGATTGGTTAAATGAGGACTGTTCAATGGATTGTTTATAGTGATCCTGTGGTATAATCTACTATTTCTATTATCTCCTAACAATAAATCAATACTTCTATAAAATCGTTTGGCAGAAATGTCAGATTTTTTTTTCTAGTAGCCTTTATTTATCACATCTACATTACTGCAGAGTGAAATTCTGTCTTCGCAAGGTTGGGGTCAGAGCACAGGGTCAGACATGATGCAGTGCAACCTTGGTGCAGGATGTGGGGCTAAGGGCCTTGCTCTTGCTCTAGGGCCCAATGCTGGTAGCTTAGCAGTTGCTGGAGCTTGGAGCTCTTCTGATCAACAACCTAGAGCCTTAACCACTTGAGCTACCATAACCTCATAATAAAAGCATATCATGCCAAATTAATAGACCTTATCTAAAGAAACATGACAATTTAGACATGAGCTACAACTCGGACAACGTTCCTGCTGACCCCTGCAGGATGCAATAAGTAGAAAGGGGACGTCTGAGAGAAAATACACAAACAAGTGACAGTCTACAACTATACTTTCCTCTGAAACTGTTTTTGTTGTTCTTCCCAGCATTATTCTTGTATCCAGAATAATGAAATGTGTGACTCAAATTCATAAAACCTCCAATAAATACACAAGACAAGCCCTGATCCCAGCCTATGAAGGAACCTACTAATTTAAATACAAATGGTCTTTATCAGTAGGCTAATTATGGGCGACTGACAGCAGGATGTGTGATGTGAGGAGACAGCTGTGTTGGTGTTGCCAGAGTTACTGTAGTAGGCTTGGCTAGGGAGTGGGGGATGAAGTGTACCTTTATTTGAGGGTTACTTGGTGGCGGAGTGGCAGAAGGGGTGTTAATGACTGCTCTCCTGGTCATAAAAGAGGGTGGGTCTTTTTTTGGATGAATGAGCAAGGAGATAAGCGTGGAGCCAGGCTTTGTTCAAGGGCTTATATGAGAGAATGGGAAAGAGAGAGAGAGAGAGAGAGAGAGAGAGAGAGAGCAGGATTAAAAGACTAAAGACCCACCAGGTCAACACTGCTTTACCTTCACATTCTTTGGAGATCCAGTCAAAATATTTTACACCCACAACCCATTTGAGAACCATTTTTTTCCATGAGCTGCAGAAATCTTTCTGATGTTGTTTGAGTCAGAATTCATTCCTGCTTTGGATTCTAAATCAAGTCTGCAAATCTGGACTCTAGCATGATGCTGAAGAAAGTCCGCTTCCAGGTACCTCTTGCTTTTCTTGTTTAAGATTTGAGGTGGAATATGTTAGATGTGCATGCACTTTGTTTCACACGTTTTGCAGTTGCATTGTGTGTTTTGATCACGAACACGGCACCGTTTCATGTACTGACGTGTCGGATTGTGGTCTGAACTCACGCTTCAACAGAAGAGATTGGACATGAGGAAAATCTGACCTTTAGCACGAGGCATTTATCATGCTCCATATCACACAGCTGTTTACATTTAAATAGGGTATATTAAATATTCCTTAACAATACTGAAGATTTCCTTTCTTTATTTTAAAATTCTAAAACCTTCTTGGAAATAAATAAAATGTGGTCAGTGCGGTCACAGATTTTTTTTCACCCCTCTGTCTGTTTTGTTTAACGTCTGATCCTGCCAACCTGACATGGAACGGTTACCGAAATGTTGTTACTCTTCTGCTGAGAAGTGGATGTAGGGTCATTAGTAAAGTTCCCCATGTGAGGAATGTAGCAGAGAAAGTGACAGTATGTCTCTGGACGAATTTTGTCCAAACAAGTGCCTGTGCCTGACTGACCCCCTTGTAAAAAAGAGATCTGGACTTTTCCTGTAGTGAAAGTAAGATCCAGTGAAATTCCTCCTCACCTCTCTACTTCCTCCTGTTCAGTATCCCGAGAGCTGAAGATGCTTTGAGCACACACACACACACACACACACAGAGGCAATTAGACTCAATCTGGATGGACATGAGGAATTTCTTTCCTGTGACCCATTGAACAGAACAAACAGTGGCCTTCCTTTTGTGCTCAACCTGGCATGTGTGTGTTTTTCAAACCCTGGTGTTACAAGGGAGAGATTAGCTTAAGTTCTTGTTTAACACACAGAGCCTTATTAGTCATAGCAGTGCACATGGCTTGTGGGTAATCTTGTAGTGTGGGCATTATATTGAAGTTTTGAAAAAGAGAACCTGTTTACAGTCCCACTAGGTGGCAGCGTCACTACACGGTAAAATACACAGATCAGGCATAACATTATGACCACCTGCCTAATATTGTGTTGGTGCTGCCAAAACAACTCTGTGTATTCTGACACCTTTCTATCAGAACCAGCATTAACTTCTTCAGCAGTTTGAGCAACAGTAGCTCGTCTGTTGGATCGGATCACACGGGTCAGCCTTCGCTCCCCACGTGCATCAATGAGCCTTGGCCGTCCATGACCCTGTCGCCGGTTCACCACTGTTCCTTCCTTGGACCACTTTTGATAGATACTGACCACTGCAGACTGGGAACACCGTCACAATGGTCTAGCCATCACAATTTGGCCTTTTTGGTCAAACTCGGTCATATCCTTACGCTTCTCCATTTTTCCTGCTTCTAACATCAACTTTGAGGACAAAATGTTGACTTGCTGCCTAATATATCCCACCCACTAACAGGTGCCATGATGAGGAGATAATGTAGTTTTTACAAATTCTACAACAGCTAATTTCAATATTTATACACTACAATACATAATAGTTGCTATGGTAAAGCTTTGTGTAAGGAGATGTTTATTTAACATTTATGCAATGAGTCTAGTGTGAGTTTTCCATAAAGGGGAAATATTCAGACATCTCAATGACATTACAAGGCTTTTTTTTGTCTAAACGTTAAGAGAAATGAACAATGTTGTGGGAATAACTATTGAAATGATCATTTTAATGTTTGTACAATAGTTTCAGAATAATAAATGTGGTTTCAGTGCTGATTTGAAACTATCCTGGAACCATCACAGACTTCAGTGTACTACTGTACATCATGGGAATCAGTGCCAGCCACTGGATAGATCGGCTTTCCAGTGATCCACTTTAGACAAGGTTTGACTTGAAAATTGTTGGTTAGAGAAAAATACTGTGTAGATTTGCATTAAAACCTATTCCAATACCATATAAACATAGCAGGAAAAATGGATATGCATAGGGATTTGAGCGAGTTTGATGAAGGGCCAAATTGTGATGGCTAGACCACTGGATCAGAGCGTCTCCAAAACTGCATCTCTTGTGGAGTGTTCCTGGTCTGCAGTGGTCAGTATCTATCAAAAGTGTTCCAAGGAAGGAACAGTGGTGAACCGGTGACAGGGTCATAGGCGGCCAAGGCTCACTGATGCGCGTGGGGAGCGAAGGCTGGCCCGTGTGATCCGATCCAACAGACGAGCTACTGTTGCTGAAACTGCTGAAGAGGTTAATGCTGGTTCTGATAGAAAAGTGTAAGAATATACAGTGCATGACAGGTTAGGGCTGTTTTGGCAGCAAAATGGGGACAAACACAATATTAGACAGGTGGTCATAATGTTATGCCTGATCAGTGTACATATACTTAAACCAAATTATTTTTTATACAGTATAATAAACTACAGTCTGTTCATTTGTTAGAAATATGACATTTGTTAAATATGTGCATTCTAAATGTTCCTTTAACTAGATAAATTCCTATAAATGAACGCACTTAAAAGGTGACATTGATGTGTTATTGTGTTATCTATGCAATTTTTTTAATGACCCTTTAACTAAACGTATTTAGCATCAAAAGTATTTTAACCCCTGTGTTTAGATGTCCAGTGACTTCCAAGTGGTTATTACAGGCTTGATCATCTATCCGAGGCTTTTATATTTAGCACGGGTGTTTCTTTAATCAGACTCGGAGGAATGCATGTTCATACAGATCCCTGAGAGACTGGCGACAGAGTAGAGGGTTTGATATATCATATTATTGTTCTTAATATCACTAATCATGTGTACATTTTATTTTTACCTTATAGTCTACCTTAGTACAGTGCAATACTGCATTATTTTTCATTTACTCATTGTGTGGCCCTTTGTGTGTGTGTGTGTGTGTGTGTGAGTGTGTGTGTGTGCTTTGTATTACCTGAGCCTTTTTTTTTGTAGAAATTTCCTAGAAATCTCCTCTAATATGATCTAAGGGGTCATAAATTACTTGTGAAGGAATAAATGCATGTCTTTGGTTAGATGCTGGAACAGAAGGGCACGAAAAGTGCACAGGGTCAGTGAAGGTCAGTAACTGCAAAGTAAACATCACAGAAAACTAAAGGAACACAAGGAAGTGCATGTCAAAGACAGACCTGAGCTCTGCTGAGCCTGGAACTCCTTCCTGACCAAAGAGCGATCTGCTCCTCATGGCTAGTCTGAAAAGACTTCACTTTAGATTCAGCTCTGGATTTTTCCACCGAATCTATAAACGGACCAAGTCTTCTAACATGGGCTCCTGCAAAGATGAGGAACAAGTGAGGATTTCTTTGGCTGGGATAATGACGGCCTTGTGCCGGACTAGGAGGGGCTGATGGCACAGGAGGCCTGGGAGGGTAAATGTGAGAGTGAGAGAGAGAGAGAGAGAGAGAGAGAGAGAGGTGTAGTGAATAAAACTCAGAACCGAATTCAAGTGCAAGACTGATTGACTGATTTTGTAAATACAGAGCCACACGCCACTTCTGTTTGGATTTTGGATTTTCTCTTCAGCCTATATAAGATTATTAGTTCATAAAAAGAGGCAAAAACACAGGTATGTATGCATTTACATGTGAGATATTAGCCTGACTTTTTAACCACACAATACTGCTCTGTTAGAACAGCTTAATCAGTATATGATTCAGATTCAGGGGGTGTGGCTCAAAGCATCAAGGTTTAATTGCACATTATAACTGATTTATTTATTTAATTTAGATAAATCAATCATATGCTAATGTCTTGGCTAATGGATTACATTTGTGATAAGTGATTATTAGTGTAAATGTAGTTTTTCTGAAATTATTAAGGTTAGATGTTAGATGGTGGGGTCAGCTCGCCTGTAGGTTGATCCAGTGTAGTACTAGATGCAGGAGTGCTCTAAAAATTAAATGCTTTATAACATCATCGATATTAATGTAGTTCTGGTATTTGTACAACATGCCATCAGTGTATCCTTTAACAGAGAGTTGTTGTTATCTGGCAGTTTGCTACTCACTGCTACTCACCACATAGTTTCTTGAGTGAATTAAATAATTAGCAGCCATGACTTGTTTCCTTAGTTTGCTGCCGTCCAGCAGTTCTTAACATCTCCATCCAGTTTCATCAAACTGACCTTGTTTATTCTGAATGAAGAGACATGCAGAGATAAAAGTGGCCTGGTTTGTTTAATTTTGCATTACATCCTCTACGACTACTCTGGCATTCAAAACAGAGCAGGCCAATAAGAGAGATGAGAGGCATTTCCACGATCAGCTCGTTCATGGCTGTGGAAAAATCTCGGTCTTTATAACCCAATATTTAAGGCTAAGCTCTTTTCTTTTATCATGGCACACATCCATCCATCCATCCATCCATTCATCCATTGGCATTTGGCATTTATCCAGAGCAACGTCCAAGAGTGCTTTGAAGTCTCTATCAATGAGTACATTAACACTGGTTCAGTAGGTCACAGATTTAGGATACCATCACCCTAAACAGTGAGTTAGGAGGTTTTTTTTGTTTTACATCAAAATACAACAAGACATAAAACACACACGGAACACAAGAGCTAGTGTTTCAGGAAGAGGTAGGTCTTCATCCGGCGATTGTGGACGGTCAGTACGGACATTTAGGGGAAGTTCATTCCACCACCAGAACAGAGAAGAGTCTAGATGTATACCTACCTCTTACCCTGAGAGATGGTGGGAGCAGTGCTAGTGGATCTGAGGGAGCGAGATACAGTGTGAGGAGTAATAAGAGCTCTGAGGTAAGATGAAGCTGGTCCATTCTTGGCTTTGTAGGTAAGTGTCAGTGTTTTTAATCTGATGCAGCTACTGGAAGCCAGTGGAGGAGCAGCAGTAGGGAGGTGTGGGAGGTTGGAAACAAGTCATGCAACTGCATTTTGGATCATTTGAAGAGTACAAACTGCATTTAGAGGTAGAACTGCCAATAGAGAGCTGCAATAGTCCAGTCACAGTCCAGAACAGAAATGACCAGAAATGACCAGTGAGTGAACAAGCACCTGAGTGGCCTGTGTGGATAAAAATGGCCGAATCCTTCTGATGTTGTACAGAAGAAACCAACATGAGCGTGTGGCATTAGCAACATGGGAGGAAAAGGACAGTCGATTGTCCATGGTTACCCCAATTAGATTGTCTTGTTCACATTTGAATCAGAAACATCTCAGGTGTGATTTTATATCTCTGAATGAACCTAGGTCAAACTCAATAATTAACTGTCATTGTATGAGAATTATTTTGTTAATTAACAACCTAGTTAATTATGTCACAATTAACTGCAATGCATTCACACTTTATGTCCAGTGCAGACAGGAATTCAGGTTTTGGTTTTGATCTCCAGGATATATTGTGCTTGGTGAACCCTAATTTTGCAAAGAACATGTAAAGAACCCTTATTCAAAGTGTGTATGTAATTTCCCTCATTTGATGAAACTATGAGTAAATAAATGAACACTGGCTTTTGCAGCGCAGCACAGTGATCTAGCAGGTAAAGTCACCTTCCTTCAGTCTTGTATTAAGTTGCTCAACTGGATTCATGAATCAGATTCAGCTTGTGCTATCTTCACCCAAACATTCATGGTCAGTTTTTCTTGTCCCTATACTAATATAATCTTCAGTTGCTTGTCATTCCTATGTTCAGTCCTACCTTCTTGTCATGATGTTCACCATATCTGTACTCCACTCACATTTTTCAGTGGACCTGTTTGTTTGCTGTCCCTGTGTTTTTTATTTTAAACCTTATAAACCTTTATTAAGGTTTCCCTTGCTTTGCTCTAGTGAGTGTGAACTAATCTCTTAGATCCTCTTAAAGGACATTATCAACATTTACATTATGTATTGTCCAGTGTCACTCAAATGTGGATGAGGTTTCCTTCTGAGCCTGATTCCCCTCAAGGTTTATTCCTCATACACTATATTGCCAAACGTTTTGGGACGTCTGCCTTTACATGCACATGAATGTAATATGGAGTTGGCCCGCCCTTTGCAGCTATAACAGCTTCAGCTCTTCTGGGAAGGCTTTCCACAAGGTTTAGGAATGTGTTTATGGGAATTTTTGACCATTCCTCTAGAAGTGCATTTGTGAGGTCAGGCACTGATGTTGGACGAGAAGGTCTGGCTCGCAGTCTCCACTCTAATTCATCCCAAAGGTGATTTATAGGGTTGAGGTCAGTACTCTGTGCAGGTCAGTCAAGTTCCTCCACATCAAACTCATTCATCCATGTCTTTATGGACCTTGCTTTGGTCACTGGTGTGCAGTCATGTTGGAACAGGAAGGGGTCATCCCCAAACTGTTCCCACAAAGTTGGGAGCATGAAATTGTCCAAAATGTCTTGGTATGAAGCTGAAGCATTAAGAGTTCCTTTCACTGGAACTAAGGGGCCGAGTCCAACCCCTGAAAAACAACTCCTGAGTTTAATGATTTGGAGGGGTGTCCCGAAACTTTTGGAAAGATAGTGTTTCATCTCAGGGAGTTTTTCCTCACGTCCATCACCTCAAGCTTGCTCATTATGGATAAATACTAACTTTGTCATTTTTTCTATCATCTGCTGAGACAACGTGCATTGCTCTACAAATAAATTGAATTGAATTAGATTAGAATTTAAACGAAACCTCTTGCTCTGCTCTTTAGTCATTGTTTCAACTAATGTGCTGAAGCCAAAACAAAACAAAAATGTCCAGTCATTGTCCAATGCCATCAGGACTGTATTTTCTTCTTCTTCTTCTTCTTCTTCTTCTTCTTCTTTGGGCTTTTCCCTTCAGGGGTGTCCACAGCGAATCATCTCTCTCCACCTATCCCTATCTTCTGCATCCTCAACACTTGTACCCACTAGCTTCATATCCTCATTTATTCCATCCATATACCTCCTCTTTGGCCTTCCTCTTTGCCTCCTGCCTGGCAGCTCCATGTCCAACATTCTCCTACCAATATACTCACTCTCCCTCCTCTGGACATGTCCAAACCACCTTAATCTGACCTCCCTAATTCTGTCCCCCAAACATCCAACATGAGCCGTCCCTCTGTACTTTACACATCTAAAAAAAAAGGAGAGAGAAATGTCTGTTTGAGTTCATGTGAATCATTTTAATCCAATTAGGTTTCATTAAATTTAAGCAGGAATGTGTCTTGTATGAATCGAGCAGATTCAATCTTTTCCTTTTTAGAGTGTTTTAATCAGCAAACACTGAATAATTTTCAACACATAAATAATTTGGTTATTAAATCTCAACCAGCATGTGAAATATCCAACTGTATGCTGCTATGGCAATAACAACAACAACAATGACAATGCTTCTACAGATTGTGTGTGTGTGTTGTCATGAGCAGCTCTGGAAATAAATAGGCATTTTGGAATAATGCAATAGTTTTTCTATATTGCTTCTAAACCTAAATCATTTCTGTCTAACTGCTGAACTGCACAGCCTCTAAATTCCCTATAATACACCAAAACATCTCATTCTTCCTAAACCACTGGGACATTTTAATGGGAAAATGTAATTTTGATGGGAAATAGACTCCGAGGAGAGGTGCGCTCTAGGAAAGGGTTTTTTTTTTCCAGGAAGGAGATAAATGACGAAATTTCCATTAGCTAAAGAGATTTCTAAAGCTGCTTCCTCTTCCTTGCCTCCATGTCCTCATCCTGCTCCTCAGCACTTCCTCACATTTCAGCATCCAGAACATGGCTTGGCTCTTCGCTCTCTCTCTGAATCCTCACACAGGGCCTCATGGATTTGCCGGTTCCTCTATTATGTTCTCTACTAAATGATGAGGCGTACGCTGGCATACCCGGGGTGATTCGAGGATACTTGACTTGCTCTTAGCCTTATTCCTGCAGTGTAGTGGTGAAAAGGTGAGTCCTGACGTTGTTCTATACTTTAAAGAGGGGTCTCTGCTGTTTGTCCCATTCCTCTGCCACTTTGTGCCTCAATCAAAATTCCTGGCCTTGGACTACCCTTTTGTGTGTATATTTCAAATGGATTAGAGGAGACTCTGGGAGATTTGGCATTGAATAAGAAAGCCTGTATCTGGCAGCGAGGATAGAAGCACCACTTGGCACAACTCACAATGTCTGAACAACACTTTTAGCCCAGCGAGACTGTCTTGATTTGACAAATCCTGCTCAAGACATTTGGACCAAAACAGGATGCTTTTCCTACATGTGACAAATGGGATTTTGAGAGAAGAGAAATTGTATTCAGAGGAGAATTGAGCTATAAATGAAATTATGTTCTGTATGTGTGTTCTCTGCTGTGTAATTGAGGTCTCACTGGGAAAAAAAACATATAAAGAAGAACCAGTTGGGAAATTTTTACTTTTTAATTTATGTTTATTTCACAAATCGAACCTAAACAAATTAGCTCTTAATTATCCTTGAGTTTGCCAGATGCAACGATTTGTCTGCGCACCACCCAGCATTTACTGCATACACAGAGCAGCATTATGTGTTGGGATGAGTGCCTGGAGATTGAAAGACTCCTTTGGAAGAAATCTTTTTTTTTTTTTTTGGAATAAGCAGGTGAATAAGTAATAGAATATACAATAAAAATCAAATACAGTAGGGGTGGAGCAGAATATGAACCAACAAGGTGGTGCGAAAACGTAGATTTGTTTTACTTTTCTTTACACAACAGCATTTTTATCCATTTACAGTTACATTTGCTGTTCTCCAAATCGAATTAGTTAGCCTTCTATCCGTGTAATGCTTAGCTTAACTCAGACTTTTAATTATACTGAATCTGGGGGAATCAGTATAATTAAATTATTGAAATAAATTATTCATTCAACAATACACAAAACAAACGTCACTATATCAGCGATTACACACATTTTATTACACGGGTGTTTATTTGGAGCATCTAGCCTGTGTAAATTGTTACCACAGAAGCAATAATGCTGTCTGTTTTACGGTCAGATCTGCTGATAAAGAGGAAAGAAGAAAAAAAACCCATCTGAACGATTAGAATATTCATAATATTATCCTAATAGAATATTTTCCTTATACGTTGTTAATCGTTTTGAGGGAAAAATACTAAACAGATTCATTTGTTGAGCAGTTCTTTTGGGATTTTGCTGCAGAAGGCTGTGTGTAAGCGTATAAGTGTGTGTGTGTGTATATGTGTGTGTGTGTGTGTGTGTATGTGTGTGTGTGTGTGTGTAGTATCCACGTCACTGCCAGTGGTGGAGGAGGGCCAGGCCCCCTTTCCCCTCTTCAGGGATTAAATGCATTGAAAAGAAGTCTTTGTGTCGGTGGAGCTGGAATGCCTGTAGAGCGTAGTGTCTTTGGGAAACAAACAGCCAAAGTCAACGGAACATTTGCGCAAGAGCCTACTCGAAAAACGGCACTCCCAGAATGCCCCACTGCCCCATACCCCTAATTAAGGGAACAAGGAACAAGGGAAAGACTGACTCCTCAACTTTCAATAGCAGAATCCTAGCCAGGGGTTTATTAGTCAGGCTTTCCCTTTATGCATCATTGAAGCAAAAACCTAACATTATCAGAATATGTGCAAATTCTGGAGATATTATCTGGTTGTAGATATCAGTGCTTTCTTATAAAAATCGACACATGCGTGACACATGCATTTCTTCACTTGCGTCTTCAAGTGTCCAAATAATTCATCTCTCTAAGGTTTGGATAAGCCTCTTGGATAAGGAAAGCGAAGTTTATCCTTGCTTAAGCTGCTAGCGTTTAACTGCCACACTCCCCCGGTGACTAGCGTTCTCCTTTTTAAGCTATCTAAAGCCACACCTTGGAGGAAAACAACTCAGAAATGGCTTGTGTCCAGTCTTTTAGTCTAAAAGAGGTTCTCCCCAGTCTGGCTTCACAGGAAACCGCCTGCTCGTCCACGTACTACAGGAAGTCTACATATAGATTCGCTAGTGTCCTGTTTTCCTGTTATTTTTTTTGTTTTTACTTTTTTTTCCACGTTTCCATGTTGTGCAGGACTTTCATTCAGTGTGTTCTTCCTTATTGGAGACTTGACATGATGCCAGATGTTAGGGAATCCCCCTCAGTTATCTATCTGTGTATTGTTGTAGACAAGACAAGGGTTTGTTAAATACTGGACTGAAATGAACAACCTTAGGTTTCATATTATTCATTAGATCTTATCTTTAAAACTGAATTTTAAAATAGTTGCACTAATAAAATACGGCATAACGTTTCAGTCAATTAACCGCCTCAAATGCAATCAAGAGTGTTGCTCATGAATCTGAATTATTGCCTCATCCAGCAAAAAGAGAGAGATAATTTTTGCACATGAAGCATATCTTCTTTCACTTTCGCATGTATTTTTTCTTGAAATTCTCTACATTCTTTCTATGGTCTTCTCTTTTTCCCAGTGTTTTTAAACCACCATTTCAATAAACATGAATATAAAACATTTTGATGGACCGTCATTGACTTCTATGTGTCTGAGAAGTCTGCACAATCCACCGTCCTTCCTCTCGGGATGAAATGCTGTCTTTAGAAACACAATAAAACTCTGAATGGAAGAATACCAAAGATTCCATCAAGCATTATAAAACAGGAGTAGGTCTTCTTTTACAAGCACAATAATATTTTATTGTCTGGTTAAAAAGTACTGAAGCAGAAAAAAAAAGAAACCCATCAAGCTGTGTGCAAAAAGATCCTGTCATGTCATGATTTTAGTAATATATAAGCGCTTTACCACAATTTCATCCACAATTTTACGTGACTTGAACTTACAAACTGCTGCCTGCACATTTCTATGCGAGACACAGTCACTGACGTACCCATTTGCCCTTTCAGCAGTTCTGTCACATAGTTGCGGAATGGTTTATAACAGGGAATGCACTTTAACTGCCCACATCTTTCCCTGGGCACCAGTGTGGCTATAATCATACACTCAGAGAAATGTCAAGTATGTCTCTTCTGCCCCTCAATATCCTGGCTACACATGGTGCACTACATAATTCAGATTCCTCTCCCTGAACAAATCTTCTGAAGCTTGGCGTAGGTCTATCTGAAAGAGAAACAAAGGCCTCTGGCAACGTTTTTCTCTTTATAGTTTGCAGCATGGGCTGTGCAGTAGTGGTTCCAGTTTCTTGAAAACATTGATGCACATTTCCATGTCAGGTTACTTACCTCTATTATTGTGGTTAACACTTTACCACCAGCAGTGGAAAATGGGCCAGAGGAAGGGGGTAAATGTGCTCTGTGCTCACCACCAGGTGGAGGTCTTGGATTAGACAGCTTCAAGAGAACGATAACTGAGCGAAAACACATCTCGTTCCTCAAGCCTATCTGAATTTCCGTCGATGGATAATTGTAAGGCTATTATGAGACTACTGCAACAGCAATCTTTGAAAGCATCTCTTCTATATTTCCATCCCGTGATCTTTTCTGTTTCTGTGTTCACCATTTTCATGAGAAGGCAGTGTGTATCATCTCCAAGGGAAAATTCCATTAACTAGGCAGCAGGAGAACACTGAAGTCACTCCATCACTGCAGGACTGGCTAATGCTCTCAGCATGGATTTAACCACTGATGACTGTTATGAAGCAGGGGATCAAGTGGTAATATATCCACATTTCTAGCACTTCTTTCTGTCGGAAGAGTCCCTGCTCTCCTTTCAGTCCATGTGGTTGCTGCTCAGATCAGCTGGCTTCTGTAAAACCCTCTAACCTAATTTATTTCAGCTGATTAATTATAGGTCTAGTGGAATAGTAATACTTTCTTCTGAATTTGAGAACTAAAAATCCCATATGGAATGATGTGTTAGCGCTTTTCTACAAAAACAATATTGTGCATGTTAAATACTTTAATATATTGTGCAACTGTTTATCAGCATTAAGTGGAACGATGCTCATTCAATAAATTCTTGGCCACTAGAACATTAACAGGGTTGTAAAATTTTGATTCTAGATGGCCAGAAGGTACTGATTAATTTTCTGTTACACCTGCTGTGACAGTGTGCTACCTGTAAGCCAAATCACAGGTTGCTCGTGCTTGATCTAATTTATTCTTGTTTCTAAATGGTTCCAGTGAAAGGAACTCTTAATGCTTCAGCTTCATACCAAGACATTTTGGACAATTTCATGCTCCCAACTTTGTGTGAACAGTTTGGGGATGACCCCTTCCTGTTCCAACATGACTGCACACCAGTGCACAAAGCAAGGTCCATAAAGACATGGATGAGTGAGTTTGGTGTGGAGGAACTTGACTGGCCTGCACAGAGTCCTGACCTCAACCCCATAGAACACCTTTGGGATGAATTAGAGTGGAGACTGTGAGCCAGGCCTTCTTGTCCAGCATCAGTGCCTGACTTCACAAATGCGCTTCTAGAGCAAAAATTCTCATAAACACACTTCTAAACTTTGTGGAAAGCCTTCCTAGAAGAGTTGAAGGTGTTATAACTGTAAAGGGCGGGACAACTCCATATTACATTCACGTGCATGTAAAGGCAGACGTCCACGTTTTGGCCTGACTCACAGTCTCCGCTCTAATTTTGTCTTTATGGACCTTGCTTTGTGCACTGGTGTGCAGTCATGTTGGAACAGGAAGGGGTCATCCCCAAACCGTTCCCACAAAGTTGGGAGCATGAAATTGTTCAAAATGTCTTGGTATGCTAAAGCATTAAGAGTTCCTTTCACTGGAACTAAGGGGCCGAGCCCAACCCCATCCCAAAACTTTTGGCAATATAGTGTACTTTTAAGATATAAACATTTGAGTAAAATAACATTTTGGGGGTTCTTTTCTTTGAATATATTGTCATGAGTAGGCTAGGTAAAACAGAAGAACCTATGATAAACTACAAATTTATAAACTCCTAAGAGTCTAATTACATATGAGCCATTAACTACCACTGTAGAGTGTGGCATTACAAATAAATTCAATGCTGAACACTGACACAACGGCCTCTGGTAAAAAAAGAAAAGAAAAGAGTAAGGAAATGAAACATAAAATGAAAATCTTGATAGATAATGTTCTTTTCGACAAGAGTTAAGACCTTTTGTTACCAAACAAAACTAAACACCAGAATAACACTAGTACTATAATACTTTCAGCGATTTTACACAAAGCATGACAATTCTAGGGAAAAATACACAAATAACAACAACAACAAAAAAAACCCAGATATGTCATTGCCAGTTCCCAGAAATTCTTAGGCTGTTTTCTAGGCCTGGAAGATTCCTCCTCTGCTTCAGCCAACACGCCACATTTCAACAGGCAAACAATTTTGGGCCCTCACATTTTGCTGGAGATCAGGAAACAAGCTGTCCACATGCTCTTTATGGCCCGAATATTTTCAGGCACTGAAAGGAAGAATGCATATTTGCCATGTGCGCTCCACATTGTTATGGACTGTGCATGTCAGTGACTGTCTCGTTTGCGTCCTCACTGTGATGTGGCTTTATACCAGACCCACATGTCTTGCTATCAGATCTTTTAGTTCTTTCTCAATGCAAACACATACCTACCTACCTCCCAGTCCTGTCCAGCACCTGAGACAAGTCTTCGTACACATACTGGTAAATAACGGCAAGTTTTAAGGCTGCTGCTGGAAAAAGAAGTGCTCATCATAGAGTTGGTGGGGTTTTTTTAAGGTTTGGAACAAAGCTAGTGAGGAGATTCTGGGGATGTAGCGAGCATATGGAGTGATGATAAGCTCTGATGATCATGTGGTCATGAACAGGCTCTGGAGTGAGATCAAACCCAGCTCCATTGGAAGAATCTGCCATATGCCTACAATAGTGTCTCATTGTATGAACTCCACTGACCCATATACAGTGGCTTCATTGTTTCTCCCTTGCAGCTTTGCACATTTGCCCTGTCTAAGCTAGAGCTTCAGAATTTCCCATTTGCTTTCCATCATCCTCTTTCTTCTCTGCTGTTTTTTGACCTGCTCTCTAGAGTATGTTATCAGGGCTTTGGCTTTGGTGGGTTGGAATGCAGGATCCGGCTCGCTGAAGCATGTACAGGCAGGTCTGCGCTGCAAAGTCTGCTCTTCTTTGCTCTGAATGGAGACTAGTCTGACAAACGGATTATAATATACTTGGTTCGAACCTTAGTGTGCTGTAGGATGGTTAGGGACACTCTGGGCTGAAGGACAAATGATAAGATATGGTGAGATTGCATTGCTGGACCATTGAGGAAAGGTAAAAATTGTTTTTTTGTTTTGAATAAATAAATAGTAAATAAGATTGACTTTTAATTACTGCTACACAATTAACACCTTTTCAGGTTGTTGTCTTAATCTATTGTGCTATTGTGATTTAAGCTGTGGTTTAATTTAGCGTGATTGCGTAACTATATTTGATCTCTTTTCTATGAGATGCCAAGTTTACCGGTGAGTCCCAATTCAACACAATCCGCTATTTCTCTTAGAGCAATATAACAGAGATGAATAATTATTGTATTAGCATCCATACAGCTTGAGTCTTTCATGCAGACAGTGTTGTTTCTTTTCCCCTCTACAGTAGATTACAGAATTACAGCCATCTCTCTATATAGGTCATGGACAAATATAGCCATTTCTAAACCTGCCTTTGTTTCTGTCTGCTCTGGTTAAAAGAAAAGTCAGAGCCAGGATTGTGAGTAAGTCAGGAGGAATTCCAGGGGAGGGTGGCATGTTTGTGTGAGTGTACCAGGTTCTCGCTAGAGCTCAGCCGAGAAGAACGGAACAGTTTATATGAATAATAAAATCTGAGGCTGTTTTATTAATTTATTCAGGAGCCACTGTAGTGCTTGAGTCGTCATTTTATTGATGAGAACACCGAGATGGTGCAGAGAGACTTTCTATCTTACAGGAATCAATACATTATTTATTTTAGATATAAAAATGACAGCTTTAGAAACACATTGTATGACTGAATCGCCTGTAAGAACAACCAAACAGGGAGCTGGTGAAGCCTTGTAATGCAAGAATACATTGTAATAAAGACTCAGTGATGTGTTCTTTGTACTGTAGCACGTTTGCACAGACAAAACACATTGTTGTTGCAAACTGCTCAAGGTTGTCTTTTGTGTCCCACAGGATGCTCAGATATTAGAGGGAGTGACAAATAACACAGAAGACATGGACCGTGTGAACAGGAACGCGTCCGATCATGGACGACAAACACATCAGGTGCTACAGGTGAGACTATCAGGATTATTTAAAAGACGGTGTAACGTCGTGGTATAAATGTCATGTGTATATTGCTGTTGAGATGAATACATAAGAAGAACAATGGTGTCCTATAATATAAGCAGCTATGTCAATATTATATCTATAAATATTAATTAAATTCCATTTTTTTGACCTTGTCATAAAGCAGCCTAACATAAACCTGGATGCCGATTCAGATCCCTAATGAGCGAGCCAAGGGTGACATTACCTTCTGAAAACACCCTGAGATGAGATGAGAACGAAACACTGAGGGAATCCAGCCTCAAAAGGCAACCCATTTCCTTCTGAGTGACACCAGATGTAGAAGGTGTAGAAGAGTAAAATCAATGTTAATGCATTCTTGGATAGAGAATTGAACATGTGCGAGGATATACTAGTGTATCTCCACTAGAAAACTTAGAGGAAGGACAAGGATAATGGCAACACAATGCACCATGGGAATATAAAGTAGCTCACTAGTACACAGGGTGAGAATAAAATCATGACTGATGTTTGATTGTATATCCAATGACATTTCACGGGATGGTCATGGAATTGCATCAAATTTTAATTCACTTTTTATTGCTCACCTACACAACCATACACAGTCCAACATGCAGTGATGTTTTTTTTGTCCAGTTTAAAAATAAAATAGAGCCAAAATAGAGTAGAAAAAAGCCATTTAAAAATAAAATAAAATAAAATAAAATAAAATAAAATAAAATAAAATAAAATAAAATAAAATAAAATAAAAAATAGCTGTACAAAATAGAGGAAAAATAAATAGACACAATCCAAAAAAAAAATAAAATCATACAATTACTGATGTTATAAATATCATATGATATGAATGTCTGTTTATAAATAAGCATCAATGAATATTTACATAATATCCATGGTCAGAAAATACTAAAGGATTCCAGGAAGAAAGATTCTAATCAGAATTTCAGCATCATATTTTGTAGCCATTCCCATAAGATGTCATAAGCTGTTGGAATTATCTTATAGGACCAGACATACTGTAAATATCCTATAGGACAGCCTCTACAGGAATTTTTAAAAAATGGCATCCATTTGCTATCTGATTCAGATCTATTTGGGAATTCAGTGTGTTATTTCTAGACAAACAGAATATTTTTGACTTCCTTTAATGGAGATATTGTACTGAGAATATCAGTTATTGATCTTAATGGTGCATATCAATCAACCTGCAGTAACATCATTAGATAAGAATAACGGGGATGGGAGCAGCAGACAGGGTAGGACTGATGTTTTGGGAATTGTTCGGAATAAAAATCAGAAAGAGCCGGCAAAACCTACCTTGTTACTCGTGTTATACTCATCATTGCATATCACCAAACTACTCTTAATATTTCTGCCATGTATGATATATCATTATGATCATTTTTGAGGGAAGTAGAAAATATTCTAAATAACATCGTTAGCACCCTCTGTAATTTCCGACAACAAGATATTATTTCCAATTAGAGTTCCCATAATATTTGAAGAAAGATCCCACAGGACAAGACAGGACAGGATTTTTCTGACGTGTACATCTCATAAGAAGGTTGCAGATGTTAAATAAGAGATGCGAAGAACCATTACATCTGGCACATTATCAGAACACAAAACCTCGTGCAAAAATCCCCAGTAAAACAACAAGAAGGCTTCAGGACAATGATGTGACTGCAAGACGGCAAAAAGCCATGCTATTCCATCACACTGTTGCCATGACAACTACAGCTTGCTCATGAGGCACAGCAGAAGGGGAACAAACAATACATCCTCAGCCACTGATTCCTACTGAAATTACATCTCAGTTTACAAGCCAGGATATTTTAATATAATATATCTGCAATAACTACTATATAGCCATACCATTTACATTAGAAATTTATGGTAAAACCACCAGGATTTAAGAAATTTAACCAGGATACAGAATTTTCCTCACTGATCATTCCCACCCTAATTAAAATGGCACAGTTGCTGCACAATGCTCCTCTGCAGCATTTCACACTAGAATGCGATTAAATGCTATTTCTAATAAAGTAATGCAGTTCATAAACCAGATTAAACTAGATCCTTATTCCTACTGACCTCTTTCCCTCCTCAGAGCACTCCTCTGGACCTGATAGAGACGGGAAAGGGGCTTAAGGTTCAAGCAGAACGCCCCCATCTGGTCAGTCTTGGGAGTGGCCGACTCAGCACAGCCATCACGTTGTTGCCCCTGCCCGAAGGTGAGTTCAACAAGATGTTCTATATAATGATTTCAAACCTCTTCAAAACCCCACCGGCATCTAAAAAGATGCTAAACTGTGTTTTTGAGTTATGTAAGCTTGCACCAATTTTCTCTTCTGGAGGGACATGCTTATAAAGGGTTCCACTGACCCCCCAGTGTATTATTATTAACAACATTTATTTACACTGATCAGGCATAACATTGTGAGCAGTGAGAGGTGAAGTGATAAATAAATATAAGTCACTCTGAATGAAGAGGTTTGCTAAATGCCATAACAATAATGTCGTGTGATGTTTTTATACATATCCAGAATAAACGCTATAAATTGATCAGGTACAACATTGTGAGCAGTGACCGGTGAAGTGAATAAGACTGATGATCTCCTCATCATGGCACCTGTTAGTGGGTGGGATATATTAGGCAGCAAGTCAACATTTTGTCCTCAAAGTTGATGTGTTAGAAGCAGGAAAAATGGACAAGCGTCATTATGTTATGCCTGATCGGTGTATACTGACACTAAAGGACATTTTTTTATTTAGAAATATCTCATCTTCAACATATTTACCTTGAACAATTTCTTATTCAGCTACAAAAAAAATATCTGGCAGAAAAACTACCTACGCTGTCTGCCTCTATTAATGCCACATGCCCACTCTGCCATGAAGGTCAAATATTTGTTGCTGGTTTATTCCAGTTTTGGATCAAATATTCAAATAATTATCTATGGATCTAAATGGGATTCGACTGGGTTCTCCAGTTTCTTCCCACGTTGCAAAAACATGCTAGCTAGTGGGTGGATTGGTTGCTCGATATTGCCTCTAGTGCCTCTAGAATGTGTGTGTGTGTGTGTGTGTGCATGGTGTTCTGAGGTTAACCAGAGATCTGTCCATGATGTGCCCCTGCCTTGTGCCCAGGGGTTTTTGGATAGACTCTGGATCCACCAAAACCCTGAAAGCCAGTGTTGCAGATAAATATGATGAATATATAATTTGATAAATGTCAGCCCACACACACACACAGAAGAATATGATGTGCTGAGCATGATACGCTCACTATGGGATGATGATCCTTTGAGATTCCTTCACTTTGTCACTATGCGTATAAACATTCTATTAATCATATAAATGCATTTTAATACCGCATCATGTCCGATTAACCCAGCCTTAGGACACAACCACTGGAAAGATCAAAATGACCCTCTCCTCACCCTCTTCTTCTGCTCCCCCTCCAGCTTTGAAAAAACTCCCCCTCCATACACTGAAAAGCTAATAACACAGCAAGCCATGATAAGCATGATAGAGGCTGCAGCAACAATAGACCTTGTAAAAAACCTTCTCCTTAATAAACCCATTTCATACCTGTCCATCAAGTCCTCCTCCGTCTGAACGAAACTGTCCAGCCTTTCCCTATCAATCCTTTATCTGGCCATCTATAGAAAATGCATGGAATGTTCTGGAAAACGTTCACAAGCTTTCATATTAAAATGTCCATATAGGGGTGTTCTGGTGATGGTTTGTCTTGAGAAAACTTGAAACAGTTGTACAGTTAATGCTACTAAAGTTACTGTTCTTCTTATGATAAGAGAAACAAGATGTTATGTCCAGATGCATCATGTGCATGTCCAATATGCAACACACCAAGGCTAAATAGAAGAAAAGAGTGTTTCTACATTCAATCCTTTTAACAAGTCCGTTTCGATCCGTTTCTCTATTCAAATAATATCACGCTTGTAGAAATGCTACTGTTACAATGGCATCCACGATAAAAAAACGACAACGGTGTTTTTACAATAAAATCACTTTTTTAAACACTTTTCATTCCTGTAGTTAGGTAATGTAGAATGAACTGGTAGCTCTTCCTAGCCTGAGGTGTTCCACATGCCCTTACTTATCTAACTGATAACACTGAAGATGATTGAGCAGTGCTAGTAAGAGAGTGGAATGTTATTTGCCAGAGTTGTGTTTGTTTATCCTGGCCTGGAGACGGTCTGCCACGCTCCGGTTCCTGTGTTGTCATGTCTTGTAGCGAACACTTCATGATTCATTCCCCTTCAAGACCAGGCCGACATTCTTCCTCAGTGTGGTCTTGCATGACATAATACCTGAGTCCTTTGTGACTAATGCTAGGTGTGGAAGGTGAGATACAGTATCTTGCCTACTGTGGGATTGTGCATGTGTTTAAAGCCCATGCAGACTTTAGGTTTTATTAAGTGACCTGTAAGTATACAAATCAAAGGACTGGTGCATTTGGTAGATACACTATATTGCCAAAAGTTTTGGGACACCCCTCCAAGTTCCTTTAGTTTCAGTGAAAGGAACTCTTAATGCTTTTACATACCAAGACATTTTGGACAATTTCATGCTACCTTTGGGATGAATTAGAGCGAAGACTGCGAGCCAGGCCTTCTCGTCCAACATCAGTGTCTGACCTCACAAATGTGCTTCCAGAAGGGTTGAAGCTGTTATAGCTGCATTCATGTGCATGTAAAGGCAGACATCCCAGTTTTAGCCTGGCTCGCAGTCCCCACTCTAATTCATTCCAAAGGTGTTCTATCAGGTTGAGGTCAGGACTACATACTTTTGGCTTGATAATGTTCCTCAAGTCTTTTTTTACCTCGAAAATCATTCAAACAAAATAAATAAAATTAATTTCATGAGAAAAGCACCAAGATTTTAGAGATCTCTGAACAGACTGACTGCATTTACTGAGCTAATCTTCTGGCTCTTTGAAGGCAGACAGCCAAGACAAGGTTTGATGGTTCGATTTATATCATTACAGTAAAATCTACTAAAATTTTCAAAAACATAGACATATTATTGCATTACTGTCAATGCCAAATGGACAAAATATGAGTTTTTTTTTGTAGGGAAGACCACACTGGGCCATGGAGCCGTGGACATCAACATCCAGGGTCCTGGAGTTGCAGCCCAGCACTGTTTCATTGAGAACAAAGCTGGAATAATCATCCTAAACCCCTGTGGAAATCAGTGTAGCATGGACGGACTTCCAGTATTCAAGCCTGTACGCTTGTCTCAAGGTAGGCTTAACACGGTGTGCAGTCATTTTTTAATGTCTCTAAATAAAAATGATTGGATATTTATTGAAGACTTGCTGACGTTTCATTGCTCATCATCATCAGAATGCGACATCTCAGGCAGGTGTAAATGAAAAGCTGTATAGTGTGTCAACATCAGGATGCAATTTAAATTCATAGGATATATATGCATAGCATATAATTTCATCAAATTATCCTGGAATTTGAAGCCAACATATGTTCCAGTCCTCCAAACAGACAATTGTCAAAGACAACCCCTCTCATGTTGACAGCTGGATCATTTCCCATATTATACCAAGCTAAGTAGAGAATTCAATATTGAATAGCAGAAATTACATTGGATTATAAAAGATAGAGAATGATGATGAGAAGAAACATGACAGAGACTTGCAGCATGTAAACTAAAGGGTGAGAAGATCGTTAATTTTCCAGATATTAACATTGCTTATTAACACTAGATAATATGATGACAAATGGTAAAACCAAGACTCGACCTCGACTGAATCCTGAAACTTGTCTTCTTTTTGGAGGTTTCAGGCAATAAAGCAACCGGAAAATCTATTCAGGAAATGCATAGGTTTTCCTTTCTAGAATGAATTGATTCGTGGTTAACCGCAAGCTCCTGCTGAGTCTTCAGACTTGCCTATGATGTCATATCTCAGCCTGAAAACCATTATATTCAGGAAGGTAAGGGCTGATCGTTACGCCATACGAGCGAGCAGTCTGGTAGAAACATCTGAGGGTTTTAGAAATTCAAGTGCTGAAGTGACATCTGAATTCTCTCTGGTTAAAAATGCAGTTTGCGTTGGATAAAAGCAAGCAACTTTGCACGATGGGAAATTTAGGGGTTAAAAAAAGGAAGGACAAGAAAGATTCTGAATCAGTAAGCCAGAGTTGACGGTGGTGAGGAAAAAATCCTTGACGATATGAGGAAGAAACCTTGAAAGGAACCAGACTCAAAAAAAGAACCCATGCCGGATAGTGTGACTATAAATAACTTCCCTTTTATAACTGTGTACTATGTGGTCAAATAGTGTTATTATTTAACCAGGAAATTCATTCTAGTTGTAACATAAAGTCTATCATGCTAAAGTTGTCAGCTGTTCAGTGATGGAGAAATATTTGTGGCAATTGCAGTCCAAACACCCTTTCCATGGTTTCTAAATGGATTATCCATAGCAATCCCATGTGGGTTCATAGCCAGCATCGATTGGCCTTCAAGTGATGAGAAGTAGGGTATCTGGATGGTTCAGGAAGATCTAGAAAGCTGAAGGTGTCACGATTACTGGAATCTCAGGAGTAGCATGTGTAGCTCAAAAGAGAGAGTAATTTCCATTCAATGATCCATGTCCAATCAATTCCAGTTCAAATAATAACACCTTATTATTTTATCTATTTATTAAGTAATGTTCTCCTAACACAGTTTATAGAGTGAAGTGGTGTGTGTTGTGATTCTCCCAAGATTCCCCCCAAGAAACTGCCTATAAAAATACACTATCTAAGATCATTCGCCAAAAAATAAATGACAAAACACATATTTCATCATGACCACATATGAGCGGAGGAAATCGGGAAGTACAGCAGTTGGATAGTTGCACATCTGGTATAAGAATGCCTATTATGTAAGTTTGTTCTGACGTTGGACAGTAGGCTATGATCAGCTTCGTTAAATAGGAAGTAAACTGCAGATTTCTAGAGAATGTTGCACAAACATTGTAAAGAGTTTCCCAAGATCAGTCCATATTTCTTCACATTACTCTGTGTTTATTCTCAAGGAATCATGTTCTCAGGTAGACCTGTGGACTAAACAAATACCTTTAAAATGTGTCGGTTTCACAAACAACTGGAATTGCATTAGCAAAACTGAAATAATTAATGCTAAGTACTTGCGTTATTTTGACCGTCTGTCAAAAAAACTTCAAAGACATGTCCAGAATTGCTCAACAATAAATAATTTTATGCTAAATAAAGGATATTCATATGTATCGTGGAGGAATTCATTCACAGCTATCAGGGTAAAATGTTGTTAACTGATGTTACATCACTGCTGGCATTCTTTTGCTAATGTTAGCTAAGTGTGTTTGTAGTGAATTAAGAGCTGGATAAAAAATTAAAAATAGTGGGAATGATGAGTATTTTTGTTTGTTCAGTGCCTATATGTATTAGACCTAGATGCTATCTGAAAACAATTCAGAATCAGAATCATTTTTATTCGCCAAGACACAGACACACAAGGGATTTGTTGTGGATTAAGGTGCTCTTGGTAAATACATACAAACATACATACGTATACATATATATACATACATATCTGGCATGAGAACAGAAAACAGTTAAATAGTAAGACTTAACAATAAATAATAATAATGTGTATGAATCTGGAAGAGAGGATTTATGTGCAGATTTGTGCATTATTTACTCTATAAAATAAAGAGATATGCTTATGTATTTACATTAGTACTTGAGAGAGAGAGGCAGTAATTAAAGATGGAGAATGATTTACAGAAATGAATTACAGAACACAGTTAATAATTCCTGTGTTAGCTGTTTAAGCTTGAGATGGCGTGGGTTTTTTTGTGCCTAGATCAAAATAACAAACCAGAAAACAAAATTACAAAACAAAAAAATACAATAACAAAACAGAAAACTAATTAACAAATCAGAAAAGTAACAAAATAACAAATCCAAAAACAAAATAACTAATCAGTAAACAAAATAACAAATCAGTAAACAAAATAACAAATCCGAAAACACAATAACAAATCAGTAAACAAAATAACTAATCAGTAAACAAAATAACTAATCAGTAAACAAAATAACAAATCCGAAAACACAATAACAAATCAATAAACAAAATAACTAATCAGTAAACAAAATAACAAATCCAAAAACACAATAACAAATCAGTAAACAAAATAACAAATCAGTAAACAAAATAACTAATCAGTAAACAAAATAACTAATCAGTAAACAAAATAACAAATCCGAAAACAAAATAACAAATCCGAAAACAAAATAACAAATCAATAAACAAAATAACTAATCAGTAAACAAAATAACTAATCAGTAAACAAAATAACAAATCAGTAAACAAAATAACTAATCAGTAAACAAAATAACAAATCTGAAAACACAATAACAAATCAGTAAACAAAATAACTAATCAGTAAACAAAATAACAAATCCGAAAACACAATAACAAATCAGTAAACAAAATAACTAATCAGTAAACAAAATAACAAATCAGTAAACAAAATAACTAATCAGTAAACAAAATAACTAATCAGTAAACAAAATAACAAATCAATAAACAAAATAACTAATCAGTAAACAAAATAACAAATCCGAACACACAATAACAAATCAGTAAACAAAATAACTAATCAGTAAACAAAATAACAAATCCGAAAACACAATAACAAATCTGTAAACACAATAACAAATCAGTAAACAAAATAACAAATCAGTAAACAAAATAACAAAACAAAAAACACTTTCACAAATACAAAAACACAATTTTGGTTGGTTATTTTGTTTTTTGTTTTGTTATTTTGTTTTGCACTTCTCTGTTGTTAAAAAAGATAAAAAAAGATTTTTTGGGTGTATATAAATTGTGACTTTGCATCGCCTTTTTGAAAATTACATTAAATAAATAAATACATACAAGGCTACTATTGGCGGAGTTGTGAAAAGGGCTCCATACTCCGCGCATGCGTGTTGCCACAGTGAGCCTCAGTCGGCTCGTATTAGTGGGCGGTGTTTCAGATTGAAATCCCGCTGCTGGTAGACGCTTTAAAGTCAGGGGGCGTGGAAAACGCTCTCACTCTTTCCACATCCCTGCTTTCTGTGACAAGGAAATGAGCTTGCTTTATTAACGGAGACAGCATCTGTTCATCTCTTAAGACCTCTCTGTCTTTACACAACGCTGTAGACATACCAGCTTGACAGCTAAAACTGCAGCCAGCCATTATTACTCTCACCATCACCATCAGTGGATAGCGTCTTATAAGACCACTGAAGACTGCCATGCTGCTATCAAGAAACCTAGAAGATTCCTGAAGAATTGCCCTCGTTAGGCATGGATCTGGGGAGAATGACGATCCTCTAACAAAGGATTTCCTCAGGGCAGGAGGTAAAAGAAGAGAGGAATCACCCGGCTTTCAGTCCACTCCAGTTTCCTATCTGGAAAACGTGGCTTGATTTTAAAGGGCCAGTCTGCACTGCACGCATGAGGATTTAAGAGTAAGTGTGCATGAGTGTGAACACCTACTTCATGTCACATTTGGACATGCATTCACATTTAATCGAAGCTTCTGAGTCCCCGTTTCACTAAATTCCTTACAGTTTTCAAATGATGATGTCACTGTTTTATTTTCCCTGCAGTAAATCAGCACCGGGTCTAGGATCACGTGACCAAAAGAGATCCACTTACTGCCCAACAAAAATCTATAAGCAAATATTAACAAGTCTACAAGCTTGTAGATATTAGATTGACAAAAGTGTTATTTCTAGATGTAGTGGTTCACTGCCTGGTTAGTTCTTTTAGCTCTGATTTAATGTTTAAACAGAACTTGATCTACTGGAGCTTGTGCACTTTTATCCTTTAACTATAATGCTGAGTTAATCAGTGTACTGCTGAATGAATTGTGGTGCATAACCTAAACCGGACAACACTGACCGAGACAGTGATTATAAAGCTGGTCCTTGACTCAGTGGCACGTCGATCGGTCATTTCAGCATGCTCATGGACGCTGGTATACTGTTACACTGCTATTCCTGGTTAATGTGAGCCACTGACTCCTTTAACTCCTTGAGGGACAGATGCATACCTTTTCACACATGCTATTTTTGTAATTAATGGTTATCTTTTCCAAAAGCTGTTTATCTGAAACACCATTCGAATTGTAGTCAGATTACACCGGCTCAGACCTGATTTTTTTAGAACTGAACTGTTTGTACTATAAGCATCCTACTTTTGCACTTTTCTGACAATTGGATCGGTTTGCATTTAGCTACAGAGTTCAGCTCTCTGTGTCCACTATGGTAGTGTCACTGTGCTCTGACCTGACCTCAGGGTTCACTCTATATGAGGCTCTGAGTCTTTCTGCTCTCTTAAACTTGGCATTGGTAAACATTAGGTACACCGGTCAGGTATAACATTGTGAACACTGACTGGTGAAGTGAATAAGACTGATGATCTCCTCATCATGGCACCTGTTAGTGGGTGGGATATATTAGAAGCAGGAAAAATGGACAAGCGTAAGGATTTGAGCGAGTTTGACCTAAAGGGCCAGATTGTGATGGCTAGACCACTGGATCTCCAAAACTCTTGTGGGGTGTTCCCGGGCTGCAGTGGTCAGTATCTATCAAAAGTGGTCCAAGGAAGGAACAGTGGTGAACCGGCGACAGGGTCATGGGCGGCCAAGGCTCATTGATGCACCTTGGGAGTGAAGGCTGGCCCGTGTGATCCGATCCAACAGACGAGCTACTGTTGCTCAAACTGCTGAAGAAGTTAATGCTGGTTCTGATAGAAAGGTGTCAGAATACACAGTGCATGACGGGTCAGGGCTGTTTTGGCATCAAAAGGGGGACCAACACACTATTAGGCAGGTGGTCATTATGTTATGCCTGATCGGTGATCATTTTGTCATTGCATGTATACCGAACAGTACTCCTGTTATTTCGCTGCCGCTTTCAATCCTGATTAAAATTTCATTCAGATTGAGCGCAGTTGGCTCAATTGGGGTGTCTACATTTGACAGTGTTTTGATCCAATTGATCAGTCAATCTGATTATTTGGTGTAGAGACACTTAAGATTTCTAGCATAACTCCTACTAGCTATTTAACTATCCAGATCATCCTTGAATATTAATTGTGTCCGACACTAGACATTAATAATTAAAGTTGAAGTTGAATTTGATTTGTGTTAAAAGGCTGAAATACGCCTGCAGTGCTCATACGTTGCTGTTCTCTCCAGACCTCAGAGTTTAACCAACATGCTTCAGGGATTTCTGCTTTCCATGCATGCCTTGTATGAGGGTTTTTTTTCCCCTTATATCATCATTCTCTTACTTTCTCTTCATTTTCAATCATGATTTCTGAACCCAAAGATTGTGGGATGCTGCATAAAAAGTCATTCATATAGGGCTGCAATTCCATGTAACCAGTAACAGATAATTATTGTTTTAATAATTAATTTGACCTTATTTCTATTTTTTTGTCAGAGGTAAAGCTGTAAGCTACTAAGTTTTCTACTATGCGTCAGTCTCTTCTCCGAGACAACGCTCATGAAAAGCTGCATTTAACTTTCAGAGAAGGAAAGAGTGTCTGTAACTCGCTGTAACGTAAGTGGTAACGGGAGCGATCTTATTTTGTTTAACGATGTTCCACAATCAAAGTAGCTCTAATATGATAAAATATCTGTCGTTTTTCAAAGAATAGTCAAACTACTGAGCTATAAGAGGAATAAATCACTTCTGTAGTAACAGATCACACTACTCTTCCACACTTGGGTCATTATTAATATTGCTTTAGTGCTTATAGAACTGATAATTAATAACTTAATGCTTATAGCAGATGTACTGCCATATAGCGAAAATGATAAAGCAAAGGCAAAGAATATTAGAAAGCTTTCACACGGGCTGTTTAGCCCTGAATCAGATCATGATAAATAGGTAATGTGAAAGATGTCATATGGTCAGGAGGCACGTCGGTATTGAACCCAAGACTCCGTGTAGGAGGTGGTGTGAGTTCGGTTCCTCTGGAACTGTACCCGTGTGCTTTAGCCGATGATGACCACAGCGTCTCCAGCGCTCGAGTCTGTTAGCACTGACCACCCTTACACATTACAGAGGGGCCTAAAAAATGATTGCACACTTCAGCATGAAAAATATCTGCATAAATATTTTATTACTAAATTTATATCTAAACATCAAAGGGTAGCTGTAGGTCATGTTTGAATTATGCAATCACAAGTGGTCACCGTTAGCGTCCAGACACTTCTGATTTGGGCGAACAACTGAACGAACAACATTGACTAGAGGGATCTCTCTGCATGATACTTCAATTTCCTTCAGTAGTGTTCCCCAGAGATAGAAATCGAGGGGTGTTAAATCCGGGGAACGTTGAAGGCATTCTATCCGACGTCCTGGCAGAATGTCATCACGTCTCAGTGGTAGTGAGGTGGTGTGCCATCTTGTTGGAAGTAAAATCCCACATAAACCGCACTACAGTTCAATTATAATTTTAAAAAAGGGCGTAGATGACAGCTATTGAAGGGTTCATACATTTTATTTGGCACCTCTTACATTCTTTTGCCAAGATCTCAAAGATTTCATAAAATTGTCAGAATAATTATATTTCTGTCCTCTGGAGAGAAATATGGTCCTAGTTTTCTTGGCTCAGGTCCCAATCTACACTTAGTTTAATGAGCACATGCATTAGCACGAAGATCTAAGTTCTGTCTAGGAATGGTTAATAATATGACCTAAAGCTGTCATGTTATTACTTTGGTTTCCTTTTGACGCGTCTTCTGGCTGGTTTGCATCCTCTGGAGTCATGAAACCGAATTACAAAACTGCTCTGAGTCACAGTTTGTCAGAACATGGAAGAATGTTACTCTGGAATTCGCGCAGATGAGAAAACGTTATCTTTGGAGGAAATGGCGTCATTTGTGTTGCGCTCCACGTGCAGAGTTATGACAGAGTTTCAATGTTTGCATACAGAATATTGACGATGTGGAGTATATACTGCTTCATCATCATTGAGACAGATTTCAAAGTTATTCATCTAAAATTTTAGCAGGATATTGTGACTAGACCATGTGAGAAGTGCTAGATGTTTGCTGTGTGGTTTAGAGACAGGCTGTGAGATGTCGAGCGAGCGTGACTCTGCAACAGGAAGCAGACACACAAACACACAGCCTTCTCCTGGTGCAAAAATATCTGCGGTAAAATGATCCATAATGCCTGGCAGAAGCATGCTATCTATAAACAAACCCCAGGAAACAGGGGCAGCGGGGCTATTTATATCTTTAAACCTTTTAAAAGAGAATGTATAGAAATGATAAATTCGTAGCCATTTTTAATAGTAATCAGATTAGGCTAAGCGTCTAAGGATTTAAAACTCGGCAGCAGCGGTGTGGTTTATAGCCCAGGTCTGAGTGCTTTTGCGTGACAGTATTATATATACGATAGCGCAGGAGCGAATTGCTCCTATAATTCATGACTCCATTAAACGCTCTCATCGCTCACGAAGCTGTCGCTACGTTTTGATTAATGCTCCTTAATACTGGGCTGTGTAGATTCACTGGCAGAATGCACTCCATTATTTCATATTCCATTCAGGGTTTATAAATAAATAAATAAATAAAAAAAAGACTCTTGGACGTCTTTACATCTGGTACGTGAGACTGCAGACTGGCGTCTCTTTCGCAAATGAATGCTCACTTTTCCGGCTCTCACTTTTCCAACATGTTTGGAATAGTGTGAATGATTTCTCTCTGTCTCTGTCTCTGTCTCTGTCTCTGTCTCTCTCTCTCTCTCTCTCTCTCTCTCTCTGTCTCTGTGTCTCTCTCATGTATTCATTAGTTTGAAACAGACATAACAAGTGAGTACATCTGCTCACATGCTGCTCCCATCCTCAATGGGAGTCTCTTGTTTTTCAGCTCGATTCCCAGAGGAAGTCATGCAGTAACCCAGAACCGTGCTTCTGTTGAGTTTGGTTTATTTTGAAGTTGCCAGTCAGACAGGGATTTACTGCTCTATCCTCCTGGCTGACGAGTGCAGTAGGATTCACAGCACTGTGCCGGTTTGTCGGTGGTGCTGAGTAAGCAGTGGGGTGTGTGTGTTGAATTCGGGACGGATGGCTGACTCATCCCTCTTCGAGTGGAGGAGCTCGGGTGTGAGGACGCAGCTCTCGCTTAAAGCGTGGACCTCTATGACGTGAAGCAGATGTTGAAAACGGTCGTATGAACCGTATGTTCTCTATCGCACAATATTTCCAGCGTGTACAGTAATAATGCGTAGAACACGACAGCTGATAATATGATTTCGATGATGAACGAATTTGTTATAGTGTTATTTTTGCAGTCTCCATTTTGTTTGGAAAGCTGCACCCTAAGGGCATGGATTACAGAGAGGACGTGTAGAGACAGATATCTCAGGGCCATGCCTTCTGAACAGACACTAAAACTCTCTCAAAGCAATAAACAAAGCCAGCCAGCTTTTATCATATTGAGAATATTGTTTTAGATCGGACCGAATTCGCACGTGTTTGTGGTCTGGAAATCATTGATACCTGTGGGTTTGTGTTCTAGTCTCGGGGATTTACATGGAACTAAATGTACTTCCATCCGTCTGGAACACAAAAAAAGGGGGCATCTGCCACTGTCTATTCATTGAACATCTGCTTTTTTGTTGGAGAAACTTTCCATATGAAGTACACCCCCCCTCCACCAGCAGCACCACCAGCATAGAATGCTTTTTTTTCCAATGAATTCTCCTCTCTAATGCAATACCACATAATACGATTATAAACACCTCATTTGCTGCTTTTGTCTCTTTTTATGGACTTGTAAATGTGCTCAGAAGATGTTTGGATAACAGCACATGATTAAAAAATGTGCCCAAATATTGTGTGTGTGTGTGTGTGTGTGTGTAGAAGAAGCTGTGAGATAAGTGGTGTAGAAAACAGCAGACAGAAACAAGGCTTGTCTTGTCTTATTTTCCTCCTCACTCAGCAAGCCAAGAGTGTGTTTAATGGCTGACTCTGCAGTGAAGGATAGTACTGAATGTTCCCAGCTTTCTCTGTCTAACCATGATAGCAAATGTTCCATACACACAAGACTGCATCTCTCACACTGCGGCGCTAAAGCCAACCCACTCCAGCAGGCCTCTTGGTGATTGTGAGACATGTAAAAAATGTTTCTACTGTTAAAGAAAATGTGATGCACGATATCATCACACATCGTGTTTTTCATTTAAAGCGTCTGTGTGTCTTTTTCTGGTCCCGAAATCTCCAGCAGGCCTTTTTTTTGCGATTGTAAGAATGACATTAACCTGGAAAAGTGTTTCCACTGTTAAAGGTGCAGTGTGTAGACTTTTAAAGGCACAATATCCTCCAACAGTGTTTTTTAATTTTTTTCATTTAAAGCGTCTGTGTGTTTTTCTGGCCCATAAATCACCAGCAGGCTTTTTGCGAGAACGACATTCACATTTAAAATGTTTCCACTATTAAAGGTGCAGTGTGTAGACTTTTAAATGTGACATACAAAAAATGTGCACAATATCATCAGTGTTTTTATTTCATTTAAAGAGTCTGTGTATGTTTTTCTGGCCCAGAAATTTTTCTCTTGGTTCCACCAGATGAAGAGAAGGCTCAGCTGGGATAATAGAAAGGCTCATCATTGCCTTGATTTATAATTAGAATTTACTGTGCAGGCAGTAGAAATCTCCAAAAACGCCAGACTGCTGCTTTAATATAATCACTTGTTTGGTTTCATCAAATGTAAAAACCTAGTTCCTGCAGGGCTGCAAAAGCATCTCTGGGTAAACTAATCCAAATGACATGCAATTATCTGTGTGGTCTTGAAGCCTTAACTCATTGTATGTCCATAAACCACACCCTCCTGTCTGTACAGCCTGTGGTTAGGACAACCTGCACCCCTCATTCGTATTGTGTTGTGTGTCAGGTATTTTTCAAAACACTCAATGATCTTACATGTGTGCAGGCTGTATGCTGTGTTTTGGCCAGTCGTCCTTCTTCCGCTTCAACCACCCTGAAGAGGCTTTCAGAATGAAGAGCATGAGGACAGAAGGACCGCTGAGAACCAGCACTAATAAAGGTAATGCATCATCAGAAATACACACGTTTAAACGTAGCTAGCATGAACTTTTTTAGCAATTTGTGTAGATCTTCTGTAGGATCGGATCAGACGGGCTAGCCTTCAACAGTGGACCGAAGAGCACCCACGATCCTTTCTCAGCTTCGCCCGATGTCCTTTATTGGACAACTTTTTTAGTATTACTGACCACTGGTCACATACACAAGATGATCATAAGCCATCACAATTTGTCCCTTATCAAAGATCCCACCTGTTTTTTTGTTCTCTTTGGTCTTCTTTCTTCCTCTGCTAGATCTTTCTGTAGTTCTTTACTCTGGTAGTAGACAGGAGACTTCTAACTGCTTTCTCCTGTTGAACACCTGTGAAATGTTTGTGCAACTGTGATTGTGTGAAGACACACAATCTGATTGTCCTAGCTGTCTGGGTTAGTCCATTCCTGTCATGACAGAATTCCATCATTTTAAATGCTATGCTGAAAAACTGCTTATTATGTGAAACAATGATGTAAAAGCCCTGTGGGCAAAACCACTGCTTCTAAGACTCCTATGATGCCACGTAATCATATGATCTACTGAAAATGACTTCAGTCTATAACCTAATCTGGATTATCAGATAAATCCAAGCAGGTGACAAATTAAAGGAAAAACATAGACATATAGCACAGAATAAGGGTTTTAGCGTTCTTAACCTACCAGAAAAATGGCACTATTGGCCATTTTAATATTCTTAAACTATACAGTAGAGTTCATGTCGAGAAAGCTTTTTAAGTTGCCTTTGTCACATGTACATTACTGTACAGTGAAATATCCCGTCCTTGGGGGTTGGGGTCAGACCGCAGGGTCAGCCATGATGTAACACCCCTAGAGCAGGGTGGGTTGGGTTTGTGGCTTGCTTAAGGGCCCAACGGTGGCAGCTTGGTGGTGCTGGGGCTTGAACCCCAATCTTCTGGTCAATGACCCAGAGCCTTAACCACTTGAGCCACCACCACCACCCTTTTTAACAGTCTTGTCTTCCAATGATGGACTTAGAACTTGAACATTGAAACATCCCTTGAAATTAAAGCAGTAAGTGTATTTAATACAGTAGTCCTCCAATGTCCACTCAAAAGCTTTACTTCTAAGTGAAAATCAGCATCTCCCATTTGTAGGCCGTGGCTCTCTCCTGGAAAAGAGTGGGATGGGTGATGGGAAAGAGTATCCCAGGTGGAAAACTTTAACCCTGTTTACCAGTACACTGGCGTTTCACTTTTCACGCTAGCAGAATGGAAATCGACTTTTCAATCAGTGTAAACAAATATGGCCACAAGTGTGATCTAAAATGAGTCAGGTTTCTGTTGGCTTTCAGTGTGAGATGTTTTTTTTAACCTCTGTTGGATAAACTTGAACAGAATTTTAGTAGATGAAGATTCAAATTTTAGATGCTTGGAGCATCCCAGAGATCAGAAATGGGTTTCATGTCACCAACTTTTCTATGAATACACTATACTGCCAAAGGTTTTGGGATGTCTGCCTTTACATGCACATGAATGCAATATGGATTTGCAGCTATAACAGCTTCAACTCTTCTGGGAAGGCTTTCCACAAGGTTTAGGAGTGTGTTTTTGACCATTCTTCTAGAAGCGCATTTGTGAGGTCAGGCACTGATGTTGGACGAGAAGGTCTGGCTAACAGCCTCCGCTCTAATTCATCCCAAAGGTGTTCTATCAGGTTGAGGTCAGGACTCTGTGCAGGTCAGTCAAGTTCCTCCACAACAAACTCACTCATCCATGTCTTTATGGACCTTGCTTTGTGCACTGGTGTGCAGTCATGTTGGAACAGGAAGGGGTCATCCCCAAACTGTTCCCACAAAGCTGGGAGCATGAAAATGTCTTGGTATGATGAAGCGTTAAGAGTTCCTTTCACTGGAACTAAGAGGCCGAGCCCAACACCTGGATTCAAAACTTTTGGCAATATAGTGTATATTGCCCCCTACATAATTTCTTATAGTCCTGAGTGTCTCCTTTCATATGAGTCATTAACATTTCTTTTTTTTTGGCCTCTGGGGAAAAAGAGTATTTTGGGATCTTGGAGTTGTTGTTGTTGTTGTTGTTGTTGTTGTTATTATTATTATTATAATGTTTAGTATTAAAGCAGGAAATCTGTATGTGGATGAAATGTTCTATGTAGCAGTCAGTCTATGTCCTTACCTGTTGTTCAAATTTTTGGGTATTGATGAAAACAGTGGAATCATTGGAAATGAGATTCCTCCATTGGGTTTATTCCCAGATGAGAAAATCTATAAACTGGGTGAGCCTCTAAACAGCTCCTCTGAATCATGCAGAGAGCATGGAGGTGGTTTTGTCAGCTTACAAGAATGCCCTCTAGTCAGCTTCTGCTAAAGATGCATCAGCCCTGTAACGGCCACTAGACAGAAGCCTGGGGCAGACTTAGGACCTGCTGATAAGATTAGATCTGACAGCTGGCTTGGGAACTTTTGGGGATTCCCGACAAGGTGGTGGAATCCATGACTGGAGATGGTGATGTCTGGACTGACCTTTTCATCCCGCTGTCACTGCGACCCCACCCGGAAAAGCTGAAAGAAAGCAAAGGAAACGATGAACAATGAAAGTCAGCCGAGAAAGAAGCGCCTCCGGTATAGCATCACTGTAATGAACCCATCAAATTCTCCAAAACAGAACTCCAGTTGCTAACCAACGAATGTGGTGGGATTTAAAGGTCCGGGTGCTTGACTGATTTTTTTTTTTTTATGGTTAATAATACATAGAGGCAGGAAGTTAAAAGGTTTACACCTCTAATTAGTCATGCCGTGTTTCAGGAAATATACAGTCCTGATGACATCATACCAGAGCCGTCCCAATCAGGACTACTCTGGTTGCTGAGGCAAAATTTTTATTATAGATTCATTCTTTCTCTTCATATGTCATGGGTAGGTGGAGCTCCTGTACAAGACACAACAGGGAGCAGAGAGGAATCATGTGGATTGTTACAAGGTGAAATCCTACCTTGGGTTGTAGTATGCATTTTTTTTTTTTTTTGTTTTTGTTTTTTTAATAAGGCCCTTATACCAGGCATTTAGCCTCTCCCTGTCCCAGAGGCACAGGAAAGCGTCTTAAACTGATCTCCAATCTGCCTTCAATCTGCCTCCTGTTATGTCCTGCCTTTTCCTGCTGGGCTACATAGCATGTAAACATTTTTGGTCTGTTGCACTTCCTAGACTGATAAAATACTCCTCATCTGAAAGTATTTCGTTTAGTGGGGCCACATTTAGTTTGTGGAACTGATATAGAGCTTAATCAAGACTTAATATATCTATATTGGAATATTCACAGCAGACTTTTTGAAGGTGGTACGTAATGATGTGACGTGGATATCAGTAGCTCAGTTGTGACAACGTTGCACCACTGAAGATAAGGTCATGATTTCAAATCCCACCATGCCTCTGCTGGTACCTTGAGCCAGGTTCTTAACTCTCAACTGTTCTGTTGTTGTTCTTTCGGCTGCTCGCTGTTCGGGGTCGTCACGGTGGATCATTTGGTCGGCATGTTTTAACGTGGCACAGGTTTTACGCCTGACGCAACCCTCCCATTTTATCTGGGCTTGGGACGGGCACTGAGAGTTAACTCTTCTGTGGCTGGGTTAGCTCCCTGCCCGGGAATCGAACCCGGGCCGCGGCAGTGAGAGCACGGGATCCTGCCGCTGGACCAGCAGTAGGCTTTCAACTGTTCTGTTGTATAAATAAGATAAATATAAGTCACTCTGAATGAAGAGGTTTGCTAATTGTCATAACAATAATGTCATGTGATGTTTTTATACATATCCAGAATAAATGCTATAAACTGATCAGGTATAACACTGTGAGCAGTGACCAGTGAAGTGAATAAGACTGATGATCTCCTCATCATGGCACCTGTTAGTGGGTGGGATATATTAGGCAACAAGTGAACATTTTGTCCTCAAAGTTGATGTGTTAGAAGCAGGAAAAATGGACAAGCGTAAGGATCTGAGCGAGTTTGACCTAAAGGGCCAAATTGTGATGGCTAGACCACTGGATCAGAGCATCTCCAAAACTGCAGCTCTTGTGGGGTGTTCCCGGTCTGCAGTGGTCAGTATCTATCATTGATGCACGTGGGGAGCGAAGGCTGGCCCATGTGATCCGATCCAACAGACGAGCTACTGTTGCTTAAATTCCTGAAGAAGTTAATGCTGGTTCTGATAGAAAGGTGTCAGAATACACAGTGCATGATGGGTCAGGGCTGTTTTGGCAGCGAAAGGGGGACCAACACAATGTTAGGCAAGTGGTTATAATGTTATGCCTGGTAGGTGAATAACCCCATTGCTTGACGTAAATGTCATAATTGGCTCTAAATTGTTTCTCATACGTTGGTGTGGAGAACAGTGGAGCATGTTTCCTCTTCATCTAATTTCTACTCCAGACAGCTTTCTCGACCATGCATGGCTTATTTAAAGAATAGCTTTTAATGTGTCTATTTTTATCTCAACGCTGCTTTACTTTTCTTCCCCCTCTTCTGATGTGATGTGTTTGACGTGTAGACCAGCTATGTTATGAAAAGCTTTAAATTTGGTGTTTTTTTCCCCAAACATTGTTAAACAAAAACATGCAAAAGGACAGTAACACAGGCAGACAGAACACCTTTGGGAGGAATTAAAGCAGAGCCATTCCAAAACTGGGACATCTGCCTTTACATGCACATGAATGTAATATGGAGTTGTCCCTCCCTTTGCAGCTATAACAGCTTCAACTCTTCTGGGAAGGCTTTCCACAAGGATTAGGAGTGTGTTTATGGGAATTTTTGTCCGTTCCTCTAGAATAGCATTTATGAGGTCAGGCACTGATGTTGGACGAGAAGGTCTGACTTGCAATCCACTCTAATTCATCCCAAAGGTGTTCTATGGGGTTGAGGTCAGGACTCTGTGCAGGCCAGTCAAGTTCCTCCACACCAAACTCACTCATCCATGTCTTTATGGACCTTGCTTTGGTCACTGGTGTGCAGTCATGTTGGAACAGGAAGAGGTCATCCCCAAACAAATTTGGGAGCATGAAATTGTCAAAAATGTCTTGTTGTTATGAAGCTGAAGTATTAAGAGTTCCATTTACTGGAACTAAGGGGCCGAGCCCAACCCCAGAAAAACAACACCTGAATTCAATGATTTGGAAGGGTGTCCCAAAACTTTTGGCAATATAGTGTATTTACTAGGTATTTACACAAAGCTTTTCCAATCTGATGTGAACATACTGAGTGTCTAAGACATTTGCACTCCACTGAATCTCATCCAAAATGACGGTGCTACTTTTACCATAAAACTATGACACAATAAATGACACTAATATATTATATCTGATATGTAATAAACAGCTCTACCAAACACACACTATTGTGCTGTATTACAGAATTAATAGTAAAGGTGTAAAAAAATAAAATAATAATAATTGTGCCTGTGAGTTAGATAGAAATATTTCTCTCTTTGTAATCTGACTGAGTTCAGTGTGTAGAGAAGAAGATGAAATAAAATAATAAAAATAAATTAAAATTAAAATGCGTGTCGCTTTAAGAGACAGAAGTCAGATGTTTCCTGCAAGTCCCGCCTCCTGCACCGGATTTGTCCAATCGGCGAACTGCCCGTGATTGTTCAACGTCAGCACCAGATAAAATCCACTATTAGCCAATGATCATTCAGGATTGTAAATACTACCATCCAATCACGGTGCACGAAGGCGGGAATTGCCGGAATACAGGTGTGGGGGGAAAAAAAATAACGCCGCACATCAGCACCGTGGACAGGGCAGGGCTGCCGGCTGTAAGTGACCGCTGGTGTTCGGTGCCGTGATTTTTCTAAATAACACAAATCGGTTCGGCATCAAACGTGTCCTCATGTAAGTACTGATTTATTCCTCATGACGCTTCATGGTCCAGGTCTGAACTGAGAGCAGTATGATGCTGATTTTCTACAGATGCGCAGAAAGCCCAATGGAAACGAATCAGTGTAGCGTTTTATTTGGAATGTTTTATGCCATAAACATCAAGCACATACTTTAAACCTCATTATTTAACCAACAAACTGTGCATCCTTTGTTTCCTTTGTTTGTTTAAATGCATGTATCATCAATATGATTTGATTAACAAAGCTGAATGGTTTGTGTACAATGTGTGTGTATATGTGTTTTAGTTGATTTGCTGATTTTTTTTGTTTGTTTGAGAGATGTCACTTCCTAGCAGAGCTTCTTGCATGAGCTATTCCTGTGTTGATTTAATAACAGATTCATTGGAGTGCTTAGGATCGACAGCAAGGGAGCAGCGGCATTGTAAAACTAACTTGTGTTGCCATTAAAGCCCTTGGTTTGAGTAAAGAGTGTGTGTGTGTGTGTGTGTGTGTGTGTGTGTGCTGTCCATCATATCTGTGCTGTTAAGATATCTCATGAATACATGATGATGATACAAAAACAGTGGTGAGAGATGTCACATCATGAAACATTCAGTACAGAATTATGTCAATTTCGTTCCTGTTTTTTTTTGTTCTTACACTAGCTTTGTTTCTGACAGACTCCGAGAGCCTGGTCAATGGGAACCACCAGTCAGGAGGACCCGAGTCTCACCCATCCAGACAGGAGAGAGTGCGTCCTGAGCACAGCGCTATTGTCAGTTCCATCGAAAAGGACCTTCAGGACATTATGGACTCCTTAGTCATGGATGATCCCCTGCCATCTTCCTCCTCCTGTGACCTCAATAAGCCATCCGGTCCCCCTGCTGCTCAGTCTCCGCTGTCCCCCATGTTAAACGGAGGTGGCCGATATCTCCTCTCACCCCCCACGAGCCCTGGTGCTATGTCAGTGGGCTCCAGTTATGAGAATAACTCGCCGCCCTTCTCCCCTCTGTCCTCGCCCTCAGCTGCAAGTACTGGGAGCTTCAACAGCCCCTCACCGAGTGGTTGCCAGGACCAGATTCCTTCTCTCCCTCCAGTACCGGTCAGGTCCTCCAGTTACAATTACACGAGTCAGCCACCCATACCTCAGCCTCGGACTATGCTGCCTAACCCGAAGGTGCCTGAGAGCCCTCGGCTCCAGAGAAAGGCTCTGCTGGAAGCCCCTCCAAGCCCTAAGCCAGCTCGCCGGGGGCTGAGTCAGGATAGCCCTGTTGGGAAGTCTCCAGACAGCTCTCGACTGCCCCCAATGTTGCCTTCAGTATCTAGTGATGTGTCGTCTATCAGGCTAGCAGTACCAACCAGCCCAAAATTCACTCCCAAATTCACCACCGCATCATCTTCGTCCCCTCCTTGTAGTCCCAGGGTAAAAATGACTAGCAGCCTACAGGATCATCCATCCAGTGTGTTTCATGATCAGTCCGAACGCTCACTCACTTCTAGCCCTTCCCAGCTTCTCTCTCCTCCTTCTCGGGCATTCCAGCCCCCACTGGACCCAATTGTACACATAATCCAGGGTGGACAGCCACAGACCCACTCACTTCAACCTCCAGAAAGTCCTCGGCTGGCCCGCAGGAACTTGGAGGCTGGCTGTAGCAGCAGCGTGAGGGATCTCCCACCTCTCAGCCCCTCCCTGGCACGTAGAGGAGTACCAGTACTGCCAGGTGCACTACCAGGAACACTTCCAACCTGGTCCTCGGAGAGCCCAACCACCAAGATAGTTCCAGAAAGTCCCAGACACAGACGCAAGGCTTCCTCTCCCTCTCAGGAACTATACAGTCCCCGGCTAGTGCGCGCCCGCAGCCCCTCTCCCACCTCAGATAATGGTGGACGCAAAGGAAGCTTTGGGAACACTTTATCTCCTGCCTTCAGCCTGGGCTCCCTTCCTGGATCCTCACCCTTAGCTAGTCCCAGGAACCAAAGGAAGATGTCAGCAGGTCACAGGGACCTACGGATTGGCCACCCAGGCATGAGGGAGCGCAAGAATAGCATCACAGAGATCAGTGACAACGAAGACGAGTTACTGGAATACCACCGGCGCCAGCGTGAGGAGCGTCTCAGGGAGCAGGAGATGGAAAGACTGGTAAGTGACATGATGGAACAGTGTGATCTGGAAAATACTTTAGCCACATGGTATTGGAGTGTACCAAATCGTAATTAAAACACTGCAGGTTGCATTTGTCTTGCCTCCCTGTGAATATTTTGGCAGATTTATTAATGAGCTCTAGTGCTGCAGAGAAATGGCCAAAATATTAATGTTTATTCTTATATAGCTGCAGTTAACCTGTATATGTTCACTGGAACATTGAACACCACCTTTTTTTTGGTGATGGTGAAGAAGTTGCTAGAGCAATTGCTGAAGATATTCTGATTATTGATAAGAATGACTTTGTAGCCATGAGGGTCTTTGTGTGAGTCTGAAACCTTAAGTAAAGCTCAAGATAACAACCATTGGGGCTGCTGTCTTGCTGTGACAGAAGGCTCTGATTTCACCATGGCAACATTATTGTTTCGTGTCTGTCTAACAGGATGGTGAGCGAGAGAGTGAGAGAGAGACAGATATCTCTGTCTGGTCGTTTGTCTGGAATGAAGCTATGGAGTCAGCTGTCTTGCATACAAACGTATAAACCCCCCCACCCGGTCCTTCATTTTTACTGGGTGGAGAAAATGATGGTGTGTGATTGAATAAATGTGTATACATTTTGGCCGTTTGCCATTTATGACGCAAACGCCCTCAAGACGTAATCAATAAAGGATTAGTTAAGGATAAAGACATTTTGGCTGAGGCTGAAAATGGAGTTTGGATTTGATTTAAACTTTACTTTGACATTGAGCAAGCTCAGCGTATTTGTTTAAGATGAAGTGTAAATAGCAAAGACAGTCTCTCAAGCTTTGCTCAAGAGATAAGGGATACACGTAGCTTTCTGAATTCAACAAATTCATAAAGATCGTCTGAGTCCTGCTTGTGTTTTGGGGCACATGATGGAAAAATAGCTTTAACACGCCATAGTGGTATTTATCAGACTAGTATTCGTACCAAACTAAACATACTCGCGCAGCTGAAGTGAGCCAAAAGCCGGGGTCTAAACACACAGCATGACCGAGCCAACTGAGGTCAGAGGTAAGCAGCAGTGACGCTTCCATGCCCTTCCAGCATAACTGACACCACAGTGTGAGGGGGGGAATGCAGTGCCGGTTATATTTACCCCATAAATCCTCCTGTGCAAAGTGCTTCTCAGTAGGCATATTGAACACTTCAATCAGGCTTATAATATAAAAATAGTCCAAAAAACGACTTTAAATCACAGCTTTTACAGCTTCCGTCCAAATAGTCTCGCCTCACGTGACCTCATGGGTGTGATCTGACTATCTGTCTTTTTTACTGTAAAGTAAGGAATTGAAAGACTTGCATGATGCAGTAGGGTTTTTTGTGTCTTTATTAGTTAGCTTGCAGAGGCTCCAGAAGCACGCTCGGTTGCTGGAGAGACAGCCTTGGCGCACACAGACACACTTGGCATATGTCACCAGTCTGTCAGTCGGTTAGTGCTGTAAAGATGCCAAGGCTGGTCAAAGATGACCTCATTCATTTTTAAAGCAAAAGTGACATCATGTTCCCGTTATAACTTTAAGGAAAATATTTGTAAAAGTTCGAAAGGTTGCATTGAGCTTTATTGTATAAGGATAGTGTGTGTGTGTGTGTGTGAGAGAGAGAGAATAATAATACATAGTTATGGATATACTAAAAAAAAAAAAGCCATATTCCAAATTTTCCAACCATCAGGTGTGTAACCCCAGGAGCTCATCCGCACATATTACTGTCTTCAGCTTTGATAAGAATGAGCTGATTTGTAAATGCTAAAGGCTATTAATCTTGAAGACCCACTGTGGCTCTACATATTCTACAAAGTACAAAATGAGGTTTGAGGCATTAGAAGGTAAAATTGTGCTCATGGTTTCAGTGTAGAGCTGACCAGACTGTTCCGAATGATGCATTCTCTCACACTCACTTTACTTGACCAGTAAAGACCAGTACCATCTCTGCCAGAACTGTGCCACTTTCAAGCAGCAGTCGGCCATTAATAATTGAGGGCTGTCCTTCTGCCAGCCACAATGCAACAAATTAAAAGAATACGTCCGAGAGAAAGAGAGAATTATCCGAATTACATGCAAGCTCAGTTTCTTTTCATTTTAGTCAGTAAGTAAGTTTCTCAAGTCAGTGACCGTGTCAGAGTAAATAGAGCTGCCTTGGGTATAGACCTGATAAGTATATCTGTACACATACAGGCTATGATACAGTACCCCTGGAGCAGGGAGGGTTAAGAGCCTTGCTCAATTGCCCAACAGTGGAGCTTGGTGCTGGTGCTGGGGCTTGAACCCTGATCAGCAACCCAGAGCCTTAACCACTTGAACCACCACTGCCCCAATAAGAGGACAAATTGCGTCCTGAACATCTCACGTGTCCTGAAAAGTCACCAGATTGTGTATTATTGAGCCACTTTGGGCTGTTTTGGAGGCAACATGTAGTGACCTGGTCACTTTTCTGCAAAGAAATGGCTCAGAATCTCCCTGGCCACTCTACAGGACGAATTGATGTCACAAAAGGGGAGTCCCTGAATCCATACTAATAAATTACTGTAGCTTGAAACCAGGTGCTTCAGTTTCATCGTTCGTCCCATGTACATTAGAAACGGATTAAAAACTGTCCTTCGCTGGTCAGCAAAGACGCGTTCAAACAGTTTGAGCAGATCAAAAAGAACAGATCAAAAGATTTTGTTTTCCCGACCCTGAGAGACCCGGATTTCCGTTTCGGCCAGGAATTTTCATTTTGTTGCATCACTCCTATATAATCAGAGCTGTATCCTGGCATCGGAGAAGAAAACTCTGCTTTATACAACAAATGCGGGTCTGAAAGAGTGTAGCTTGTGTTAGTAATGCTGTGGGAACTCTCTGAGAGTCAAAAGTCAAATGAAGTCAGTAAACTGGGGTTGTCTGGTAAGCATCTCAAAGAGACATCCCATCGCTCCAAGAGAGATTAATCGGTTCTACTGATTTAAGGATAAAATCAAAAGGGGATTCATTTCATTTCAATGACTTTCTAAAGCTCATTAGGTTAATTGAAATCTAGACGCATGACCGTCCAGTCACTTCAATTTACAAAAATGACCCGAATGACTGAAAAAATGTTCACAGATGACTCAGCTGCTCTGACAACTTCTCTACTGAGTTTCTCCTTCTTCCTTATTTGGCTCTTTATAACTGTATGTCATATCAGCACGCTGAGCCAAGACTAATGGAGTGAATTTATGGAGTAACAGCAGGAACTGAGTGAATGAGCTGGCTAGAGTTCGATGTCTCTGTGGATCGGTGTATGGCAGCCAGAGCGAAGCAGACGTCTGCGAGTTACACGGCTGAGTTGTAAGTCCAAACACGCCGACGTTTCTCTGGACAGACTTCTGTTATTATTTATCGTGGCTCTACACTCTGTTGGATGAAATATTTCCGATAATGACGATTAGCAGAAACGTGCCTTCGCTGGATTTCTGGGTGTAATGTGAAAAGATAGAAGGGTAAAATAAATACGATAAAATTTCATATAATAGAGCTTGAATTTCGAACCACACCTCTGGGTTTTAGCTCACTAATTAGAGCTCGAGTGAGTCTCACGCTGAGAAAGAAATTCCGAAGATGGCGACGTTGGAGACAGGAGTCTGTCTGTATGTGTATGTGTGTGTGTGTTGTGAGTATTATCACAGACAGACAGGCCTTTTGGAATGTAGGCGTCTGGGGTCAGATGGCACAGCCCTTTGTCCTGCGCTCTGATTGGTCAGTACATGCTGGAGTTGGAAATGAGGGCAGAAGCATTTTAGAAGAAAACCATCAATCACTTCAGACTGCTGCTTTGTCCAGGACTTCTCAGCTCTTAGCTTGTGGATTTCAGATTGTTGAGCCATTCTTTAAGATGATCCAAGGTTAATCAGCTATCCTCTCTCAGTTCCCCTTTAAATAGCGGTGGCTCTCTTGCGAAAACAGAATTTAGAGCAGTGAGTAACTGTGAGTCGTTTTGTAGGAACGTCCTTCAACACCAGCAATCTATTCCTGGATAGTAAAAAAAAAACAAAAAAACAAAACATGATTGAAGAGTTAAATTTTAAAGGTTAGGTGGCAAAATGTAGGCAGATGATTAAACAAATCCCATGTAGTATCATATCATATATTCAGATTTTTTTTATATAAAGGAATGACAGGGTTTTAGAAAGCAATGATTCATTTCAAAGTCTTTCTATTCACTGAATGAATAAGAGATATTGTGAAATAACGGGGTTGTAGAATCTACTTGGCCACTACACATCCTGGTGATTTAAAGGGGATTAATGATGTTGAAACACATTGCTTTTTCCCCTCATTTGTCTCATTTGTCATAAAGCTTCTGTATTTAGACGGTGCTGCTTACAGAGACATTTATTTCTGTACAGTTGTATTTATATAGAGCTTTTATTAATGGACCTTGTCTCAAAGCAGCTTTACAGAACATAAGAAATATAGTACAAGAAGTTCAATGTTAATGTTCGACTTATTTGAATTTATTTGTATTGATGCCTAATTCCTAGTGAGCAAGCTTGGGGCGACTCTGGTGAGGAAAAACTCCCAAAGATGGTAAGAGAAAGAAACCTTGAGAGGAACCAGACTCAATAGGGAACCTCATCCTCATTTGGTTGACACCAGAGTGTGTGATTATAAATTGTTATAAACACCAGAGAGTGTGATTTTATAAATGATCATAAACACTGGCGAGTGCGATTATAAGTGATTTTATGAATAATGTCCTTTCTGCAGTAGACATGTTTCCTCCCAATCAATATTTTAAACATGCTGCTTATGATACGTTGGTCACAGCAGACGAAGTAACACACATGGAGGAAGGTGTTACCTCCCCTCTTCCGCATACACACAAAAATTGGGGTCACTTTGAATAACAGGTGCCAATAACACCAACCATTTGCCGGGGCATCACAGGAGAACACTTTTTTTGTCGCAGCACAGAAGGAGGAACCCTAATTTCTGTTCCATCTTAATGCTGTTTCTTTATTTCCACAAAATATGAAATATTGGTATATCCATCAGCCAAATGCTGTAAATGTATTTGTCGTCCTTGGTGCTGGTAATGCTAAATAGATACAACATATGAGATAGAAAGTGGACCTTTAACATCACACCAAAGCTTTTTATTGCAAAGTAAAGTAATACATAGGCCTGTTTTATTATTATAAGGCGTCGTCTCCTTCCAGTGTGTGCCAGAACACTCGTATAGTGATCCTTATGCCGCGTTCACACACGCACACAAAGTTTCATTTTATGTAAATATGAAGTGACTACCAACGGGATAGCATGTGATCCATGGCAAAGAGCAAGACTTTCAAATCAGGGAGGAGGAGGAGGATGAGCAGGAGGAAGGGGAATGGTAGAAAGTGTTTGTTCATCTGTCCCAACATGTGTGAGTTTGTTAAAACACAAGATCTAAAAGACCCCGCCTCCAGGAGAGAATGTCTCCACAGTGTGAGAACTAGGGCCACTTTAAAGCAAGCACAATGAGGGTAAGTGGGATTTTGTGCCTTTTGGGGATTTGTGGGATTAAGTAAAGAAAAAAGAATACTTTTTTTTCTTTATGATTGGGTTGATTTGAATTAATCAGATCACAGTGTAAACACATCCAATGAATTTGAATTTATTTGCTTGCATTAAAAGGATTTTATCGAATTATGATCAATTAAACAATTCTTTACATTTTTTTTTTAAAAATGTTAATATTCTTTACATAATTTAAAAAAAAAATTTGAATTGATCTTGTATGTGAAATGGTGTAAATGGAGTCGGTTTAATCAAATAATCCGAAATAAAATGCCACCGTTAGCATTTGTTTGAACTAGAAGGACCTACTGAATTATATTGGGGGGGATTAACCCTTTGTTTGCTGCAGTAATCTGTGGTCCATGTTCAGTTGGACAAGAACGTTCTGCTTGAGCTCGCAGCTGCCATATAATTCACATGGCCTGTCTTATTATGAGAGAATATGGGATTACAAAAGTCAAAGGTTGAAGCAGTGCACGGGGTTTCCCCATAACACCGTTTACCTCCCTTAGTGGAAGCCACAGCATCACAGACTCAGCAGGCCAAGATGGAGCTGAACTGTGCACCTCAACCTACACAGGGGAATAAAGGTTTTAGAAAGATTTCACAACCTGAGCTTTCTTCAGCTCCTGTTGCCTGAAGGAACATGCCCCCTGAGTTCATCTGGAAGCTTATAAAACCTCACTGACAGTTTACCTCGAGTTGCATTTTCTAGTTCCGGACTGAACAGCGTGCTCTTCCAGTGCATCAGCTCTCCTAACGTATTTGTTTACTCCGAAGCGTTCTCTATTTGGCCAGAAGCTGCTGAAAATGTAGTCCTGCTTTACGCCGGGGCAGATGTGTTTAGTCGAGAAACTTGCCAGGTGTTTGTATATCCTCCTTAATTTAGTCTGAAACGAAGTAAGGCATTCCAAAGGCTTCGGAAAAGAGGGATTACCGGATAGCACTGGCATTCAGACGTGCAATTTTCTCAGAAAGACATCTGTGGCAGATTCGGGGGCAGAGGTGTCTGTTTGACACGAGGAAAAAATTCCTCCAGATATAAAAACATCATGTTCTGGACGTGACGTTAGAGCAGAAACTTAACAGCAAAACAGGTTTCTTAGACATGTTTAAGTTTGAAAATGATCAAAAGATATATTTTATATATATATATATATAATCTCCTTGCAGCTTCTGAAGGGTCGGGGGAGTTTTTCAGCAGAGAGCTCTGTAGCTGTAGGGCTTGTGGGCTGCAGATTACAGGTTCCACTAATGGAGGGTTTGGAGAAGCTTCATCACACAAGATCACAGTGCAGCAGGAGCTCAACTCCGCTTTGAGCGTTAGACCAAGAATGAAGCAGTGAGATCAAGCACTTCCAACACCAAATATTTATCGTCTTTTCATCGTGATTTTAGCTTTGTGTGTTATTAGACCTGTTTTTCATGGAAACTTGGTTTAAAATCTTTAATTAATTATATTCTTTAAATCATTTCTTTATCATTTGAATCGGTCAGATATGTGGAATGGTCTAAATGGTGTCGGTTTGCCTGATTAATCTGAATTAATATGTCACATTAGGAACTGTGTCGCATGAATTATGAAGAAAGAAAAAAACAAATAATAAACAAACCAGTTCCTCTAGGATTTCAGTGATTTTTTTTTATTTTATTTTATTGGTTTTTTTAAATTATTTAATGCAACTTGCAGAATTATTGTTTAAATTGATTTATTTTTAATATTTATTTATTTATTTATTTATTTATTTATTTATTTATTTATTTAGCTTGAAATCACTTAAATTGGACAAATTGCTAGCACCAGGAGTCATCTTTTAAACCACACATACACTGATCAGGCATAACATTGTGAACAGTGCCAGGTGAAGTGAATAAGACTGATAATCTCCTCATCATGGCACCTGTTAGTGGGTGGGATATATTAGGCAGCAAGTGAACATTTTGTCCTCAAAGTTGATGTTAGAAGCAGGAAAAATGGACAAGTGTAAGGATTTGAGCGAGTTTGACGAAGCCAAATTGTGATGGCTAGACCACTGGATCAGAGCATTTCCAACACTGCAGCTATTGTGGGGTGTTCCCCTTCTGCAGTGGTCACTATCTATCAAAAGTATACTTCAAGTCCTCTAAGTATCCTGTAAGTAAGGATCTGCTGCTAACATCTTGGTGCCAGCTACCACAGCACACCTTCAGGGATCTAGTGGAGTCCATGCCTCGACGGGTCAGGGCTGTTTTGGCAGCAAAAGGGGGACTAACACAATATTAGGCAGGTGGTCATAATGTTATGGCTGATCGATGTATATGTAATTATTTCTATGATGCTTATTGAATTAAAGAGCCTGAATCTCGCTCAAAATGTGTGTATTTGATCATTTCCTAAAGTATTCGTGTAGTTTGCTTGATGTCGTTCTGATCTCTGTGATTGCAAAATCAGGAAAACCTGGAGGGAATGCTAAATAGTGATGAAAATAAAGCAACACACAGATGCGTTACAAGAAACAAAACACTCTTCACAGTTTATCTACACGCTGTTTGGACTATAATTATGTGTAATGTATGTAATGTTGAAATGTCACTGCTGCTGCCCTTCAAGGTGGGCCTGAGAGACACACAGAGACAGCTGTCCTGCTGAGCCGAGACACTTTTCAGAGCCAGAGCAGTAGGAGATCGGAGCCATGCTGCTCCATTAGCACATGAGAAGTGCGTTTGTCAGCACTGAAGAAGGAAACACACTGCTCAACACACTGCTCAGCTTACTGCTCCTTTATCTGCCCCTGTCCTCCGAGCGTCTCACTTCAGGACCTCAGGATCACGCTCTGAAGTCCCTGGTCTGATAAGAGCAGATATATCCAGCATAATTTCCTTTTCTTTCTGCTCTTGCCTTATTGAGGTCACCGCTTTGTCTTAGTCATGATTCCCAGAGGAAATTAAACTGTTGTTTTCTCTCCTCTAAATCAAAATTCTAAACTTTACACTTTCTTGTAGTCTAGTGAGGATGTAGTCGCTCAGTGTTGGGCTACTGATCAGAAGAGTTCGAATCCCAGGTCCACCAAGCTGCCACTGCTGGGCCCCTGAGCAAGGTCCTTAACCCCCGTTTGCTCAGTTGTATAAAATGAGATAAATAGTAAATTGCGCTGGGTAAGTGAGTCTACTAACTGCTGTTAATGTAGTGATGTAATTTCTAAGCAGTACCATCCACAGCAGTCTCTTGCATCTCTGACCATGTGGACTGACCATGTCATGAGAGTCCAAGCAGAAGTAGGGCATCAGGGTGGATCAGGCAGATCTGGAGAGCAGAAGAGGTCACAGATTGTTGTGATGGATTTGTGCGTCTGTGCCATTTAGCGCCTGCTGCCGTTCACTTACTGCATTGACACGATCTGCACATGGGTGAGAAGTGAATGGAAAAATGAGGGGCTCAGGTGGTTAAGGCTCTGGGTTGTTGATTGGAGGATCGGTGTTCAAGCCCCAGCACCACCAAGCTCCACTGTTGGGCAAGGCCCTTAACCTTCTCTGCTCCAGGGGTGCTGTATCATGGCTGCCCCTGTGCTCTGACCCCAGAGCACTTCCGTAGCTGGGTTATGCGAAGAAAAGAATTCCACTGTGCTGTAATGTATGTGTGGCCATAATAAAGGCTGCCCTCAGTTCTTCTTCTTCTTCTTCTTCTTCTCTTCCTTCTAAAATTCCCGGCTTGTTCTGTTTTATGCTGTGGGAGTCTTCACTCTTATCGCTTTCTCTCCAACCAAGTAGGAGCTATACCACTTGGTTCATCAGTTCATCTTTGTCTCTAACGAATTATCGTGTTCCTCTTATATGGCTGGAGTGAAAGCTTGCAGCCACAACAGTGCTTTGTGGATAAGACTGAAGACTCTGGGGTTATGCTGTCAGAGGAGTTTTGTGGCTGTAGTCTGGATCTCTCTCTCTCTCTCTCTCTCTCTCTCTCTCTCTCTCTCTCTCTCTCTCATTTATTTATTTAATTTTGATTTTTTTTAAATACATTTTATTATTTCAATTTTTTATTTTTTTTCTGTTTTTTTTTTTCCCCCTTTTTCTTTTTTCTTTTTACTAAGAGCCATCTTCTCTACAATACAAAGCAACACAAGAAATATTTCTATTCTGATGGGAGTAGTCTTCCAGAATGATCCCGCCCACATTCACACATTCAGTCCGTATCCTCGGAATGGTTTGATGTGTCTGAAAATATTGTCAGTCGAACACTATGGACTTGACAGCTACCAGATCTCGGATGCATGCGATTTCTGACCGACTTCTTCTATGCTCCACCAGCACCATCAAACACCATGCTTACCCTCATCTCAAATATACATCTGGTAGCCCCGCCCCTTTTCTACTGCATAAGCAAAGCTGCTGTGTTGAGTTCATGAAGTGTCCAACATTCCATACATTATTTTTTCGGTAAAAAGTATATAAATTCAGTAGACATGTCCATAGTGTCCAGCGTCTACTTTGTCCCCCAACCCTGTTGAGGAGTCAGATAGCAGCAGACAAGAATGACCCTTTCTCTGTTAGTCATGCAGCTTTAGCCAGTATAGCATGGAGGGGTGTTTGTTCTTGTCCGTGTTCGTCTTGGTTTTGTCCTGTCTAGTTAGCGTAGCTTAATTACTGCTCTCTTTTTGTTATTTCCAGGAACGGCAGCGGCTGGAGACCATCCTGAACCTGTGTGCCGAGTACAATAAGAACGACGTTCCGAGCATGATGGGGGTCTCCAGGCCCTCAGTGACGCAGAGACGGCGGGAGAGTGACGAGGAGAATCTGAGAGAGGAGTGTAGCAGCACAGAGAGCACACACCAGGACAGGAGGACGCCCAACAACCTGCAGAATGGAGACAACACACAGGTCAGAACTTCTCCTCCTCTACTGACGGTAAAACAAAAAAGGATAAAATTTATTTTTAAATACTCTGCATACCTTTATCTCACAGAATAAAGAATGCTGTATGTACCAAGCACTTGGACACGATTGGGCATACTTCTGATTGGGCATTGGGAATTGTCTTGATTAGGCATTGTTTTGATTGGAAATTGGGGGAGTTCTTGATTTGGGATTTGGAAATTCTCTTGATTCTGGATTCTTTTGTTTGGGTATTGGGAATTCTGTTGATTTGGTATTCTTTTGAATTCTCAGTGTTTTCCCACATTCTCTCCCAGTTTATTTTCCCCCTCCCATTGCAAAACCGAACTGAATACTGTGTTGGGAAATGTAAAAGGACAGCTTTACTACTGACATTTATGAAGCACTGACGTTGGTGACTCCTCCCATAAGGGTTAATGAAGATTTTTTTTGGGAGAAAACCTCATCCTTTTAACAATTACAGCAATTACACTTGTGTTTTTTTCTGTTTATGTGGAGGTAGAGGTCCATGCCATTGAGCTGTCACTATACAAATGCTAACATATTAGCATGAGCACATTAATATAAACCTGTCATGTCAGAGCTTACGGTTCTGGAAATGAATCCAGTCCTTCTTGGAGATTTGGGAATTCAGTAGTTCTGCGGTATAAAGATTAACTGCTAACACTGGTTTCTGTGCTAAATGCTGCAGTAGGGTTACATGAGTGCACTTGTGTTTTTGTTTTGTGTGTGTGTGTGTGTATAGCTGGAGGAGATGCCAGGCAGTGGAACAAGGCTGGAACTGAGTTATCTGGAGGAGGAACGGGTGCGAGTGCTGGCGAGGGTTGATGAGCTGAAGACTCGGCTCACGGAGCTGGAACAGCAGCTACAGGAGAACAAACAGGAGGTGGGAGACACACAGGGGCTGAGAAACACTTGAAGCACACTTCCAAAAAAATCCTTGACAACATCCTTGACAACACACACGCACGCACACACACACACAAATTGCTGGATAAATGCGGTTTATATACACAAAGGAAATACGTACATAAAGATAAGAGCTAAGCTGAGGGGGGTTGTGTGTGTGTGTGTGTGTGTGTGTGTGTAGGCGGACATGGAAAGGGCCTTGCTACAGGGTGAGAGGGAGGCGGAACTTGGCCAGATCGAGACAGAGACTGACATCATCACCCAGCTGCAGCACAAAGTCAACGAACTGGAGAACACCTTCCAGAGGGAAAAGGACAAGGTAGAACCCTTCCACACACACACACACACACACACACACACACACACACACACACAAAACAACAATACTGAACATCTACAAAGCACATAGTTGGCTGTTGATTAGTTAATAGATTTGGGGTTTTGGAGTCACGTGATTGAGCTGTGTGTGTGTGTGTGTGTGTGTGATACAGGTATGCTCCCCTGGACAGAACAGTCTTCTCTGTTTTTGACTCTAAAGTCATGTTATTCTCCAGATTTGCCCCTTCAGGTTTCTTTTCCTGGTGACTTTTGCCTTTTCAGGTTAAACAAAACTAAAGGGATATGGATTTATCTGAAAAGAAGTGATTTTCCTACTTGGTCATCAGGTCATCTACTTGGCTTCACTAACCAAACTTCATTAACCTCTAATCTTCTTAGTGCATCCCTCTGCCCTTCTTTCTCTTTGTGTGTCGCTGTGTCTCTTATTGCTGGTTTCTCTCAGATATGAGGATCAGCTCCGAGGCTTTAACCGGAAATCTGTCTGAGTGCACACAAGCCAGAGGAGCTGAGATTTCCTGAGGGCATCTGGTTCGGGAATTTCTTAATGTTGAATGTGTGAGGGAGGGAGTGGGTGAGGGGGTGAGGGAGTGGGTGGGTGAGGGAGGGGGTGAGTGGGTGAGGGTGTGTGTCTATTCTTAAATAAGATCTGATGAAGTACATTATTATGAAACATTATTATAAAAGAGCATTAAAACATGATGCCTTCATTTAAATGGAAAAGAATTAGTAAGAAAATGGAGGCACAGGCCAGAGTCATAACAGATCAGTGTTCGCTTTTATCATCAGGAGATTTGGAATCCCGGTCATTCCAAAGCCAGTCACATGCAGGAAAAATCCCCATGCACTCTGGGCAGGATGGACTTCTGTCAGTGACCACAACACTGGCTAGCAGTGAGAGTCCGTGAGCTCGGATATGTGGAAGAGGGCAGATTTTAGTTCAGAAAAGAAAATGAGGAAACACATAATTTCATATAATAATGAATGAATAAATAAATAACAAAAATAAATAAATAAATTGATTAATTAAATAAATTGATTAATTACATTAAATAAATAAATAAATAAATAAATAAATAAATAAATAAATAAATAAATAGTAATAGTAGTAACTTCATAGAAAGTCTTCATTTATTTAAGCTGAATAATAATATAACTACAAAATCATTTCTGGAGGCTCACAAGCCTCTTTCCTCCGTTCAGTTTTCTTCATTTATCTGGACTGAACAGAGTGCTCTACGGAGTACGACTTTCATGTTGTTGCTGAATCACATGATAGAATGTGATTTATTTGGCTCAAATAGAGACCCAGTGAAAGTAAGGCAGTACCAATGTGACCTAGCATGTTTTTAATGACCACTAAGGTGGTATTTGTTTATCTGGTTATATTCCGAAGGCTTACTTTAGTGTAAAGTATTAATGACACTCCTTTTACAAATCTTTATGGGATTAAAGAAGGAAACGGCTGACCGTGAGATGTCTTAACAAGAAATGAGACTCTCGGTCCAAATGCGGTCAAATGCTAAAGCCTGTTGTTCTGCCCTTTATTACACTCTGATGTAAATAGATAGCGTGTTCTATATGTTGGTGTAAGTACAGATGCTGTAATAAATTTAGAAAGTCACGTCTCTCTGTTCTTCGTCCGAACCTGTACCGTCGTGTCCTCTAACCTCGGACGCTTGTGCATGGAGTGGATTTGAGCAGTGTGTTTTCTCTCCCTCTCTCTCTCTCTCTCGCTCTCTTTTTCTCTCTCTCTTCTCCACGGATGGTGTTTTGTTCTCTTTCTAGGAAAGGGCGAACCTTGACAGCCAGCGGGAAGCCCTGGAGAGGCTTCAGGATGGCTACAATGAGCTGAAGAGCCAGCTGCATAACTGCCCTGAGTCTCTAAGGGAACAGTTGCAGGAGCAACTCAAAAGGGTCAGTCTCATCATGCCGGGTCTCTTACTGTGTACCAGGACCATCAGAAAGTCTGCAGCCTCAACAAACAAACACAACACTTCCAATCATAGCCTCTCTGAACCTACGCACACACACACACACACATATATACACACACACACACACACTACACTTTGGTCCAGCAGATGGTAGATGTTGGTGTGCATGATGTATGAATAATAAAAGCAATGGAAGGAACAGTTTTACAAAACGCGCATCACGCAGGCCGCTATTGGCTTGCTAGCCATGTTATTAATATTATTATCACAATTTTTATTTATTTATTTTGTGAAACTATTCCTTTATGCTGGCAGCTTCTTGTCATTCTTTCATTTACCTCATTTCACCTACATGGGTAAATGTACCGAGAGAAGGTGTGTCTAAGGGCTGTGTGGTGAATTCTGGGTAAGAAACTCAGCTCTGTTCTTTATAGCTCTGCACGGTTTCTCGAGTTTGGGGTCTCTTGTGTGCATGCGTGTTTTTGTCTTCTTCCCCGTTCCAACCTTTTAACCCTTAACATTCTACTAATACATTAATGATCATTAGAGATTAATAGCGCTGGTCTCTATCGCTCTGCCTGCATCAGTATTGGGATTATGAGAAAAGAACATGATCTGTATTGTTCAGTATTTCCGAAGGCTCCAGCAGTCAGTACACTTCTGCTTGGTTATACGTGTATTTCCTTCTTCTGGTAGTTTGTAGTAGAGCACGCTCTTCTAGAGATGGATTTTCACAAAATGGTATTCGCAAAAGAATAGTCCTGCAGGCTGCTCAGAGAAATCAACACTGACACAGACTCTCTGCCCTCAGGCTCGCTCATGTCAAAAGGAGTTCCATTTTATAGTACTGTGAAGGCTGACCAACGATCCTCTGTGAAAGCATGAGTCAGGTTCACTAGAGGTCAAGTACAGACAAGATCAGCATGTCCATACTCAGCAAGAGTATGGACATTAAAAAAACAAACTGATGTATTTTTGCACTTAATATGATATACACTATATTGCCAAATGTTTTGGGACACCCCTCCAAATCACTAAATTCAGGGGTTGGACTCGGCCCCTTAGTTCCAGTGAAAGGAACTCTTAATGCTTTAGACATTTTGGACAATTTCATGCTTTGTGTGAACAGTTTGGGGATGACCCCTTCCTGTTCCAACATGACTGCACACCAGTGCACAAAGCAAGGTCCATAAAGACATGGATGAGTGAGTTTGGTGTGGAGGAACTTGACTGGCCTGCACCTCCTGTCCTGACCTCAACCCCATAGAACACCTTTGGGATGAATTAGAGCGGAGACCGTGAGCCAGACCTTCTCATCCAACATCAGTGCCTGACCTCACAAATGCGCTTCTAGTGGAATGATCAAAAATTCCCCATAAACACACTCCTAAACCTTGTGGAAAGCCTTCCCAGAAGAGTTGAAGCTGTTATAGCTGCAAAGTGCGGGACAACTCCATATTACATTCATGTGCATGGAAAGGCAGGCGTCCCAAAACTTTTGGCCTGGCTCACAGTCTCCGCTCTGATTCATCCCAAAGGTGTTCTGTCAGGTTGAGGTCAGGACAGGAGGTGCAGGCCAGTCAAGTTCCTCCACACCAAACTCACTCATCCATGTCTTTATGGACCTTGCTTTGTGCACTGGTGTGCAGTCATGTTGGAACAGGAAGGGGTCATCCCCAAACTGTTCCCACAAAGTTGGGAGCATGAAATTTTCCAAAATGTCTTGGTATGAAGCTGAAGCATTAAGAGTTCCTTTCACTGGAACTAAGGGGGCAAGTCCAACTCCTGAAAAACAACACCTGAATTCAATAATTTGTAGGAGTGTCCCAAAACTTTTGGCAATATAGTGTAATTTAAGGAATTATGTGATGGATAATTATATAATGGAAAGCCCAGCAGCGTGTCATGCTTTGTGTGCAGCAGCTGCGCTCTGAAGCCGCAGTACCTTGTGCTCCTGCGCTTGTCCTGCTGAGGAGCATGGCTGGACCTGCCTGTCTGACTGACTGACTGACTGCTGCTCTCTGACCCCATGGTTGACCTGCCTGTTTGTCTGTGTTTGTGTACATGTCTACACGCTGTAGGAAGCAGAGACCCTGGAGGCTGAGATGAAGCAGTTCGAGGACCTGGAGTTCCAGCAGCTGGAGAAGGAGAGCAGTCTGGAGGAGGAGAGGGAGACGATTTCCCAGCAGCTATTGCAGGAGAGAGCTCAGTATCAGAGCAGTGTGGCTAAGAGAAAGGTACACACTGCCTTTACTGTTATTTCAACTATATTGATTTGTAGTGTGTGTGTGTGTGTGTGTGTGTGTGTATTAGTTTGTGTGTATGTCTGTGTATTAGTGTGTGTGCGACTGTATTTGTGTGTATATTACTTTGTGTCTGTCTGTTTGTGTGTATTAGTGTGTGTGTTTTTTATGTGCGTTTGTATTAGTTTGTGTGTCTGTTTGTGTGTGTGTGTGTATTAGTTTGTGTGTATGTCTGTGTATTAGTGTGTGTGCGACTGTATTTGTGTGTATATTACTTTGTGTCTATGTCTGTTTGTGTGTATTAGTGTGTGTGTTTTTTATGTGCGTTTGTATTAGTTTGTGTGTCTGTTTGTGTGTGTGTGTGTGTGTGTGTATTAGTTTGTGTGTATGTCTGTGTATTAGTGTGTGTGTGTGACTGTGTATTTGTGTGTGTATATTACTTTGTGTCTGTCTGTTTGTGTGTATTAGTGTGTGTATTTTTTATGTGCGTTTGTATATTAGTTTGTGTGTCTGTTTGTGTGTGTGTGTATTAGTTTGTGTGTATGTCTGTGTATTAGTGTGTGTGCGACTGTATTTGTGTGTATATTACTTTGTGTCTGTCTGTTTGTGTGTATTAGTGTGTGTATTTTTTATGTGCATTTGTATATTAGTTTGTGTGTCTGTTTGTGTGTTTGTATTAGTTTGTGTGTATGTCTGTGTATTAGTGTGTGTGTGTGACTGTGTATTTGTGTGTGTATATTACTTTGTGTCTGTCTGTTTGTGTGTATTAGTGTGTGTATTTTTTATGTGCGTTTGTATATTAGTTTGTGTGTCTGTTTGTGTGTGTGTGTGTATTAGTTTGTGTGTATGTCTGTGTATTAGTGTGTGTGTGTGACTGTGTATTTGTGTGTGTATATTACTTTGTGTCTGTCTGTTTGTGTGTATTAGTGTGTGTATTTTGTGTGTGTGTTTGTCTTAGTTTGTTTGTATGTCTGTGTATTTGTGTGTGTTTATTAGTTTGTGTGTATGTGTATTTGTGTGTGTGTATTAGTTTGTGTGTATGTTTGTGTATTTGTGTGTATGTTGGTGTATTTGTGTGTGTGTTTGTGTGTGTTACTTTGTGTGTATGTTTGTATTTGTGTGTATATGTTTGTGTATTTGTGTATGTATAGTAGTTTGTATGTCCGTATGTGTGTGTATTGGGGTGTGTGCGTGTGTGTATTAGTTTGTGTGTGTGTGCGCGCACTAATTTAATGTGTTTGGTGTTTGAACAGTTAACCAGTGTACCAATGTGACCTGTTAAAACAGGCAACCTAATTTTGCCTGTGTGTGAGAGAGAGAGAGAGAGAGAGAGAGAGAGAGCACACGCTGACTAACTTAATGGATCTAATGTTTACAGGACAAGGTAGCAGCTCTGGAGAAGCAGGCTAATCAGCTGGGCCTTCAGGCTGCACAGGAGTGTGAGAAGCTGGCTAAAGACAGGAGCGTCACGCTACAACTGCTTCAGAAGGTACACAACCAGTTTATTTACCCTTGCTACATCCGGGTGGGTGGGGGGTAAATATGGACCCACAGCCAACCACAGGGACATGGATCATCTGCAGCGGCTTAATAGAGCAGGCATAACCCCCCAAACCAAACAAGTGCACCTTACACACTTAAATACACACACACCCTCATTCATATATCACACACACACATTAACAGTGTTAATTACAGTGCCTTGCCCAGGTATTCACTAAAATAGCGCATAATATTGAAGTGGGGGGGGGCAATATACTTTTTATACAATTATTTACAAATAAAAAATGCTAAAGTTGTGATTGCGTAAGTATTTACTTCGGTTGCTGTGTGTGTGACTACTAAAATGGTTCTGGTGCAACCCAGGAGTCACGTAATTAGATGAATGGAGTTCACCTGCATGCCATTATAGTGTCACATGACCTCAATATAAATACAGCTTCAAGGTCTCGGAGTTTATTAGAAGATGTTATTTTTAATAATAAGCCTTTTTTTTTGCATGTGTTTTCTGTATGTCCTGTTTAAATTACGTCCGAGTTTGCTGGAGAATTTCACTGTACTGTGTAACTGAATATTTCCTGTACATCAAATCTCCTAGCTAAACAAACGGCATTAAAGCAGCTGCTAAGACATGATCAGTCAGGGTTTGGTTATTAAAAGATTAGGGATTACTACAAATAAATTTAACACCGATCAGACATAACATACTGAGCAGTGAGAGGTGAAGTGAATAAGACTGATGAGGCAGTGTCATGCTTTGGCCAATGTTCTGCTGGGAAATCTTGGGTCCTGCCTTCCATGTAGATGTTACTTTGACTCGTACCATCTACCTAAGCCAACACAATATTACAGTTAATCATAAGGTTATAGCTGATCGGTATCTGTTCACTGGCTAATCCCATAAAGCTGTATTAGCCATATAGAGGCTAATATCACACCTAACACTTTGGCACAAAGCTGTTTCTTTTGCCAGAAATTCAACACTGCTCATTACCATGAGAACTTCATCCCCTCAGGGAAGCATGGTGGTGGTAGTATCTTGTCACCCTTGGCCTCTTCTCCGACCACCTTATTCACCAGTTTAATTGTAACTAGGATGTGCAGGAGGAAAGCCTGGAGCTCTCTTGTGGTCTGTCTTTTGATGATATGTATAATACATTATTAGTATGCTCGCCACAGGAAAGTAAACTGCTTCAAAGCTGCCTTTCGTGGTACATTCCGATATTCTGCACAGCGTGACAAATTTACATAATAATAAACTATACATGGAAGACGGAGAAGAGTCTGTCTTCATCACTGGTTAGCAAAAGAAACGTCCCCTGTGCTTTCTGGCATGTGATGAAGTACTGACGGTCTGCTGGAGGCAGGGGGTCTCTCTGCTTTCTTACGCATGCAATACATGATTTTACAGGAGAAGGAGAGGCTGGCTGGTCTGGAGAAGAAATACTTCAGCTTAACTGGAGGCAGGACTTTTCCCAAAGGCTCCAGCACATTAAAAGAGGTAAGAGTATATTAAACCTGTGAAAATAAATAAATTTAGAACAGTGAGGCCAAGCGTTCAGAAGCGTACTTTATCCTTAATCTTTTTTTTTCCCCCATGTGGTTTCTAATAACATCTTTTACCTGTTTCACACTGAATGGATTCATGGTTCGTTGTATTTTATTTAATGTTGTTAGTTCGCCTGTTTAATCTAGAAAGCTGTTTTAATGGTAATGATCGAACCCAGTGTGGTTAACGTTAAGGGTAAAGCTCTCTCAGCAGATATTAACTATTGCTAGCCTCATCCAACCTCCTATAAATCAGTGGTTATTATCCACTCTTGCATTAGGGTCACTTTTGTATTTAATTATTAAATCATGACCACGGCTAATATATTTCAGAAACCCATTAGTGCAAAAGGAATAAACTGTGGCTTTATGAGCTGCAACACAAGGGATAAGCATATAGGATTAAACTTAATTATCTAAAACAAACCCCTGGCTTCCTAATCTGTACCAGATGTGCAGTAAGCAAAGAAACAAAACACTACATGTTGCCATGCTGTTATAGGAAAGTAATCAGTGTTGAGGTTCTGTGATGGGGCTGTGATTATTGCCCTGAAGTTGATCATTTTCCATTTTCAGCATGATCGAAAGTATTTCATTTCTCATATATTACAGCAATTTACCAAACAGATGTTATTGATTAATTAATGAAAAACACATCATGGCCTCCTGGTGGTCCATCAGGAGGATCACAGCGCTCTCATTGCCGCGGCCCGTGTTCGATTCCCGCGCAGGGCACCAACCCAGCCACTGAAGAGCTAACTCTCAGTGCCGGTCTGAAACCCAGATAAAAATGGGAGATAGGAAGGGCGTCCGACGTAAAACCTGTGCCAAATCGTGTGGATCAAATGATGCGCTAAAAACAGCGGACTCTGCCATGGTCATGTTAATGGTAATGAATGACATCAAAGTAGCCACTATTAGCGTCCAGATACTTTTGCTTCCAGTGAACTACTATGCGAATATCACGAATTCATCGTGTTAGTGGTTCTGTTCCAGACACACACGTCGCCATCGTCGTGGAACTTCACACACATCTTTAAATTTACACTTGATGATCCTTGCGTTGCTTGAGAGTCGAGTGTTCCTCCACCATTTTCTTTGGCTCTCTTCTAACGGTCACAACACAGGCTACTGACTGTCTATCTTTGGAGGAAACGTAATACTACGTAATCGCTGCCTTAAATCAGTTCCAGTTTTAATAAAGGGTGTAGATAACAATAGTTGAAGTCTGTAAACATTTTTTGGGCCCTTCTGTATTTCTATAATGAATGACTGGTCATGGTCAGACATCTGTAAGGTTCTGCCATGTCTGATTATGCTGCATGTGCTTATTAAATCAGGAAGAGGATGTTTGTTCCTCAAGCTTCATGTAGAAAACCTCATACATGAATGCGGATAATTTACCACAGTTTGGTTTGTTACGGTCAGCTGTCCATAGATATCATATTATATGGTCAAATGTATGTGGGCACATGAGTACTCCAAAACCTTGGGTGTCGTGAATTTCCTGCTTTGCTGTTATAATAAGCTCCACAGAAGGTTTTCCACTAGATTTTGGAATGTGGATGTGAGGATTTGTGCTCATTTATCCATAAGATGTGCATTGATGTAGGGCAAAAAGGCCTAGCGTTAATCCGATTCATTCTAAAGGTGTCATTCAGTGGGGTTGAGGTCAGGGCTGTGTGCCGGACACTTGAGTTCTTCCACACCAGAATCTCACTCTGTTGTATCTTCATGCTGAGGCATATTTGGGCTGCTTGGTGTCAGTGAAGGGAAACTGTAATGCTACAGCGTACAAAGATGTCCCAGACCTTTGTGTGCTGCTGTCTTTGTGCCAACAGTTTATGGTTTGAAGATTCACATGTGGCTGGGAGGGTCGAGTGTCCACAGACTTTTGGCCATTTTAGTGTTTATATGTATATAGAGGATGCGAGGTGTGTGTGTGTGTGTGTGTGTGTGTGTGTGAGAATCTGTCCAGGATGCTTTATGTACATAATGACTGATCTGGTCCTGTGTAAATCCCTTGGTGGTTGTACAGGGCTACAGCAGGAAGGCGGATTCCTGTAGGATGTATGTGAGCGATACCCAGCTGACCAAATCTGCTTCGCTTGACCCCTTACTTACACTTGACCCAGCTGTAACTGCCCCCTGCGAGGTATCACAGTGCTCTAACTTCATTTCTTTTCTTTTCCTCTCTCTGTTGCTTGCTTGCACTCATTCTGTATGCAGTTCTGTAAGAAAAAGCAGCTCTCTACAGTGTACTTCATTTCACTGAGGAACATTTAACACACATCTGACATGATCTGATCAAATATTTTCCAAAACCCTGAATTAAACTGACTCGTGATTTCCTCTACTTTAATCACAAAAATGCAACACCGTAATTATTCTGTAATTTCCATCAGTGCTAACATCATGAGAACTCTTTCTGTTAGCGGTTTGCGCTAATATTCCGTAAATCAATCACGCTCACTCTACATCACTTAATCTAACAGTTAAAAAAACTGATTTAAGTTAACTTTAATACAATTTTTATTTATTTATTTTTTAAAATCTGACTGACCAGATATTTATTTATTTTTTTCCCAGTGTACTCCTAAAACGTTTGCTGTAACCAGTTAAACACAGCTAATTACTCTGTTCAGGAATTCATATCAGAATTCTCACATTCATACATTACCTGGTGATTAAAAGCCTCTTTTTTTTCCCCTTAAAATGGTCATTTTTAGGAGACCAGATAAAGTCTTGAACATTGTATTAGGAGAATCAGAATGTCCTGTTCATCATTAGCGCTTTGAGAAATTTGTTTCTATATTTTTGTGCTTGTCTGTCTTTTAACGTCTCGCTCTTTTCCTCTTTATTCCCTTCCGTCTGCTTGCGCCTGGGTGTCCCTGCTGGGTTTCAGGACTATGTTACGGTGGGCCAATTAAACCAGATCTATGGGATGCCGAAGGTGGATTCCTCCCCCACCTCTCCTGCCCAATTGCGTCGTCCCACCTTCACCGAGCCTGCCTTTTCCTGTCTTCCTTCCCCTCATGGCTCTTCTCTTTCTCTCTGTTTTGAGGTGTGTCTCTCTTCTTCTAGCTCCTGCTTTCTGCTACGTTACAACCTTTTAAATCCAGTTTATCTGTGTATTAAATCAAATAAGTCATCGTCTTCTTCAACGCTAGTCAAATTCGTTATCGTTGATATGAAGAAAATATGAAAAACATTGCGAAATAAAATGCCCAAGCTCTTTTTCTTTTCATTAGGGACACGCAGTAAATATTTCACACTGCAAAGCAAACATTTCATTGCTCTTACATCTCTTCAGTTCTTTCTCCCTGCTGCGAGCTGTAAGTATTTCTGATCATATAAGAACTTTTAAAATGTTTAAGTAGTAATTCGTGATTATTTAACGAGGAAGCGATGGGTTGCATTTCAGTGTCGCGTGACTGCAACACAGTGATGAAAATTAAACGCGGGAAATTGCATTCGTTTCTGACGGAAGCAGCTGAAGAGATAAAGCAATGTTAAGCCAAAGATTTTCTGCATGTCACTAATGAACAGCGGGACAGTTTGTCTTTTTGTTTTTTAGATTTCTCGTCTGATTTGCTTTTTGTTTTGAATTAATCTATGTAATCGTCTCTGCGTTGCGTTTCCATTGTGATGGGGTTGCAGTTTATTCTGTAGTCATCTTCACCCTTCATAGTGAAAATTCTGATTTCTGTATCTGTGCTTCAAATTTAAGATGTTTATGAACAAGGATGGTGGTGTCTCAAGTGGTTAAGACTCTGGGTTGCTGGTTCCTGGTCCTCTATATAAGCCCCACCAATTCCTCTACATAAGCCCTGTTCCTGTTCCTGTTCCTCTATATAAGCCCCACCCATTCCTCTACATAAGCCATGTCCTTGTTACTCTAGATAAGCCCCGCCCCTCTTCCTCTACATAAGCCTCATCCCGTTACTCTTCATAAGCCTCATCCCGTTACTCTACATAAGCCTGGTCCCTTTTCCTCTACATAAGCCTCGTCCCTCTTCCTCTACATAAGCCCTACCCCTTTTCATCTACATAAGCCCCACCCATTCCTCTACATAAGCCACGTCCCTCTTCTTTTACATAAGCCTCATCCCGTTACTCTACATATAAGCCTTGACTCGTTACTCTACATAAGCCTCGTCCCTCTTCTACATAAGACAGAAGCCTCACTCCTGTTCCTCTACATAAGCCACGTCCCTCTTCTTTTACATAAGCCTCATCCCGTTACTCTACATATAAGTCCTGACTCGTTACTCTACATAAGCCCCGTCCCTCTTCCTCTACATAAGCCTTGCCCTTCTTCCTCTACATAAACCCCACCCATTCCTCTACATAAGCCCCGCCCCTGTTACTCTACATAAGCCCCGTGCCTCTTCCTCTATATAAGCCTAGCCCCTGTTCCTCTACATAAGCTCTGCCCCTCTTTCTTTACATAAGCCCTGTCCCTCTTCCTATACATAAGCCCCACCCATTCCTCTACATAATCACCGTCCCTCTTCCTCTACATAAGCCACGTCCCTGTTACTCTACATAAGCAAGTAGTTAAGAAATTTTCTGCACCAAAATAAGCAACAGTCACAAATAAACTCCTGGAGGGACTGAGCAATTTCTTTAAAATGAGTTAATAGTGGTCCATTCTTCTCATTAAAACCAGCTTTTCAGTTCCTCTGTAACACTTTTATCTTCTTTTCTTCTTCTTTCCCTCACTTTCTCTTCCCATTCCACCCCACCACCTTCCTCTGCGTTCCGATGCGGGTACAGGGTCAGCCGGAGCGGCTTAGGCCCCAGATCCCCAAGCTAGATTTAGAGCGCTGGTACCAGGAGGTGATGGCGGCTGTAGATCCCAGCCAGCTGTGCCCGCCTCCTCTCCCGGCTAAAGCTCACTCGGCACACAGACCTCTGCAGGTAACTCCTGCCATGAAGACCCCACTTTCCTCTTTCTCTTTCTTTATCTTTTTCCCACTGCTCTTATTTCTTCATGTCTTCATCGTCATGTAGGTCTGTCTTAATGCATGGGTAGCTCCAGGAGCCTTGTCGTATTGTTCAGGCTCATGGCCACTGTTCTGCTGGCCAACAAACTGGAAAGGTCACATGACTTGGCATGAAATGTCTAACACTAAAGCAGTCTGCTCGATCATGCGTGTATTGTGTTGTACAGGATAAAGCAGTTGGCTTGAATTTGTATCAAAATTTAGATTTAGAATCATTTTCTCATAGATTTATTTATTTATCTTTCCAAAATATGCATTTTTATAAACATTAAACATGTTAAAGTGAAATTTTCTGTTTATTATAGAATTACAGAACTGTCAATTTAAATGATTTATTGTGTACATGTATAAGCCCCACCCATCCCTCTACATAAGCACCACCCATTCCTCTACATAAGCCTCGTCCCTCTTCCTCTACATAAGCCCCACCCATTCCTCTACAGAAGCCCCATCCATTCCTCTACATAAGCCCCATCCATTCCTCTACATAGGCCCCACCCATTCCTCTACATAAGCCCCACCCATTCCTCTACATAAGACCCAGCCCTCTTCCTCTACATAGGCCCCACCCATTCCTCTACATAAGCCCCACCCATTCCTCTACATAAGACCCACCCATTCCTCTACATAAGACCCAGCCCTCTTCCTCTACATAGGTCTCACCCATTCCTCTACATAAGCCCCACCCATTCCTCTACATAAGCCCCACCCATTTCTCTACATTAGCCCCATCCCTCTTCCTTTACATAAGCCCCACCCATTCCTCTACATAAGCCCCACCCATATATAAACATAGATAGATAGATAGATAGATAGATAGATAGATAGATAGATAGATAGATAGATAGATAGATAGATAGATAGATAGATACTTACATACTTACATACATACTTACTTACTTAATTGATCCTGAAGGGAAATTCCAGATATCCAGCAGCAATAGAGACAGTAACACAAAGACAGGTTGTAGATTGCACACTGTGTATATCTTGCACATAGTCAGTATACACAGGGTAACGTGATAACTGACCAGAAGTTACTAATGTAATGCTAAGAACAAAAACAAACTACAAGATATACAAGAAGCATATAAATAAAATAAGAGTAATAGGAGAGATAAGGTTAATTGCAGTACAGCCATTATATGTAACAAAGTGACAGTGCAAATAGTATTAATTGTTCAAATACCGAAGTAATTGTGCAAAGAGCAGCATGAAAGTGACAAATATATAACATTTTTGGTATCTTGCACACATGAAGTAAGAGGTTTGCTTTAACTAATAAACCTGTAAATAACAATAAATAACATATAGAGATTACAGTAATACAGTTAGACAGAGAATGTAAGTAACACTTGTGCGGCAGTCCGATGTGGATAAATTCCGGCAAACAGACGGAAAACGGGGAGCTAGTATTTCACCAAAACTATACGGAAATGTGTTTTATTTTTGTATTAATCTGGCTTAGATCCTTTTCCTGCAAAAGGTCATGTTGGATACGTGATCAGTTTAGTAAACATTCAGGCTGTTTGTAGATGATTTTCCTCACAATGTGCAAGTTTCCTTGTAAGGAAAAGTCATGTTGTGAGTGAGGTGTTGGTCAACTACAACACAATCGTCACTGTCAGGACTATCCACATTTATATGATCGAATACACTTACATCCCATTGAGATGCATGGAAAGTTCCCAGTACGAGGAGTTTTCCCAGGCTTCCGCACATTTCTGAAATCATTCTCGGTCTATTTTTTGAGATTGAAAAACTATAAACATGACAAAGCCTTTCCTGAAAACAGTGTTTGGAGTGATTGTGGTGTAACAGTCCAGGTTTCTCTGCTCTGTAGGTGTACCGCTCCAGGCTAGACAGCGACGCCAGTCAATCCTCACAGAAGCCAAAAGTGAGTGCCGGACTTTCCCCCCCTTACACCACGGCAACACTCGGCCGCAACACTTCCTCCAGGGTAAAACACACTCACGCACATGTTCTTCATTATCATATCAAGTTATCACACGCTACTGTGATGGACTTGTATGTGTAATGGTTGTATATTCACTTACCCAGAGTCCCCTCATGGTGGCCAGTAGCACCGGGAGTCTCCCCCGCAACCTCGCAGCCACTTTACAGGACATTGAGATGAAGAGACAGCTAGCACTGCAACAGAAAGGTATTCACACGTTCTTTTACACCGCAGTGTCCCTGTTTTACTTCTTATATTCCGTTATATTATATTATATTCGACGCATTGCAGGAAGAAACACTGAACGTTTTTCCAGTAGGAGAGCTTTGAGCTTTGGCTTTAATGAAGACAGAAGAAATTAAAAAGAGTCACAAGCAGACATATTCCCACTTTTAAATGGCTGATCTGTGTATAAATAAATAAATAATTCATTTTTATTTATTTTTTTTAGTGAATTTGGAACGGGTCACAAGACCTCTGTTACTTTCGAGTGCATTTGGATAAACATAAACTTATTTTAGAAAGTTTTATTTTTTATTTAAATAAAAAAAAAGAGAGAGGCTGTAATAAACAGGATTCATGTGCAGGTCTGGAAAATCTGGGAAAAAATTTTTATCTAGAATTTCTAGGCAGATTTCATGGAAATATACAGAAAGAAATAATTTCTTAATAATTAATAATTTCTAATTAATAATAATAATAATAATAAACAAAATCCATTGTCCAGGAATTTATGTTTAGGTTTTAATGCAATTTTTTTCTCTAATGCAGCCAATATTTATTGTACAGATTTCAGAATACTTTATTGGTCTCCTCCTCGGGGAAATTGTTAATTTTTAAATTAATAAATTATTTTTTTAGGAATGGAAGGAAAGGACAGAAATTCTGCCAAAGTTTGTTTTGAGAAAAGTTTGGGAAACATTTGGATTTTTTTCTTTTTTTTCCACGAGAAAATGGAAGAGCGCTCGGTCAATGGGAGAATAAAGCGATCAGTCTGATTGATTTTAGATTGAAATGTTCCAGTGCTTGTTATCCCTCCACCCCTCCACCCTTTCCTCTGAACTCCTCCTCCAGGTTTTTTTTTTTTTAACCAGTGTGACGTTTGTCTCTCTCTTTTTGTTCGTTCATCTCCGATATTCCCCCACTCTCACCCAGACTACTTGCCATCATCGCCTGAGTTCTCCACCATGGACAGTCCCACAGGTAGATTGCATTGAGTCTGGAGTGGGTTTGGCCGTGTCCTTCATCATCTTCCTCTTCATCGCAGCTCATCCTTCACTCTCTCTAAACTGATCCTGTGGCTGAAAATGGTGCATGAGTCCATTTAGAAGCGTGCTTTCTGTCTCTCTCTCTCTCTCTCTCTCTCTCTCTCTCTCTCTCTCTGTCTGTCTTTGTATTTCACTCTCTCTGTCTCTCTCTCTGTATGTCTCTCTCTCTCTCTCTCTGTATTTCACTCTCTCTGTATGTCTCTCTCTCTCTCTCTCTCTGTCTGTCTTTGTATTTCACTCTCTCTGTCTCTCTCTCTGTATCTCTCTCTCTCTCTGTCTCTCTCTCTCTCTCTCTGTCTCTGTCTCTGTCTGTCTCTCTGTATGTCTCTCTCTCTCTCTCTCTCTCTCTCTCTCTCTGTATTTCACTCTCTCTGTATCTCTCTCTCTGTCTCTCTCTCTCTCTCTCTCTCTGTCTGTCTCTCTGTGTCTCTGTCTGTCTCTCTGTGTCTCTCTCTCTCTCTGTCTGTCGCTCTCTCTCTGTCTGTCTGTCTGTCTGTCTGTCTGTCTCTCTCTCTCTCTCTCTCTCTCTCTCGCTTGGCATGGAGCCATATGGTTAAGATGTGTTTATTTTTCTGTGACTGGAAGCAGGAGATTTGCTTGGGCATTATTTTTATTTTTTTGAAGCACAGTGCAGGTGCCTGGTGTCTGTGTGAGGGCATGAAAGAGCAATGTGGCCATGGCGTGTCATCCTACATGGATACATGGGTTTCTCTGTTTAGTTGGGCTTGGCATGGGATTGTGTGTGTGTGTGTGAGAGAGAGAGAGATTTTGGTCCAGTTTTTTTTATATTTATATTGCACTGTAGAGTTCCTGTGCAGAAGGGTTGTGTGGTGATGTAGTACACTGGTGTACGTCTGTGTGTGTGTGTGTGTGTGTGTTCGGTGTGTAACTGTATCTGATGGTAAACAAATCTCATTTTATGACACAAAATTGTGCAGTGTGGCTCTTTAGACCTGCTGCACACTTCACATAGCACCACTGTCTCTGTGGTAAAATGCTGGAACTCTTCTTTCTAATTTCCTATAGAAACACTCCAACAGGTCACTGACCCAAATTATTGACCGCATTAAACTGGGTTCCATCTTATCACCTTTTACAGTGCAGAGCTGCAGCAGATGCAGTAATGTAAAAAAAAATCATTTCACACACTGTCACTTTCATCCTGCATACCTTCTCACACCTAATATCTAAATCTGTTCATTCTGCTTCCTCTTACATCTCTCTCTCTCTCTCTCTCTCTCTCTCTCTCTCTCCAGGTCAGCAGGTAATCGAGGAGCAGCGACGGCGTCTGGCAGAACTGAAGCAGAAGGCTGCAGCCGAGGCTCAGTGCCAGTGGGAGGCGCTGCACGGCTCTCACACGCAGCTCAGCAGCTCTCCAGCTCCTCCGCTGGTCCATCACTCCATCCTGCACCACACAGCACCCTCTGCTGGAGAGGACAACTACGACACGCTCAGCCTGGAGAGCTCGGACAGCATCGACACCAGCGTGTCCACCAGCAACAACTCCGCCTGCTCGCCGGATAACATGTCCAGGTTAGAAACATGCTTTCAGAAATCAGTGCATTTCCTTTCATAAAACTGTGTGTGTGTATGCAGTTAAAAATGAATAGTTCTGTCTGCAGACTGTAACAGGGACTTACACTGAATACACATGTTGCATTCGCAGGATTCCATCACCAATCAAACATTATAAATAACCAGTGTGACGTTTGTGTCTTTCACTTTGTTCATTCACCTCCGTTATCCCCCCCACTCTCACCCAGACTGCTCCGTTATCCCCCCCCACTCTCACCCAGACTGCTCCGTTATCCCCCCCCACTCTCACCCAGACTGCTCCGTTATCCCCCCCACTCTCACCCAGACTGCTCCGTTACCCCCCCACTCTCACCCAGACTGCTCCGTTATCCCCCACTCTCACCCAGACTGCTCCGTTATCCCCCCACTCTCACCCAGACTGCTCCGTTATCCCCCCCACTCTCACCCAGACTGCTCCGTTATCCCCCCCACTCTCACCCCAGACTGCTCCGTTATCCCCCCCCACTCTCACCCAGACTGCTCCGTTATCCCCCCCACTCTCACCCAGACTGTTCCGTTATCCCCCCCACTCTCACCCAGACTGCTCCGTTATCCCCCCCACTCTCACCCAGACTGCTCCGTTACCCCCCCCCCACTCTCACCCAGACTGCTCCGTTACCCCCCCCCCCCACTCTCCCCCCAGACTGCTCCGTTATCCCCCCCACTCTCACCCAGACTGCTCCGTTACCCCCCCCACTCTCACCCAGACTGCTCCGTTACCCCCCCCTCACCCAGACTGCTCCGTTATCCCCCCACTCTCACCCAGACTGCTCCGTTACCCCCCACTCTCACCCAGACTGTTCCGTTATCCCCCACTCTCACCCAGACTGCTCGGTTATCCCCCCCACTCTCACCCAGACTGCTCCGTTATCCCCCCCCCCCACTCTCACCCAGACTGCTCCGTTATCCCCCCCACTCTCACCCAGACTGCTCCGTTATCCCCCCACTCTCACCCAGACTGCTCCGTTATCCCCCCCCACTCTCACCCAGACTGCTCCGTTATCCCCCACTCTCACCCAGACTGTCTGCTATCCCCCACTCTCACCCAGACTGCTCCGTTATCCCCCCACTCTCACCCAGTCTGCTCCGTTATCCCCCCCACTCTCACCCAGACTGCTCCGTTATCCCCCCCCACTCTCACCCAGACTGCTCCGTTATCCCCCCCACTCTCACCCAGACTGCTCCGTTATCCCCCCCACTCTCACCCAGACTGCTCCGTTACCCCCCCCACTCTCACCCAGACTGCTCCGTTACCCCCCCCCTCACCCAGACTGCTCCGTTATCCCCACTCTCACCCAGACTGCTCCGTTATCCCCCACTCTCACCCAGACTGCTCCGTTACCCCCCCCCCCCCACTCTCACCCAGACTGCTCCGTTATCCCCCCCCACTCTCACCCAGACTGCTCCGTTATCCCCCCCACTCTCACCCAGACTGCTCCGTTATCCCCCCACTCTCACCCAGACTGCTCCGTTACCCCCCCCACTCTCACCCAGACTGCTCCGTTACCCCCCCCCCACTCTCACCCAGACTGCTCCGTTACCCCCCACTCACCCAGACTGCTCCATATCCCCCACTCTCACCCAGACTGCTCCGTTATCCCCCCCACTCTCACCCAGACTGCTCCGTTATCCCCCCCACTCTCACCCAGACTGCTCCGTTATCCCCCCACTCTCACCCAGACTGCTCCGTTACCCCCCCCACTCTCACCCAGACTGCTCCGTTATCCCCCACTCTCACCCAGACTGCTCCGCTATCCCCCCACTCTCACCCAGACTGCTCCGTTATCCCCCACTCTCACCCAGACTGCTCCGTTATCCCCCCACTCTCACCCAGACTGCTCCGTTATCCCCCACTCTCACCCAGACTGCTCCGTTATCCCCCACTCTCACCCAGACTGCTCCGTTATCCCCCCACTCTCACCCAGACTGCTCCGCTATCCCCCACTCTCACCCAGACTGCTCCGTTATCCCCCACTCTCACCCAGACTGCTCCGTTATCCCCCACTCTCACCCAGACTGCTCCGTTATCCCCCACTCTCACCCAGACTGCTCCGTTATCCCCCCACTCTCACCCAGACTGCTCCGTTATCCCCCACTCTCACCCAGACTGCTCCGTTATCCCCCACTCTCACCCAGACTGCTCATTATCCCCACTCTCACCCAGACTGCTCCGTTATCCCCCCCACTCTCCCCCAGACTGCTCCGTTATCCCCCACTCTCACCCAGACTGCTCCGTTATCCCCCCCACTCTCACCCAGACTGCTCCGTTATCCCCCCACTCTCACCCAGACTGCTCCGTTATCCCCCACTCTCACCCAGACTGCTCCGTTATCCCCCACTCTCACCCAGACTGCTCCGTTATCCCCCACTCTCACCCAGACTGCTCCGTTATCCCCCACTCTCACCCAGACTGCTCCGTTATCCCCCACTCTCACCCAGACTGCTCCGTTATCCCCCACTCTCACCCAGACTGCTCCGTTACCCCCCCACTCTCACCCAGACTGCTCCGTTACCCCCCCCACTCTCAGACTGCTGAGGGCCATGTCCCTCATCATCTTCCTCTTCATCGCAGCTCATGCTTCACTCTCTCCTAAACTGATCCTGTGACTGAAAATGATGCATGAGTCCATTTAGAAGCATGCTTTCTCTCTCTCTCTCTCTCTCCCTCCCTCTCTCTCTCTCTCTCTCCCTCCCTCTCTCTCTCTCTCCCTCCCTCTCTCTCTCTCTCTCCCTCTCTCCCTCCCTCCCTCTCTCTCTCTCCCTCCCTCTCTCTCTCTCTCTCTCTCTCTCTCTCTCTCTCTCCCTCCCTCCCTCTCTCTCTCTCTCTCTCTCTCTCTCTCTCTCTCTCCCTCCCTCTCTCTCTCTCTCTCTCTCTCTCTCTCTCCCTCTTCTTCTCCATCTCCCTGCCTCTCTTTCTTTCTCTCTCTCTCTCTCTCTCTCTCTCTCTCTCTCTCTTCCTCCCTCTCTCTTTCTCCCTCCCTCTCTCTCTTTCTCTCTCTCCACACGTTCAGCCAGTGGTATCTAGTAAACAGACAAAGAAAACTCAGTTAAAAATGCATGTTCTTTATTTTCTGAGTGGAAAACAAAATCCCAAGTGTCTCTGTTACGATTCCATGTAGAAACTTTAAAAAGTGAGTGTATATTACAGCGAGCTAACGGTCCGCAAACGTGAGGCAAAAACCAGTTTAAAAAGCATCCAAAAAAAGCACAAAGTTTTCCTTTTCGTTTGACTCCCTGGAGGGAAGAAAAAAAACTTTTTAATGATTTTTTTTTTTACTATTAATATCTTAGCATTTTATTACGTGTGATAATGACGAAATATCTGTGAAAGCAAACACTCTAATTGTCTTGTTGATTAAATTTGTACTTAATTTTATCCTAAGGGCATGCAAAATTTCGCACTGTTTTCTACATAAGTGGTGCTAGCTAGCTTTATTAGTTCACTTACTCTAACAGCATTTGGAGCTCCTATATATATATATCTCCTAAAATTTTACTTCCACCTTTTAAACTTGTTTCGGTGTTAAATCTTCTGTAGTAATAAAGATTTCAGCAGCTTTAGTTTCAACACCACTCCTGCAGTTTCCCGTCAGAACCGATAGGTCAGTTGACGGTGGATTAAACACGAGCCGGCGGAAATATCTCGACACGCTCGGAACACGCTCGGATTATTTTGTTGACTTCAGCTCGGCCTACACCACGATGCCGGACAAGAAACTGACTGGATCTGCCAATCTCTATCTGCCAGTGGATCTCAGATCTCCTGACAGACAGACAGCATGGCAAATAAATGTCAGGCGCTATATATCAGCACTGCAGAGATACACCTCACCGATACGTGCTCCTCTTCTTCCCTTCCTCCATCTACTGCAACATCTGCACTTTTAATGAGCCGTCCATCAGGCTCGACACCTTCTCGGAGAAATCCGTATACGCACGTGAATCCTGTACAGTCACAATAACCTGGACACCCAAAAACACTATCGATTTGAGATAACCAAAAATGTAAGGTAGCCCCATCATCCTCAGCAATTGAGTCATCCCTCCGGATTGTCAAGTCATGTAACCTTTAGCCAGAGAAAAACGCTACCTGTATCATCAAAAAATCTCAGCAAAGGCTGAGCCAGCTGAAAAAAAAAAAACTGCACTCTTCCCCCAGGCAGTACTGGTCCACAGCCATCACCAAGTCCATCCTGACCTCCTCCATAATTGTCTGGTTTGGTGCTGCTTCTGCTCAGAGGCCAGGGGCAAACTGCAGCGCATCATCACTTCTTCTTAAACAAAAGCAAAAAAATATCTTGTGTAGCTCGCTGTCTATCCAAGACACTTCCTCTTTCCTACTTCCACTCAACTGCAAACAAACAAAAGCTTCTCTCGTTAACTCTTAACAGCTCTGAAAATCACCGCACTGTTTAATTGGGTCAGAGCGTCTCCAAAACTGCAGCTCTTGTGGGGGGTTCCCGGTCTGCAGTGGTCAGTATCTATCAAAAGTGGTCCAAGGAAGGAACAGTGGTGAACCGGTGACAGGGTCATGGGCGGCCAAGGCTCATTGATGCACGTGGGGAGCGAAGGCTGGCCCGTGTGATCCGATCCAACAGACGAGCTACTGTTGCTCAAATTGCTGAAGAAGTTAATGCTGGTTCTGATAGAAAGGGGTTAGAATACACAGTGCAGGACGGGTCAGGGCTGTTTTGGCAGCAAAAGAGTGACCAATACAATATTGGTGATAATGTTATGCATGGTCTCTATTTTTTAAATTACTCTGTTTAGTTATCACTTTTGCATTACTTATATTGCTGTATTTACGTTTTGTTGCATTATTTGTACAGTTTTCTACTAATAATGCAATATTATATTATTATTATGCAAAGTCCACCACAAGTTGCTTAGTTAGTACTGAATGTGGACTAAAAGAGAAGCGCGTGTTCCCTGTGATCCAGTGCGAGTGGTATGGGTGCGCTGAAAATCGAAGAGATGGAGAAGCTGCTGAAGGAGGCTCACCTGGAGAAGGCCAGACTCCTCGAGTCCAAGGTGAGCGAAATGAAGAAGATTGACCTTACTGTTTAACAAAGGAGGTTCCAGGTTACTCAGTTCTCATGGTGCTTTCTGCTTTGTGTGTGTGTGTGCGTGTGCTACAGGAGCGAGAGAGCCAGGCACGTAAACAACTGCTGGAGGAGGAGAGGAAGAGGAGGGAGGAGGCTGAGAAGAGGCTGCAGGAGGAGACGGTGCACCGACAGCAGCTCATCGAGAAGGAGGTGAAGATGAGAGCGAAGAACTTCTCTCAGGTGAGATGAACGATAAACAGGAGTCGGTACACTGCACATAGGATGATGTACAAAGACAACACACTGGACTGTGTAAAAAATAAAAAAAAATAAAAAAAATAAAGAGAAAAAACAACAACCCAAGACAGGGGTAAATCTCGAAACGACACGGTTTCAACTCGACAACATGATGATAGGATTTTTGACAATTTTTTTATATCTGTTGTAATACATCACAAGTTAATTTCCTTTGATAATTGCCTGATTTTCAGACTCTATTTTTTTGTTTTAGGTATATTTTATTTGGAGTTATCCAGCCTTATTTATATATTTGTTTCAGAATTATTTTAGTTTCATTTTTTTTTGTCTTTTTCAATAATTGATCAATTCTAATCACTTAGAGTCAATTTATAATCAGTTAGAATGAATCGATAATTATGTTAATATGAGTATAAACAGAACACAATACACAGCACAGCGCAACACACAACACAATACACAGCACAGCGCAACACACAACACAATACACAGCACAGCGCAACACACAACACAATACACAGCACAGCGCAACACACAACACAATACACAGCACAGTGCAACGCACAGCACAGCGCAACACAATACACAGCACAGTGCAACACACAACACAATACACAGCACAGCGCAACACACAACACAATACACAGCACAGCGCAACACACAACACAATACACAGCACAGCGCAACACACAACACAATACACAGCACAGCGCAACACACAACACAATACACAGCACAGTGCAACACACAACACAATACACAGCACAGTGCAACACACAGCACAGCACAGTGCAACACACAACACAGCACAGCGCAACACACAGCACAGCACAGCGCAACACAATACACAGCACAGCGCAACACACAACACAATACACAGCACAGTGCAACACACAGCACAGCACAGTGCAACACACAACACAGCACAGCGCAACACACAGCACAGCACAGCGCAACACAATACACAGCACAGCGCAACACACAACACAATACACAGCACAGCGCAACACACAGCACAGCACAGCGCAACACACAACACAATACACAGCACAGCGCAACACACAACACAATACACAGCACAGCGCAACACACAACACAATACACAGCACAGCGCAACACACAACACAATACACAGTGCAACAACACAATACAGAGTACAACACAATATATCACAACAGAGCACACAACACAATACACTGCAACACAACACACCAACACAACACAATACACTGCAACACACCAACACAACACAATACACTGCAACACACCAACACAACACACAGCACAACACAATACACTGCAACACAACACAACACACCTCAATGCAACATACCAGAACACAACACAACATACAGCACAACACAATACACTGAAACACACCACAACACACATCACAATACACTGAAACACACCACACAACACAATACACTGCAACACACCACAACACACATCACAATACACTGAAACACACCACACAACACAATACACTGCAACACACCACAACACACATCACAATACACTGAAACACACCACACAACACAATACACTGCAACACACCACAACACACATCACAATACACTGCAACACACCACAACACACATCACAATACACTGAAACACACCACAACACACATCACAATACACTGAAACACACCACACAACACAATACACTGCAACACACCACAACACACATCACAATACACTGAAACACACCACAACACACATCACAATACACTGAAACACACCACAACACACATCACAATACACTGAAACACACTACACAGCACAGCGCAACACACAACACAATACACAGTGCAACAGAGTACAACACAATACACTGCTACACACCAACACAATACACTGCAACACAACACACAGCACAGCACAATACACTGCAACACACCAACACAACACAATACACTGCAACACACCAACACAACACAATACACTGCAACACAACACACCAACACAACACACAGCACAATACAATACACTGCTACACACCAACACAATACACTGCAACACAACACACAGCACAGCACAATACACTGCAACACACCAACACAACACACCAACACAACACAATACACTGCAACACAACACACAGCACAACACAATACACTGCTACACACCAACACAACACAATACACTGCTACACACCAACACAACACACCAACACAACACAATACACTGCAACACAACACACAGCACAACACAATACACTGCTACACACCAACACAACACAATACACTGCTACACACCAACACAACACACAGCACAACACAATACACTGCAACACAACACACAGCACAGCACAATACACTGCAACACAACACACCAACACAACACAATACACTGCTACACACCAACACAACACAATACACTGCAACACAACACACCAACACAACACAATACACTGCAACACAACACACAGCACAGCACAATACACTGCAACACACCAACACAACACAATACACTGCAACACAACACACCAACACAACACAATACACTGCTACACACCAACACAACACACAGCACAACACAATACACCTCAATGCAACATACCAGAACACAACACAACATACAGCACAACACAATACACTGCAACACACCACAACACACATCACAATACACTGAAACACAACACAATACACTGCAACACAACACACCAACACAACACAATACACTGCAACACAACACACCAACACAACACAATACACTGCTACACACCAACACAACACAATACACTGCAACACAACACACCAACACAACACAGAGCACAACACAATACACCTCAATGCAACATACCAGAACACAACACAACATACAGCACAACACAATACACTGCAACACAACACACCACAACACACATCACAATACACTGAAACACACCACAACACAATACACCAGTCTACACCACATAACACACACACAACACCACGCACAATACACCACACACACCACATGCGTTCACGGTGGTGATGAAACACTGTAAAGAGCAGCACATGGCTTTAGCAGCATTTAATCTGTAAACACAGTATCATTAACTGAGCTGTGATCGGTCAGTGAAGTGCTCCTGCGTCCACTCCTGTCACACTTCCTATTTGTGTTGGATGATCTCCTGCAGTGGAAATGACCACCGCACCCCACTGAGATTATGTAATTGTTTTCTAGCAGCCCCACATGACCGCGTGCACTCGGGAGCCCGCGCTAATGAAATCCTTGTGTAAGATTTGTACAGCGTCTGTAAAGCAGCTACCTGTAATGCCAGCGTCAGTATTGTATCAGCGCGGCTCCGTGACGGGGATGTGAGGTATTTCCCAGCAGCGTTTGTCAATGTTTACCCGGTGTTACGACTCCTTACTGTTTCATACTCAATAAATACAACTTTCAGTGAAGTTACAGAGAAACGAAATTCTATAACTTCTATAAATTCTATGAATATTCTATAACTATACTCGCCTTGACGAGGCATGAACAAGACAAAGGTCGTCTTTTAATTCAACAAAAATTATATAAAGTGGAAATATGTGGCTTGAATCTATTCAAATTCTTTACCTAAACCTATTTCTAGGCACAATTGACTTTCTATAGTTTAAAAATGTTATAGATTAGATATATCGATATTATCTTAACAGATCTATCTGATCTTTATAATCATAGATTTGATTTTAATAGTAGTAATGTTATTACATAGTAGTAATAATGTTATATAGTAGTAATAATCGTTTAATAATACTGTAATAAGCATAACATTTAATGTGGGCTGCAGAAAATGGAAGCAAAATGAATTGCTGTGGCAGAATTGAAATCATCTTCATTCTGTATTCTTATGTCGGGTATCAAAACACATTAAATCTGCGATTATTATTATTATTATACTCATTTTTAAGAGATGGACTCTAATAGCCAGTTTGAGAGAGCTGCTTGTTGTAAGGATGTCTTTTCCTTTGTTTATATTTATATATTTTTTTAAGTGTCACTGGTTTTATATATGTATGTGTGTGTTAGAGTTTCTTTAGAGTATTCCTGATATATATTTGTTTTTGCTCTGAAATGTGAAATATTGAACCAATACATACAGTAATGTGTTCTCACACACACACACACACACACACACACACACACACACACTGGAAATTGATAAAATACATAGAAGTGGAAAAGCTCATACAGAGGACACTGATGTGATGTAGACAATCAGTCATACAAAGAAGAGAGAAAACACACACACACTTAATTAAATCACAATTAATTAATACAAACAGTACTATTATAAGTGTTTCAAGTGTGTGTGTGCTTGAGACAAGTATATGTATATTAATGTGTGTGTGTTTGCATACACACAAAAACGAAAGACAAATTTCGCATTTTCTTTGCTTTATTGTCAGTTTGGCTCTTTGTATGACTCTGGTGTCACATCAGTGTCCTTTGGATGTGCATTTAACTTTCATCACCTAGAGTTTGATCTGTGTGTGTGTGTGTGTAAGACCTACAAGTATAGATTCTGTAAACGTATTTTCCTAAACATACGTCACTTAAAAGTCCATTAAAAATTGGCCCGGAACAGTTTCTGGAAATTTCCTCTAGTCACCGGTTTCACGGCAGTGGCAGCTCGGTGAGAACGGCGTCGGAGGAGACTTTAAACCTCCGTTCAGGGTTTGTAGTGAGGAGTTTGACGCCCCAGGGGAAGACGGCTTTTTGTAGTGCGTCGTCCTTAGACACTTCAGTTTATTCACAAACAAAAAGTCTTTTTCTTAGAGTGCAGAGCTGAGGTGTAATCTTCATCACGGAGAATCTGCCAGATTGAGACAGATCTGTGTGTAAAAATAGATCTTTCTTTTCTTTTGGCTCAAAAGGCTCGGCCCATGACGCGCTACCTGCCCATCCGCAAAGAGGAGTTTGACCTGCGCTCGCACGTGGAGTCGTCGGGTCACAACGTGGACACCTGCTACCACGTCATCCTGACGGAAAAGATGTGTAAGGGCTACCTGGTCAAAATGGGAGGAAAGATTAAATCGTGGAAGAAGCGCTGGTTCGTCTTCGATCGCCTCAAACGCACCTTCTCCTACTACGGCGGTAAGTGTTCGGCTCTGTACATGAGCCTTAAGCCTGGATGATGAGAGCCTACCGTTTTGAATCCATTTTGTTGGCCAAGTTAAGATATCACTTACGAGAAATTTGACTTGGCAGCAAAAGGAGAAGCGGAAAAGTAGAGAGGAAGGAAGCAAATTAAGCTCAGAAAAGTGAAATAAATGAATGAAGGATTTACAGTATTTTACAACATTTAGATTTTTTTCCCCCAGTTTTTTTTAACATGAATTATAAGACATCTTTCTCAAGAGCTCGGTCCTGGCATAGTGAAGCTAGCGTGGGGGGATGCAGTAATTAGCGGCGGCTTTAGCTCGGGGAAGGCTGCTGTGGTTTCCGATAGCCTCGGGATAGCTCGAGGCATACAAATATCCAGCAGCTCGTCCGCGTTCTGTATGATGCTGATGAAATCGAGCGCAATGCTGTGGAAATTCTGTTTCACACTCAGCCGTCGTGCTCAGCAGGGATAGCGGTTTCTACCCCTAATGGTTACACAGGCAAAAAAGATGGCGCAAACTCAATAACAGGGCTGGATTGCTGCCTCCCATATCGCTGCCTCTGAGGACAGTCTAGTTTTTACCCCTTGTTTTATTTTTTATTTTTCCTTTTATTCTTCACCTCCAAATCAACCATGTTCGATATTATCCTAAGTGGAATAATTAAAAGAACTGATTTTTGCATCATGAACAATTTAGGGCTAGTTTTCTCCTCTTTAAAAAAAAAAAAAAAAGAAAGAAAAAGAAAGAAAAATTATTAAAAAATAAAAATTTTTAAAAAAAATTAAGGCGTATATTGTTCTCTGGAGATTGTGTAAAAAAAAAAATGTTTTGACCGTGTTGGAGGTAAAAGAATTATGGTTTTTTTTTTTAATGAATTAATTAAAAATAATAGTTATTTATTAATTAATTAATTAATTAATTAATAAATAATAATAATACAACACAAAGGGCAATTTCAGTCTCTGTCACATGACCTCCATCTCTAATTTTCAGTCCCATCTGTACACACACACACACACACACACACACACACAAATATCCCCAGACGAGGCTTTTCCACATCTGTAGAATAACTCTCATAATGTTATAGTACTAATGATTGTCACATTTTATTTATTTTAAATAACTAAAGTATTTATCTCAAAATAAAAAGAGGGGAAAAAGAAGGCAGAAGGTGAACAGAACATTGTCTAGAAATTATTTTATTTTATTTTATTTTATTTTATTTTATTTTATTTTATTTTATTTTATTTTATTTTATTTTATTTTATTTTATTTTATTTTATTTTATTTTATTTTATTTTATTTTATTTTATTTTATTTTATTTTATTTTATTTTATTTTATTTTATTTTTTTGCTCACTTTGTTATTTCTGCCTCGTTCACAGACAAGCATGAGACCAAGCTGAAAGGAGTAATCTATTTCCAGGCCATTGAGGAAGTTTACTACGACCATTTACGCAGTGCAACAAAGGTAAATCATCCAGTTAAGCGCAGAATTTCTCTCTCTCACACACACACACACACACACACACACGGCTGCTGCTGCTTCGGAGAGTTCACACTGCCATCCTCAGTGTAATTGCTGCCTTTTATTATTTTTTATTCTTCCTCATCCTTATTTCATTTCTTTCATTTACTTTCCATAAATTTGTTTCCCGCTTCTTTCTTTGAGCGTCTTTGTATTTATTTGTTTATGTATTTTTTATTTTTGCTCTCTTCACCTTTTCTTTTCTGTCCATTCTTTTTCCCACAGAAAGGATTTTTCACCCTGAACTTGACCAGCGTACGTATTTCCCGACGCGTCCCGCATGCGGTCAAGCCTCCTTTTTTGTTTTTGCCCACAGACAAAACTGAACCGAATTATAAATTCTTTTATTAAAATCCGGTTTTTAATCCACGTCGAAGTGAATTAGTCACAGTCTCCGCTTCGGAGTGATCGTGCCTGTTCCAGATTTTTCCCCCGCTTGGCCGAGGCGTTGGGGCAGGCTTAAGGGCAGGACTGATTGCATGGTGCTAAATTAGGAGAAAAGGGGGGAAAAAATGTTATGATATATTTTTAATCAGATACTTTCAGCGCGTCTGAACTGCTGCCTCTTCAGTTTCACTGTGTGTGTGTGTGTTAATAAGCGTGTACATCATGCTAACTGCATATTTTGTCTGCGTACATGTTTATTTTAAACTCTCGTAAACTTTGTCTATATTCTGTTTTCAATCATGATTATTGTCTAATATTTAAATTATTAATTGTGTATTAATTGTTCATGAAGCTTGCAAATCATGCACCATGTCAATCCTGACCACCGTTTTTATTTATTTATTTATTTTTCTCCAAATTTTTATGAAACTCTCATGAACCCAACAGTGGAAATTGCCTTCACCGAGTAGCAGATATTCAGCACTTCCTTCAAATTTGGCCAAAAAATAATGAGCCTTGGAAGACAACTGTCTTATGCTGTCTTTGGAATTGGATTGCCATTATTTTTCCGGAGAAAAGCCTCGAAACGCTGCCCAGGAAAAATGTCTGCCCAGACAGTCGGGGATCGTGAATGGCAATGTGGTTAAAAAAAAAAATTTAAGGAGAAAATTGTCTTCAGTAACAATATTTGAAATGTAAAGAAGGAAACATTATAAGACAAGCTGTTCATTCTGTAGGTATTAAGCATGTGCCGTATCGTTACTCTGGACATTTCTTCTCCTTATAATTTTTACTGCTTTATCCGTGACATAGTGGTGTGAAGGGACATTTTTACTCGTACCACTGAAAGCGAAACTCAACAGGAGGTCCAAAGTGTTTATTAAACCTTTTTTTTTTCTTTTAATACAGAATGTCACGTCGTATATTAATTTCTGATCCGTTTCTAGTCACGCCGAATGTGGTCCATGAAACTATATACCTATAACCAAAGGGTCGTTCGCTCACCAGGCCTCTCTACAACTTCTGTCTCGAAACATGTTAATAAGGAGAAAGGAAAAAAAAAGCTTGTTAAATTAGAGAGAAATGACAAAATGCAAAATGTCCTCTATCCTGAGGTGGAAACGGTGTGGAAGTCTGCTGCAACGTACTGACACTCAGAACTCCTTATTCATAAATGTTCAATAAACCCTTACAGAAAACCTCACCATATCATTGATTTGACATTAATTTTTATTTATATATATTTATATATAATATATGTAAAATAATGAGACAGAGACAGACAGAGAGAGACCGACAGAGAGACACAGACAGAGGGAGGGAGATTTTGAATCTGTTTATTATTCATCTTATTACGTAGAGTGTCTGTCACTTCTCTGTAGCTGTTACTATGGAAACAGTAACACATTCAAACAAGTGCATTAGATAAGAGTCAGTCAAGTCCAACAGATTTTATTGTCATTTTAACAATATATATAAATAAATACACCGATCAGGCATAACATTATGATGGGTCAAGTGAATAAGACTGATGATCTCCTCATCATGGCACCTGTTAGTGGGTGGGATATATTAGGCAGCAAGTCAACATTTTGTCCTCAAAGTTGATGTGTTAGAAGCAGGAAAAATGGACGAGCGTAAGGATTTGAGTGAGTTTGACGAAGAGCCGAATTGTGATGGCTAGACCACTGGATCAGAGCATCTCCAAAACTGCAGCTCTTGTGGGGTGTTCCCGGTCTGCAGTGGTCAGTATCTATCAAAAGTGGTCCAAGTAAGGAACAGTGGTGACCCGGTGACAGGCTCATTGATGCACCGAAGGCTGATCCGATCCAACAGACGAGCTACTGTTGCTCAAATTGCTGAAGAAGTTAATGCTGGTTCTGATAGAAAGGTGTCAGAACAGGGCATGACGGGTCAGGGATGTTTTGGCAGCGACCAACACAATATTAGGCAGGTGGATATAATGTTATGCCTGATCAGTGTATGTAGCTCGTGCAGGAACAACATTCCTCTAGGACCCTGGTGCTAGATAAAACCCAGAGCTAGAGAAAGTAACTGAGGATGAAGTCAATTAAGTTTCACATTACACAGTTGTACAAACCGGAGACGGTGCTGAAAAGGAGACGGTACGAGACTCTACAGTAGTGTACACAGAACAGCACATGAAACGATGCTTTGGTTGTTAAACACATGACAGCAGCCGCTTACGTCAGAGCTGTGGCACCTGCCTGCCTTCTTTAGACTGATATCTGACTTGACACGTGTTCTCACGTCTTTAATCCAGCCTTCAAATAAACAGGATTCAAAAGGAGGAACGATTAATGTAGAAACTTTTTACACTAGATATCCGTATCATGTATCTTAAATAACCTGAACAGTGTGGGGTTTTTATTTTTGACGTTTATTCGATATTAACATGATCATCATTTAACTGAATATAGTGTGACATGAATAAACTTCAAATAAACTACAGAAGCGACTCCGAGGATGATAAAAACACATGTATAAACAAATCCAAAATAAATGGTCAATTATTTAAAAAAAAAAACATTTATAAATATTAATATTGGAAATTACATCAAAAGATTTCCCATGGATATTTCCAAAAAAGATGTCATTTGGAACAAAGAAGAAGCACAAAAAGAGCCGAGACCATCCTTTACGAATTTGACTCCAGAAGAAGGAAACTGACCCCAATTAAATTGACCACTAAAACTATTTTCCTTAAAGCTGAAAGCAAGTGATCTTTAACAGACCACCCCACACAGCTCTGTATATTACCCCTAAGCACAGCAGCCAGCCTCTCATGGGGCAAAACCACAGCACGTGTTTTTAAACCAGTGTGTTGACCAGCATGACTAACCCTCTGTTTAAACCTGAAGCTGAATTAGCCGCATTGTCCAGCACGTTTCATAGTTATGCTAGCTGATAACGCGTATTAAAACCATAACAGATGCATGGTGATTTCTCTCGCGGCTTATTTCTCTCTTCTGTCTCGCTGCCAGAGTCCCAACCCTTCCCTGACCTTCTGTGTGAAGACCCACGACAGACTGTACTACATGGTGGCTCCGTCTGCAGAGGCCATGCGGATCTGGATGGACGTGATCGTAACAGGAGCGGAGGGCTACACGCAGTTCATGAACTAAAGTCATACGAGGACAAAATGAGGTCAAGCGCTTGCTCCAGGGAAACTTCGAGTGACTTGTCCTCCTGTTTACCGGCTCGATTGATTCCTACTGAGGGAGAAAAAAAAGCCTTTTTCTTTTTCTTTTATATCTTTCCTTTTACTAAGTTGTATATTCAGCTCGGTTGTACAGTTGTCAGACGGTCTTCTACACCTGCCTGGATTTAAAAAGGGATTCCTACAAGATTAAAAAAAAAAAAAACAGAGAAGCAATTAATTGTTGATTGTTTAGGCCAACAGACATCTCTCACTGACATTTTTCTTTTAAACTTTTTTTTTTTGTTATTTTTATTTATTTTTTTGCATAATTTTATTTCCCAACCCATTTTTTATTTATTTATTTGGGTTTTTTTTTTTGCCATTTTTTATTTTTATTTTTTTGCATAATTCTATTTCCCACCCCCCCTTTTTTTTAAAAATTCATTTATTTGTTTTTGTTTGTTATTTTCTGTTTTGTCCCCCCCATAATTTCGTTTTACAACTCCTTTTTATTTATTATTTTCTTTTTTATTATTTTTTTATTATTATCTTTCTTATTATTTTTCCCCATAATTTAATTTTATTTTTTTTAATTATTTTGCATAGTTTTTTTTTTCCCTAACCCCATTTTTTGTTTTTTGTTTTTTTGCTTATTTTTTTAAATTTTTAAATAAATAATTCTTTTTCTTCTATCGTCTCTAGAACTTTCTCCACATTTCGAATGTGGTTGATCCATCTGACTGGCCTTTTTTTTTTTTTTTTAAATATTTAATTTTAATTTTGTTCTTTTTTTCTTCTCCTCTCGTCTCTAGAACCTTCTCCACATTTATCGTGGGAGAGCCAAATGACGTCAAGCCATTCTGAACTTTTTCTTTTTTATATAAATTAAAATGATTTGAACCTCACAATACGAGCGGCTACGGATATTCGGATCGTACCTGTAGTGATGTTTAAAGCAAATGTATCACAGTAGATTTTTTTTAATGAGAATTTTAAGAAAAACGAATACCCAATTTCACAGAAACTAGAACCTCAATCACCAAAGCTCATTGAACAACTGTTTCACCTGCAGTCCTTCTGTATACACCCTTTTTGTTTAACCTCACCTGTATTTACACACACACACACACACACACACACACACACACACACACACACACACACACACTCACTGTATTTGAGAGTCTATTTGCCAAGTCCTGACTTCAACCCCAGCCTTCACTTCTGAAAGGAAGCAGCCATCTTCAGTACACTGCCACCTGAAGGCTCTCGGTGGACGAACATCATTAAACAACAAAACCAACACTAACCAACTTAACCTTCATATAATAATGCAAATCATTCAGTGCCTTGATATTTCTCCACATTTCATCACTGCAATACTGTTGTGAGAAACCTGCAGGACCACGAAAACACCAGAAATACCGTACAAACACTGTTTACTTAAAAATGTATTTTTATTCTCGAAAGAGATCTGTTATTGTGAATATTCATAACGGTTTGCACAAGGCATGCAGTCAGGATGACGGGAAAGTGAGATGTAAACAATTTATCAGCTCCAAAAAGGAAAAACAATCGGAGGTATTAGCTTTTTGGAATGAATAGATGTTGAATTTCTTTATGGAGAGATCAGAATAATAAATCTGTCTTTGCTCATGTTCAACAATGCTGTGATTTAAAAAAAATAATAATAATCTTGTTTGGAAAGTGTTTATAAAATGTTTTTCTATTTTATATTGTTCTATGCGAGCGTTTTCCCCGAAATCCCTCTCTGCATGCATCTAAAATGACACTTCCGATTATTTTGCTAATATTTTTAATTTTTTCTTCTTTTTTTTCTTTTTTTTGGACCCCTCTGGAAATCCGACTCCGTTCAGTGTTTTATTTCTTTTTCAGTGTTCTGTTGTGTGCACATGGAGAACCAAACCGTACTAAGACGCGCCACATGCATACAAAAAAATAATAATAATGATGCATAAATTCTGTTTATCTGTTATTTTGTTCCTAACACACACTTACACATGCTGACACTATGATATAATATGATGGTACTGTTCATGTGGCACTTTAGATGGATTTCATGGAATTTTTTCAGGTTTATTAAAAAAAAAAAATCTATATAGAAATAGAAACCTTTCCGTTCTTTTTGGGGGTTTTTTTTTTTCTTCTCTCTTGTTGAATAAAATAATTTTATGCAGCATTTCAGAAACCACTTGGTTACACAGGAGGCGGTGGGGTGAGAGCTGCGGGGGCTGGAGGGGGGACACAGCCGTGACATCCTCGGTTATTTCGGATCTAACAGAACTGCAGTGACACTATAAGTCATTACCACAGCCCTAATGATTTAATTATTTATTTTTTTAAATTTAATAAAATGAAGTGACGTGTGATATGAAACTTTTATCTCTTCTCGCTCCGGTGCGTCTGAAAGAGCGACGTTTTTGGCGCACACTCTTTGTGCGCACGTGAGGATTGTGGGGGATTTTTTAGCGTGTGAAAGACACTTTTTCTTTTTGTTTTTTATCCTTCTTTTTAATAAGTTGTAAGTTTTTTCTACTCCTGCCTGGATTTAAAAAGGGATTCCTACAAAATTTAAACAAACAAACAACAATTGTTTAGGCCAAAAGACTCACTTTTGACCCCCCCCCCCCTTCATCAAATGACAATTTATTTTATTTTCCCTGCTATCGTCTCTCGAACTTTCTCCAGATTTAGAATGCAGTAGAGGCAAATGACGATTATTTTATTTATTTTTTTTTTAATTTATTTTATTTTATTCTCCCCTTTTCGTCTCTAGAAATTTCTCCACATTTAGAATGTTTTAGAGCCAAATGACTGGACTTTTAGTTGACTGGAGTTTTTGGGGTTTTTTTTCCTCTCATCCCTAGAACGTTCTCCAGATTTAGAATGTGGTAGACTGGATTATTTTATCAGCCCCCCACCCCCCTTTTCGTTTGTAGAACTTTCTCCAGATTTAGAATGTGGTAGAGCCCAAATGACTGGAATTTTTTGTTTGTTTGCTTTTGTTTGTTTTTTTGTTTTTTTCCCTTTCGTCTCTAGAACTTTCTCCACATTTGGAATGCGGTAGAGCCAAATGATGTCAAGCCATTCTGGACTAATTTTTATGATCAATTAAAATGATTTAAATTCCACAATACGAGCGGTATTGTGTATAATAAGAGATTTTTATTTTTTTCCCTCCCATTGTCAGGCACTTTATCTGTTCTCGCTCCGGTGCGTCTCAGAGCGCAGTGGTTTACACTCTTCTGTACACGTGAAGAATGTGTTTTTAGTGTGTAAAAGACAGTATTGTTTACAGAGGGGGAGCATTTTAGCATTTCTAGCGTGTTACAGCACATTTGATGGGCATCTTTTATTTTTCTTATTTATTTAATTTACTACTGGTTCATTTTTTGTTTTTAAGATAAACAATTACATTTGAAGTCATTTAGTATCCTAAACCATGTGAACCACATCACAGCAACAATACTGAGTCCTTTCAGCCCAGTTCTCATGTAGGCGTGTGTGTGGGTGTGTGTGTGTGCGCTTTATACGCTTAAAAAAAGCCTTATAATCTTTCATATAATTTTTTATTAAATGGGGGGAAAAAAATTCCTTATCGTTTCCTGACTGTTAAGCAGGGCTCACTGGATACTGTGGTGATGTTAATATCCCATGAGGCTATTTCTACTACCCAGATGATGAAGATGATGGTTAATATCTCCTGAAACATCATCTAGGAAAAGCTCATTTAGAATCTGAACAAACAGAGGTGTAGGATGTGATGATTAACCGTTACAGTTAATGTTACATAATTAAAAGGGCTGAGCATTTCACTGTAAAGTCGCATGACATGAAAAATTTAATTCCTGCTGATTTGATTAATTATTTCAATTATTGCTATGAGGTTAGTGATATAATTATCTTTCTTTTGATCATCTGCGGGTGTGAAAAGTGGAAAGCCAAGTCGAATGAAACAAAATGAAGCCAGTTAGGCGCCAATTTAATATTTCACTTCAGTTCAGTTTTAGTTGTGCAGGAATTTTAACAATGAACAATTTCACAAAGCAACTACAGTGAAATATATAAATTCAGGATCATACACCGATCAGGTACAACACTGTGAGCAGTGAGAGGTGAAGTGAATAAGACTGATGATCAGTATGATGATGAGTAAATTGGTATTATTATTTCAAAGCATAGGATAACATTTATACTATACTATTCATTACTACAGACAATTCTTATTTAAAAAAATATTTTTTCTTTTGTTAGCGTAGAGCAGATGAAGTTGACATTTTGTTAGGAATATTTTTATTCTTTGTGCACAATTCTATTTTAAATGCCAGTTTAATGCCAATTTTTTGGGGGGTGGGGGGTTGTGTTGTGTTTTTTTTTTTAATGTAAAATGCCTATATTAATGTAGTAAAAAGTATCTTTAAATCAGCTCTACAGCCTGAAGCTGGAAGTACGTCTGTAGGTTTCATTACGTTTATAACACTCTTGCGATTCTAACTATTAAAATTACAGAGAGTGTGGCTAAAAAAAAAAAAAAATCAATCCCGAATATGTCATAAAATATTCAAACCTAATTATAAAAATATAAGCCATAAAAGAAAAGTTAGATATTAGACATGAAATGTGAAACGTTCACAGCTGTGCATTAGTGTATAACACGATTTGTACACAGGTTTGGCGCACCAGTTATTTAGCTCATGTCAGAACTGATCAGGCTTCATCGTTATTCCAGAGAAATAATATCCACCGCTCTCCACCCCATTGTTTAGCTCCATTGTTTACAGATTCTCTACCGAGTCCCTGCGAAGCTCTACGGGCATCAAGAGTCTTGTTGGTGTTTGTCTTTTCTGAGCTCATTCTCTTAAAGTTATACTAAACGTGAGTGGAAAAGGAACCAGCCACTGAAATTAGTACAGAATTTAAACATACACAGATCAGGCATAACATTATGACCACCTGCCTCATATGGTGTTGGTCCCCCTTTTGCTGCCAAAACAGCCCTGACCCATCAAGGCATGGACTCCACTAGATCCCTGAAGGTGTGGTATCTGGCACCAAGATGTTAGCAGCAGATCCTTTAAGATCCTCCATGAGTCCCACCTCACAACTTACAGGACATTTTTGATAGATACTGACCACTGCAGACCGGGGACATCCCACAAGAGCTGCAGTTTTGGAGATGCTCTTATCCAGTGGTCTAGCCATCACAATTTAGCCCTTCGTCAAACTCGCTCAAATCCTTACCCTTGTCCATTTTTCCTGCTTCTAACACATCAACTTTGAGGACAAGATGTTCACTTGCTGCCTAATATATCCCACCCACTAACAGGTGCCATGATGAGGAGATCATCAGTGTTATTCACTTCACCTGGCACTGCTCATAATGTTATGCCTGATCGGTGTATATATATATATATATATATATATATATATATATATATATATATATATATATATATATATATATATATATATATATATATATATATATATATATATACTGTATGTATATATATACTGTATGTATATGTTGACAAAATATTTTATTTTGAAACACTTCATGACATCACATGACATCACTGGCATTACCACATGCCCTTTTTATTTCCTCTTTCCCAGCTTTTCACTCAGCTCTGCAATGCACATAGAGTATAACACTGAGGTCACATTATTTCACATTGAAATCTAACATCTATTATAAACCTCCAGGCTCTCGTTCCTACCCGGAGAAGGTCATCGATGATGTCACAGACCGTGTTTTGTATGCTAGCACTTCCGAGAGAGGCAATGTACTGACCTCTAAACGGTGCCAAACACAGTGGCTCTATTATATTTACTTCCTTCAGCTTTCCCTTTTTGGGAAATCTCTACTCATCTACTCCAGATGGGATAAAACGTTAAAGATGAGCTTGTCAGGAGTGAATTTAATCATCTCTGAAATCAAATCCGTGGCATACGGAATTTTTAAGATAGCCACTAAAGATTTTGTATCTCGCCGCTCCTCAGGCAGAACTGAAGTAGTTGTTTATTGTTTCTCTGACATGAGAAGACTAACAAGTCTATTCTTCTTTCCAGTGGCAACATGAATCTCCATCCTTCAGTGAAAGATTTTCTAACTGGGGTTAGGTGAACAAGTTTCAAACACAGACCTTTAAAGTATCAAATCAGATTAACACAGAAATGTGTGTGATTAGAACATAATAAGGTAGACCTTGGACCTTGCCTTCTGCCCTGAACTTATCATTAGTCCTGCTGAGGCTCCTGGTAAAGCAACATGTACTGACAAGTGTGAGGTTGTACTGAGGTTCAAATCATAATGATCGTGTCTGAGGGAATGTAATAGTCGGTGTGAAAAAGCAGTAAAATCACATACTGTAAGTGCCAGGTGAAGTGAATAAGACTGATGATCTCCTCATCATGGCACCTGTTAGTGGGTGGGATATATTAGGCAGCAAGTCAACATTTTGTCCTCAACGTTGATGTGTTAGAAGCAGGAAAAATGGACAAGCGTTTGTGATGGCTAGACCACTGGATCAGAGCATCTCCAAAACTGCAGCTCTTGTGGGGTGTTCCCGGTCTGCAGTGGTCAGTATCTATCAAAAGTATCCTTTAAGTATCCTGTGGAGGCCCCACCTCAAAACTTACAGGGCTTAAAGGATCTGCTGCTAACATCTTGGTGCCAGATACCACAGCACACCTTCGGGGATCTAGTGAAGTCCATGCCTCGACAGGTCAGGGCTGTTTTGGCAGCAAAAGGGGGATTAAACAGGTGGTCATAATGTTATGCCTGATATGTGTATATATCAATTACATTATCAAAATGTAATATCAATGTGTATATATCAATCAAATTGATATCAAATCAATTACATGCATCAACATACATATGAATATTAATTAAGATTCAAGATTTTTTCTTTGACATAGAGTTTTATAGTTCATTCTAAATTATTATAGCACGTCTCCAGTATTGTGTAGTCTCAAGGAGGTGTTCCTTTAACTGGTTACCATAGTAATAATGATTATCACTGAGTGGGGCAACTAGCTTTCCAAATTGGTTATCGTGTTACTATTTTGGACTGTGATTTGGCATTTATGTAGAAAATTCAGCAGTCGCAGTATACCAAATGATGTGTCGCTCTTTTGGCACGGATCTCGTACGCTACACTGTCTTCGCTCTCATTGGTAGTCCTTGCACCGAGTTGCTCCATATCTGTATACGGTTGCATATGGTAAGTTAAACTTTTTTCAGCATTGTCATGTCACTGGACACGCCCACATCTAGTCTCCATGTCGCCGGATGTCACCATCTCTTATTGGAAACGAATGTCTGGGAGTAGCTGTTTCTCTTTTCAGCTTCTAAGCAAAACCAGCTGAGACTAACAGACTGTTCCTGGTACAAAACTAGTTGACTTGATATAAATCTACACGTGTTGGATCTGCACAGAGACAGTTCTGTATCTGGTAACACCCTGGACCTCTATGTGCTAGTGCAGAGGTATTCTGGGACAAAAAGAAATGCCAGGAAAGGCCTTTTTTTGGTGAGTTTGAGAGGGGTGACAATACACATCCGTAGTAAGGAGTCTCTCTCTCTCTCTCTCTCTCTCTCTCTCTCTCAGAAACATGAGATTATCAAGGATGGTATCTCTATGAAACCATAAAAATGGCTGTGGATGTTCTTTCTTGGATACAGTTAGGACTCCTATTGCACACATGAACAGTTTTGCTCTCCATCAATGAACAAACTGACTTTAAGTTAAAACAATAACGAATTCAAACACTCTTATAAGCTCTTAAATTTCTTTTTAACTGGACTACACAGATCAGGTATAACATTGTGAGCAGTGAGAGGTGAAGTGAATAACACTGATGATCTCCTCATCATGGCACCTGTTAGTGGGTGGGATATATTAGGCAGCAAGTCAACATTTTGTCCTCAAAGTTGATGTGTTAGAAACAGGAAAAATGGACAAGCGTAAGGATTTGAGCGAGTTTGACGAAGGGCCAAATTGTGATGGCTAGACCACTGGATCAGAGCATCTCCAAAACTGCAGCTCTTGTGGGGTATTCCCGGTCTGCAGTGGTCAGTATCTATCAAAAGTGGTCCAAGGAAGTGGTAAACCGGAGACAGGGTCATGGGCGACCAAGACTCATTGATGCACGTGGGGAGTGAAGGCTGGCCCGTGTGATCCGATCCAACAGACGAGCTACTGTTGCTCAAATTGCTGAAGAAGTTAATGCTGGTTCTGATAGAAAGGTTTAAGCCCCTTAACAAACTATGCACACCATACTTTTTCTCTTAATAGCAAAATTTTGAACCTGGTGGTCACAAGACAAACCAGAATATCAGAGATTTATGTTACTGAGTGTGGTCTGGGTGGCACTGTGGTGCAGGAGAAAGCATTTCTGTCTCAATTCTCCACGGCTCCATCCTAAGCTTACTGTCTGTGTGGAGTTTCACATGTTCTCCCTGGGTCTGCATGGGTTTCCTTCAGGTTCCCCAGTTTCCTACTTCCCTAAATGCTGTGAAAGTGTATTACAAATGTGCATGTGCGCAGTATCTCTTCTGGTGTGTATCCTTACCTTGCACCCAGCGTTCCTCAATCTACTTCAGCCCTGATCAAGATAATGCACTTATAGATAAAGATGATGAATGCGTTTTTGTCTTTGTAGGACAACAAAGAGACAATGATACCATGAATTACTGCCATTCTTCTCAAAAAAGCAAGAGTATATCTGTGTTTATCTGTATGAGTAAAGGAGAAATGAGCCTGCAGTAGAAAAGAAATCGAAGAATCCCTTTAAAATGTCACTCACGGCCTGCAGAAACATTTTTTTCAGCTTGTAGCTGACCGGCAGTTTGACACTCATGATTGCCGTGTTGGGTCTTGTTCTGCTCCTGTGTACCAGCTTTCATCATGTACCACTTCAGAAATCCCATTCCAGTTTTAACAGTGTTATAAATAATTAAAACGCATGTACTGTATACCAAAGAATAATGTAGACTTTGCCATCTGCCCTGAGCTTATCGCTGAGACTCCTGGTAAAGCAACATGTACTGACAAGTGTGAGGTTGTACTGAGCTTTAAATCATAATGATCGTGTCTGAGAGAATGTAATAGGGACTGTAATAGTGGGTGTGAAAGGGAGAAAAAAAACACACATACTATAATCCGAGACTTAATTCAGTAATTATGTATAAAGAATAAAAATTTTTCCATGGACATTCATATCAGAATATTAATTGAGATTTAGGATTTTTTTCCTGGTCATGTACGCACTCGTACACAGTATACAACATGCAGTGAAATGAAAACCTGGCCACTCCTCATTATACTGCGCAGAGAAATAAATGAAATTTAGAAAGATAAAAAAAATCAAATCAAATCAAATAAAAGATTATAGAAATAAGATGAGGAAATAGAATGTGATGTTTCACAGGTTAGAAGTTAAAACTAAGTTTATGAAGAAATAAATAATAAGAAGAAGAAGAAATAAGAAGAGGTAACAGAATATGGTGGTCAATATGTTAGAAGTATAACTGAGTTTAAAAAGAAATGAATAGAAATAAAAAAAAGAGGAAATAGAATATGATGTCCAATAAGTTAGTAGAAAGTAGAAAGCTAAGTTTAAAAAAGAAAAAACAATAGAAATAAGAAGAGGGAAATGGAATATGATGGTCAATAGGATAAAACTAAGTTTATAAAGAAATAAATAAGAAGAAGAAGAAATAAGAAGAAGTAACAATATGATTTTCACTATGTTAGAAGTTAAAACTAAGTTTAAATAAGAAACCAATAGAAATAAGAAGAGGTAACAGAATATGGTGGTCAATATGGTAGACGTATAAGTGAGTTTAAAAATAGAAACCAATAGAAATAATAAAAAGTAACAAGGGAAAAGCCAGAAGCAGAAGAAGAAGAAGAAGAAGAAGAAGAAGAAGAAGAAACGGAAATAGAATACGATGTTCAATGTGTTAGAAGTTAAAACTTGCAGTGTGCAGAATGACAATTAAGTAAATGAGGGTTTTATGGGGATCCTAAGAACAAGGGACCTGTAAGTCCCTCAAGTCCCCAGGTTTCATGGGAATATATTAGGGTGACGAAGGACAATACAATTCAACAAACTCCTTTTTAATAATAGGTCTGTCCTCGTTCCAGGAGACTGGAGAGTAGAAAATACTACTGCAAAAAAAAAAGAAAAAGAAGAAGAAAAAGTAAGAGTTACAATGCTACTGTAAATGTAAATGTACTGTACATATCAAAACAATGTGCTAATATGAGATTCTAAACTGAATTGAAATACACTGCATGATTCAATACTCGGCAATCTCCCTTTAAATGAATCCCTTTAAATCGATCCAGACATATTGTATAGACTGAGACTGGCGAATCTGTCTGCGCTGGTTACTCCTTACACCGTTAATACTCCGGCTGGGGCGGATTGATCTGGGGCAAATAGTAAGTGAGCAACGAGAACGCAACACATTCAGCATCTGTGTAGAGAGAAAGCTGCCAGAGGCATTTTTCTGTTGAATCAGACTCTGCACAATGCTTCAGGCATAGCCTATACCTTACAGGGGAAACTGTGGGGCAGAAAGCAGAAACAGGAGTTCATAAGAGCTGGTGTCGACTTCCATAGAGACCCATATCCTCCTGACTGACCCAAAGGCCTTAGTGTTAAGCGGGATCATTTCATATTTAATGTGATACGATAGGCAGGTGAAGATATTTTTTAAAATCTATATGGCTGCCTGTTAATATCATGAGTTGGTTAAAAATGCTGTTTTGAGTACTGGTTTGAGGAACATGATGAAGATGACCTCCAAATTCCCCAGATCTCCATCTGATCCAGTATCTGTGGGATGTGCCGGACATTCAAACCCGATCCACAGAGGTTCCACCTCACAACTTAAAGGATCTGCTGCTAATTTCTTGGTTCCAGATACCATAGTACACCTTTAAAGGTCTTGTGGAGTCCATGTCTGGACAGGTCAGAGCTTTTTTGGAGGCACAAGTGGACCTACATGAGATTAGGCTTGTGCTTTTAGTGTTATGGCTGATTGGTGTATAACGGGTTTCCTCCCATCTTCCAAATACAAGCTGATATGTAGATTGGCATCTCTAATTTGTCACTAGGTGTGAATGAGCATGAGAATGTGTGTGTGTGTGTGTGTGTGTGTGTTGATAATGATGAAGTGTCATCCAGGGTGTATCCCTGCCTCGTGGAAGAATTTGTATCTTGCTAACTTGACAGGACGACTAGCGGATTTAAGGTTCAATATTTCAGTGTGTAAATTAAATTTCCTCGTCATGCCACATTAGCTGATTTAATTCTATAAAAATGATTAATTCGGGCTATTTCCTGTTACAGAATTAGCTAATTACCTAAAGCTAGGCATCCTGTCAAGTTAGCAAGTTGCATATTCTTGCACAAGGCAGGAATATACCCAGGATGACACTTCATCATCTCTCTATCTGTCTCTGTCTCTCTCTCTGTCTCTCTCTCTCTCTCTCTCTCTCTCTCTCTCACACACACACACACACACACACACACACACAGACACATTCTCACACTGTTCACACCCAGGGACAAATTAGAGATGCCAATCTACATACCGGCTTGTATCTGTGATGTGGAAAGGAAACACTACGGACATAGTGAATATATAAAACTGTAAATGAAAACAATAAATCAATAATCAATTTTCAATAATGTATACGACAATGTACTTCTATCTAATCTCAACCCTGACAGATTAAATAATTTACGTATTGGATGACATTCAGAAACATTTTTATTTTTCAGAGAATTTGAGTTTTAGATACAAGATCATTCATATTTTTTAAAAATATATATTTTTAAGCTATTTATGAATTTTGTTAAATATTTTATCTTAATGTAATGTAGAATGTTTGCGTTCCAGTTATTGGTTATTAGTCTTAAATGATCGGCTATAATTTTATAACATCAAATTTTATTATTATAAATTGAAATCTTCATTACAAACTCATATATCCAGGGGTCAGCTTAATAAACAGTCAATTAATCAATTAGTCATTATTTTATAATTTAAGATTTGTCTGTTGTACACTGATCAGGCATAACATCCTGAGCAGTGAGAGGTGAAGTAAATAAGGCAGATGATCTCCTCATCATGGCACCTGTTAGTGGGTGGGATATATTAGGCAGCAAGTGAACAAGTTGATGTGTTAGAAGCAGGAAAAATGGACAAGTGTAAGGATTTGAGCGAGTTTGACCAAGGGACGAATTGTGATGGCTAGACCACTGGATCAGAGCATCTCCAAAACTGCAGCTCTTGTGGGGTGTTCCCGGTCTGCAGTGGTCAGTATCTATCGAAAGTATCCTTTATATCCTGTAAGTTGCAAGGTGGGGCCAGTGGAGTCCACAGTCCTTACAGGACTTAAAGGATCTGCTGCTAACATCTTGGTGCCAGATTCCACAGCACACCTTCAGGAATCTAGTGGAGTCCATGCCTCGATGGGTCAGGGCTGTTTTGGCAGCAAAAGGGGGCCCAACACGATATTAGGCAGGTGGTCATAATGTTATGCCTGATCAATGTTCATGATTAATAAAACAAATTCAAACAGCAAGAGAAAACAAAAACTGTATACAATTATTTAAACAAACAAACAAAGCACTACAGTTGCTTCTAACCAAAGTACTGAAATGTGCCTAGGATTAAATCTGACATTAGGTCTAATTTTGCAGCAGCTACATCAGTGGCACTATGTGTCTGCAATGCTGAAGGAAGTGACTGAGAGTGAAAATGATGTGAATTTCACATTGGTGTATCGATATGTCAATTTAACATTACAAAGGTATCATACACACCATCAGCCATAACATTAAAACCACCTGCCTAATACTGTGTAGGTCTCCCATGTGTCACCCAATCAACTCTGACTCTGAGCTCTAAAAGTGTACTGTGGTTTCTGGCACCAAGACATTAGCAGCAAATCCTGTAAGTTGTAATGTGGAGGCTCCATGCTTTGTCCAGAACATCCCACAGATACTCGATCAGAATGAGATTCGTCAACACCTTCAACTTGTTCAAATCATGTTCCAAAGGCACTTTAAGCATCCTGATGTCAGCATTATGGAACATTGTTGTCATTAAAGGGTGCACATGGTTTACAACAGTGTTTAGGTAGGTGCTATGTGTCAAAATACCATCCACATGAATACCAGGATTTAAGGTTTCCCAGCAGGACATTACCCAGAGCATCACATTGCCTTAGCTGACTTCTCTTTCTCTTATGTGTCCTGGTGTCACCCACATGCACCCAGCCTTCCACATGATGTAAAGGAATTGCTCCATGGTCTAGTCCTGATGCTCACATGCTCATTCTGTGGTGGACAGGAGACAGCATGAGCACTGACCAGTCTGCAGCTACGAAGCCTCATACACAGCAAGCAGTAATGCAGTGATGTGTTCTGACTCCTTTCTGTCATTGCCAGTAATAACTATTTCAGTAGTTTGTGCTGCAGTAGCTCTTCTCTGGGATCTCGGCACCATTTTTGGTACTGACCACTGCATACCAGGATCACCCCACAAGATATGCTCTTTGGAGATTGCCTTGACCCAGTCATCCAGCCATCACAAGGTGGCCCTTGTCAAAGTTGCACAGATCTTTACGCTTGCCCATTTTTCCTGCTTCTAACACATCAACTTGACCATAGAACTGACCGTTCACATGCTGCCTAATATTTCCTATACAGACAGATCACTTCACCTTTCAGTGGTTTCACACACACACACACACACACACACACAATATTCAATGTTATTATATGATACGGAATAATTATTTGTTTGCATTATATTTTATAACGCATAATTGAATAATATTTACAATATAGAGCATACATTATTATTTTTCAATATTTTACAAGTATTTACTTGTCCTTTTAGATACATGTTATGATTTTAATTAGCTTGTCCGAATTTAAATTTCACCCTTATTTTTCTGTACATCAGGTTTTCTATGTGATGAACATATATTACACTGTCTCATTTATATACAGTGAAGACAGGAAATGTGCAGCGGTTGCTTTTTTCCTTATTAAATATAATCATAAATATTGTTCATTTTTGAAACCCTTGCAGATTTCATATGTCCAATTCCACACGTCCAGTGTACTGCTTGCTAAATAATTTATAATTCCCTTCCCAAAAAATAGCGAATTAAAGTGTTGGGCCATTTGTTATGCAGCAATAAGCGTTGTTGTTTCCAGTTTAAGGCTGACGAGGTTATGGTAGGTTCAGCTGAGGTGACTTTCCTAGCAAGTTGTTCCACGCTTTCATGGAGTTACACTGGCTCATGCAACGCTACCTTCAAATTTTGCTGAAATAACAGCCATGTTATGTTGCTTTCCAAACAAGACGAGAGTTATTTCTTTATTTATGCAACTCTGCCCAGATTGCTGGGGTGTGATGCTTATTTTGAAGCTGCCACAAGAACAGCATACAGTGTATACTGACTATAACAGTACATCACATAACAGTTTATCAACACATGATAACTAGATAGATAGATAGATAGATAGATAGATAGATAGATAGATAGATAGATAGATAGATAGATAGATAGACAGACAGACAGACAGGCAGGGAGATAGCAGGGTAAACAGAGAGTCAGAAAGATAGACAAACAGTTGGATAGAAAGATAGATAGATAGATAGATAGATAGATAGATAGATAGATAGATAGATAGATAGATAGATAGATAGCAGGGTAAACAGAGAGTCAGAAAGATAGACAAACAGTTGGATAGATAGATAGATAGATAGATAGATAGATAGATAGATAGATAGATAGATAGATAGATAGATAGATAGATAGATAGATAGATAGATAGAAGACAGAGAGATAGGAGGGTAGACAGAGAGTCAGAGAGAGACAAATATAGATAAAAATAGATATTACTACAGGCTGGAAATTATTTCAAATATTTATATTATTTTATACATGAATACAGAACAATATGTTACGACTTAAACTTCAGTAGATATTATTATTATTATTATTATTATTATTATTATTATTAATAATAATATATAATTTATATACTTATGTATCCTGTGATCTGTCTGTCTATTTGGAAAAAAGGGTGCTTACTCCTGAAGGGAATTGCTCTAAAAGGTGTGTTTTAATCTGGTGTGACCTGAATCAGAGGACCCTGAGATCCTTTCTCCCATGCTGTAAGAGTGAAGACACTTCCATTAATTATTAATCATTAAAAAATAAAGAAAGATCCTCGTTTATGGCCTCAAGTTCATACTTACCACAGGAAGGGATGCACATCATAGTACAGGTATAGCAGCAGGATAAACCTAGAGATATATGGGATTGTTGTGGGTAGAACTACTTGGAGACCATGGCGCTGCCTTTGAGCTCCATCATGGAACATCTAATGGCTCCAGAAGGAAGGGGAAAGACCCTATAGTGAATGAAAGCTCACGGTTTCACAACTCCATTTGACTATATACAATTATAGAAAGGCCATTATTTCTAATCACTCTCCGGCGTCACCCAGATGATTCTCTTTTGAGTCTGATTCATGGTTCATGATTCATGAGTCTGATTCATGGTTTCTTCCTCATATCATCTCAGAGGGAGTTGTTCCTTGCCTCAGCCTGGCTCATTAAGAATAAAATAAACTGAATTTTGAACTTTGTTATTTTTCTTCGGAATTTTTATGTCTGTAAAGCTGCTTTGAGACAATGTGTGGTGCTATACAAATTAAAAAATATTTCGCATGGGTGTTAATATTTGGTTATCCTCAGGTTAACTTTATCTACTGTTACTGAAACTGAGACTCAAGAAGTCCATTCCTCCTTAAATCACGCCTTTCATTCCTTCTCCTATGAGACTTGCCTTTTAAAAGCGCCAACATGCTCTTTACAAACTTATTACACTCGGTACATTACATCTATAAATGCTCTACTGTAAGAAAAGTCACTCATCGCTTCATCCCCATATGTTACACACACTATTGCTGCTGCACCACTCACACACTTTGTACTGTTTATTGTGTTGTACACTACTACTATTACACTTTATATACAATGCTCACCTCATACTCGGTATATTGTGGCCTTTATTCAATTTTCTTCTGTATAGCATTGTCTCTAAATTAAATGTATAGTGCAGTTATTTTATGTCTGTAATTTCGAGGGTCACCATAAACCACTAGTGTGTGTGTAAAAACATACTTGTCCAATAAACCTGATTCTGATTCATCTCTCTCATTCCCACCCATGATGAAGGTGTAGTTAAATAAAAATGTCTTATTCGGCTGACCTCCTTTTCATAGAATCACATGGCAGTTAATTTCTTCAGAAATGCAGCTGTAACATGTGCTTACTGAGAAAAAAAATACAAGGAAATCATAGTATGTCAATCATCATATTCAGCCACAAAGAGTGTTTTCGCCATCAGCTCAGGATTCCTTCAACGCCCACAGACCCCCCCACGAGCCTCGTTCAGTACTCTACCCCATATACCCCATATGATCGGGAAGCTCTGCAGATACACATGTTTAGCTCAGCAGAGCTGTCAACAGCTGTCCAATTTAGAGCAGTGTGTGTGTTTTCTATGCTTGTCAGAATATGCTTGAGATTCTCACAGTATTCAGAACACAACTGCACACTCCATTTGACCCGGCAGGTCGATCGGGATGAATTTTCTCGCTTAGATGAAACGGCTGCTTGACTTCAGATACAGAACAGAGCTAAGCTAAGCTTCTGACTGCTCAAAGCACAGTATATTTTGTCCATAAAGATAAATTCTGCTTTCTGAACACTTTACATATTAACAAATTTAATTCAATTTTATTTTTGTATAGCACTTTTAACATTGTCAGAAAGCAGCTTCAATGGAATTCAAGATATAATGTATAAATTTATCCCTAATGATGAAGCCAAAGGAGAGGATGGGAAGGAAAAATGCCCTGAGACGAAAACAGTCAGTTTGAAATGATTAGATGGCTTTGTAAAAAATTAGACATATATACATATTATATATATTACTATGGGCTGTAAATTATTTGAAATATTTATATTATTTCATACATGAATACAGAATAAAATGTTATTATTATTATTATTATTATTATTATTATTTATGTCTGCTAAATAAATTAATTAGATGTATTTATCTTAAATATTAACAGTAACCTAAACTATTTTTATAAGCATGTGCGGGTATAGTCAGTGTTCTAAACTAAAAACCTGGTTTATCAGCCTGGCCAAAAGCGCCGCAGGAGCAGAGTCCTCGTGGATGTAGGGAGAAAAAAGTAAGAAGCATTCTGATAAGCAAAGAATTTCTAGGCTTATTTTAAATGCTGCTCTGACCCTTAATGAGTCAGTAGCAAAATAAATAAATTAATAAATAAATTAATTAATTAATTAATAAACTTTAATGAACAATTTGAATAGAAAAAATTAAAATACATGCCTGATAAATATTTGAGTTCTGTAGAATTTTATACCAGGAATCTGAAGCAAAATCTGAAAGCTGATATAAAAGGTACAAGAGTTAAATTACAAGGAGGCGTGGGTTGTGTTACCTAAAACCATTTGTTATAAATAATATCTGTAAAAAAATTTAAATAAAATAAACAAACAAACAAACAAACAAACAAATAAATAAATAGAGCCACTGAAATGTTACTCGATTCTTTTTTATATTAATTATTTTATTTTATTTTTCCTCATCTAATTATCAGATACATTTTACTTATTACTATGAATCTATTTTCCTTATTGAAAAGCATCAGAAAAGCTTTTTATTTATTTATTTATTTTATTTTATTTTTTTACATTTTTTTCACAGGTTTTTTTAGACAGATAATTGCTGCATAATTTTTGGTCTTTGGAGTCAAATGATCTGCAACACTTTTCCGGCAAAAGAATTCCAGCCGGTTTTCATCGGAGTGTAAATTAAAACAACACAGCTCCTTTTTTTCCACACTCATTGACTTTTAAATGCTAAATCTAAATACAATAAGCGTCAACATTTATACAATTCTTGCTCTAATGGTATCAGGAACATCTAGCATTATTTGTGCTGTATACTGCTACAGCTAGGGGAAGATTTCAAGGGTTCAGATAGGTTGCCTGTAGCACTGAAAATTCTTCCTTTGCTTATTTTCATTTTCACAGTATGGTGTCGATGCGGCCCATAATCTCTCTCTATAACCACAAATACAGACACACACACACCACAACTCATCAATCAACATGTATCAACATGAAGCAATGCACATAGACTAGACTGAAACATGTTTAATATACAAATGATCATGTAGAATAAAAATAGCTTCTCGAAACCCGTTTCTTATAATTGGGTTATGTTGAAAGTATGGCATTAAAGTATGATAAACATTAAGCATATTGGGATCCCAAGTAGACGGGAAGACTTCCTTTACAAGGCTGGGAAAAGACCTGGTATAAATGTGCCTGCTGGGTATGATGCAACAAACTTTTGTTTGTTAATAGTATGTAGAAACAACAGAATTGTAGATTTGCAGAAGTATTTGATAAGTCACTCCCCATTAAAATGAAGCTGACCATCATCTTGTAAGTAATGGACTGGGAAAGGGTCAGACTAACAAAGAAGGCCTGGAAGGGATCAGTGGGGTCAGTAATGGGGGCTACTCCAAATGAGCTCTGACTGACCATTTAATGATGTATTGACAGCTTATCTCTAGAAATGCTCGTAAGCCACATTAATACGGGATGGGAAGACTCATGAATCATGCTGTAGTATGACTGATACACACCCGTCTGTTATATGATCCTAAAAGTCTCTGGGAAGAATTTATGGATCGTATCATATCATGAACTAGCTCCGCCACTTTTTACTCCCATAGACTCTTTTTGCACATTAAGTAAATCTGTCGGTATTTGGAGCATTTTGCTTTTTGAAATATCATTCCCATGTCATTTTCAGAGTGTATTCCCACCTCATGCCCAGTGTTCCCACGACAGAACGATTCTGAATCCATCGCAACACTGGCCATAATAAAGCAGTTCATGAAGGTGAATGAATGAATGAATGAATGAATGAATGAATGAATGAAGTCATTATAAATATGCTGTAGAGAGACTTCTGGTCTTTCTAACATTCTCACCTGTAAATAAATGAACTCCTTAGAACCTACACCAATCAGGCATAACATTATAACCGATCCAAAATCAGTACAATAAATAAAATTTATCAATACAACCATGGTTCTGTGGACACTGGATAACTGCAAGGATCAGTGCCCAAGAACTTCAACAAGGTTATGAAGTGACAAAGGCAGAGTAGATACCATTATAGCTACTGGCTGAGTATTTTTCAGGTTGGCAGCATTTTGGAATGACAGGGATCCCTGCTGATTATCCGGTGTTGAAAGAACCACAGTTATGTCCATAAATAGCATTGAGATGGTGTCTAACACCTGGATACTCCCCTGTCACCACCAATTCACCTATTACCAACTGGGCAGATGATCACGGTGCTTACAGTACTAAGAGGGGTGATGTTGACCTTGGAAAAAGTGGAGAGGTTCACAGCAGCGCTCAGATAGCTCAGTCCTCTGGGAGCACCCATGGAGATTTAATGCTTCTTGTTTGAATGGTATGTCATGGTAGGGGCTGAGGGTCCAGTCCAATCATGGGCTGAGGGTGACATTATCTGACATTATCATTAGAAAGGAGAGCACCATGTAACACCGTGACACATGAATCACAACTAGTCGAATGATCAAATTGCTATATAAACAACAAATTTGGGTGAAATTCTCTCTGATATCAGTCAGCCACCAAAACATGAAAAACAGTGCTATGACATATTTCAATCACAGATCAACCACCTCTATGGATTTAAATGGAGAGGTCTGAAGAGGAGGTCTTGATGAAGTATGGTGTATGGATATGCCAAAGTCCTTTCAGAAGCATGATGATCCTATGAGCTCCAGGTGAGGTGGCATTCACTGTGCTGTGATGATGTGAGACAAAATGGCTGCCACTTACAATTTCACTGTACATTTACATTGTTGTCTTATTTGTCACATACACACTACTGCACAGTGAAATTCTTTCTTCACATATCCCATCCTTGGGGGTTGGGGTCAGAGTGCAGGGTCAGCCATGATGCAGTGCCCCTGGAGGAAGGGAGGGGTGAGGGCCTTGCTCAAGGGCCCAACAGTGGTTGGAGCTTGGCTGAGCTGGGGCTTGAACTCTGATCTTCCGGTCAGGGCCATAACCACTTTTTCTCTCATTTTATACCACTGAGCAATTGAGGATTAAGGGCCTTGCTCAGGGGCCCAGTAATGTAGTCCAACACCTTAACCACTATGCTTCCAACATCCCAACACTGTAGACAGAGACTTGCACATTGAGTACTTTGGGCACTAGGCAGGGCACCAAGTCCAATCAATGGGGTGCACACAACCTGACTGTGTACCAGGGGCCCTAGCAATCAGGATCACTTCTCAAACTGCTATTACACAGCATTCTAATGGTCTAAGTCAAACCCACATCCACAGATGATTTGTCTGTGGCGTCTTCTTAATCTGCAAAATGAATTTTGAACAGAGAGATCCACATCTCATCCACTAGGAATAGTAGCAGTGGGAACCAGTGCCATTCTGGAGCCTTTACTGGCTTTACCACCAGTGGATTCTCCTCTGTACAATGATCAGGCATAACAGTATGACCACCTGCCTAATATTGTGTTGATCCCCCTTTTGCTGCCAAAACAGGATGGACTCCACTAGATCCCTGAAGGTGTGCTGTGGTATCTGGCACCAAGATGTTAGCAGAGATCCTCCATGGGGCCCCACCTCACAACTTACAGGACTTAAAGGATACTTTTGATAGATACTGACCAATGCAAACCAGGAACACCCCACAAGAACTGCAGTTTTGGAGATGCTCTGATCCAGTGGTCTAGCCATCACAATTTGGCCCTTTGCAAACTCGCTCAAATCCTTACGTTTGTTCATTTTTCCTGCTTCTAACACATCAACTTTGAGGACAAAAGGTTCACTTGCTGCCTAATATATCCCACCCACTAACAGGTGCCATGATGAGGAGATCATCAGTGTTATTCACTTCTCAGAATGTTATGTCTGATCGGTGTATATCTGCTGTCGTCATCACACCCATATTGCCCTGGTACACTTTGCAAAGGTTGGATAGTGCACAGAGGCAGTATCCACTTTTTTTTCCCCTCTTATGCAAATGAATAGAATAATGTGGAGTACAGCATTTAGAAAGAGTTGCCTTTTATAAAGTATTGGTTTGCTGTGATAAAAGTTGCGCTAGAAGTAAAACTTGCTCGCTAATGAACAAATTGTTTTGTAACATATTAGTTAGGAAAACTCTTTTCCCTCTTAGTGATGTTCAGTATACTTTTTATTTACTCTTAATAAAAGCAAGTTTAAACTTGGTTACATTTCTGCAAGTGTATGCAAGCTCACCTGTGTGGTTCCTGGGGAAACAATATTATAAAGTGTAGTGGGTTTAGGCTCTTTTGAAATTTATTTAACAAGGTTATGTAGAGTACCGTGCAAAAGTCTTGGTCATGTGATGGGAAATGTGGTAAAGATGTCTTCAGAAAGTGAATATTTGGTGTCATTTTTCTATCAAACTGTACAGCAGTGGTCTCAAATACACTTTTTGCCTTTTTATATGGAAGTTGGCTATAAATTCTTGGAGTATTTTGTAGAATTTGACAGAGATTTTGTATTTTTTTTGTCTAAACAGTAGTCTGTTATATAATGATTTTTTTTATTGACACAAACATTTTCTGTTACGTTTAATTTGGTTGGAAAAGTAATGTTCGGAGAAGTTAAATTACTGACCCAGTAATCCTGAAATAAAATCATAATCTAAAACAAAACCAGCGTAACGAAAATGTACAGTGCCTGAGACTTTTTTTTTGCACAGTACTGTGTTCAATTGATCTGAAACAGAAAATCTTCCAAGGGCTTCTTGTACTAACTTCCCTAACCTTGGAAGAATCGATCATATACAGTCTTATTCAATCTGTGAGGCAGAAACAAGCTTCTAGGGAAGACAGCAAAGTCATTAGTGCTGAATTATGAAAGCCGAGACTTATAAATGACATAAAACCCTCGCCTCTATCGAGACTTGCCCAGAGTTTATTTGAAGCTGAAGCTCTTTGACCTTGTAGGGAGGTTTTCTGAAATTTCAGTATTTTATTTCAGCATTTCCTTAAGCCTGGGTGAATGTCAGAGACGATATCTGAATCCATCTGATTGATCCATCGCCTCATCGATAGCACATTCTGCTCGCTGTATCACTCCAAGCACAGCAAATGTGGTACATTTCCTTTACTTTTGGCCACTGACTGGTCAGTTGAGTATTGTAAAAATTGGATTTCACATAAATGAAGCAGAATTACTACAGAGGTGATGTTTTGATGAAATACCATACACTGAAGACATAAGGATAGAGATAAGGACAGAGAAATTGTGTGGGACAAAAATTGTGGTCAATTCATATATAGACATGAGAGCAGAGTTCCTGAGTAGTCTTTTGCTTTATAAGTAGCTGTTTCGTGCATCTATATCCCCATATATCACTGTCTATCTGCAGGCTTCATCTAAATATCACTAGTCCTGAGGTTATTTTCACATCTGGTAGCTGAAAGCACAGTAAAGTAAAGATGATCCAGTGTTTAATGTGGGGAATCTCTGCCTGATCTCAATATTTAATTCTTATTTCATGTTAAATTATTATTGTACCTGTGTTCAGTTCTTGTAGTATGGCTCATATCTCATGGCTCCCTAAGCCTGTCTAGCTAACCCATATCACATCCTTTTAAAGTTTTATCATCTGAACATACGTTACACCACTACATAATGCAGCATCTCATTTTTAAAAAGAAACAAAAAAAAAAACCACGCACTTTCTTTCTTGTGGTAGTTCTGAAAACTTCGTCTCACTCTGTTTTATTACACCATTGCATCAACCAGTAGCTCACAGACCCTGCTACATTCCACTATTTGCCAAGTTTGCCTTTGTTATGTGAGGCCAATAGTTGTCATCCAATTAATTCATGAATTAAATACGTTAATTAATTTATCTTTAGTTGTGTAATACATATTCTTTACCTGAATATAATGTAATGGACTAGGAGATGTAACTTCCCATTTATGGCTTCTTCCATAGGGCACATGGAGATGTGTAATCGCAATTACTCGATGTTGTAAACACTGTGATCTTTCCCTGACGATATACCCTACATTTCCATCACCATCCTGATAGATTCTAGAAAATACTAAAGGAATGTGTTTTCTATTTATTCACCACTCCTGAATAATAGACAATATAGACGCCTAACAAGCTAACGCCTTCCTTCAGTGCTACACTTTTTAATTCAGCCGTGTCTGACATGTTTTTTTGACATTTTCTTATTAATGCAGATGCTTAGAAACGGTTTATTTATTGAACACATACATAATACATAAAACAACATATTTCAACATGCTTGACTAAGATTTTACTAATCAATTAGTTTTATTTAAAACAATGCTGTTGCCATGACATGAGTCGTCCATTACCACTAATGAATTACTGTAGTTGAAAATGATGCAATTATTTCACTTTTCCCCCCAAGGTAAAGTCAACTTATTATGGTTTACAGTGTGTGTAAAAGTCAAATTGAGTCTGCCCAAAATGGTGGAACTGACAACTTCCACACCTCTTACAGTGAATTTAAAACAATGTTAATGAGCACTCTAAAATAAGGCGCCTTAGACAACCTGTATGTTACTCTGGAATTCATTTACAGTCTCAAATCTGCTCTGAAGCAAAGTTAATGAGGTAATTGTTCCCTTTCAAGCAACTCAACCTAAGGTTAAGCATCTTGCCCAACAGGAAATGTAACACGGTGAACAGAAAGCTTAAGATGCACTCCCATTAGCACAATCTTACACATTTGACCCATGTTACTAATTACTAATGCTCAATGACGTCTATGACGAACAACATCTTCCTGAAATATTCAAACTATCAATTAAAAAATGTTTGTGTGCATTCCTGCTATATTAACTCAGCAGAGTTTGTAGACTGGTGGTATTTTTAGCATGTTGGCTAGTAAGCCAGTATCGATGTTCTCATCGCTGGAAACTTCAAAAGCGCTTGTGCCGTAAATGTAAGTGCAAACGCTGAACTACCTAGACAACATCAACATCAGTGTCAATCAGTCTTATTCTTATAACAGCTAATCAGCTAACAAATAAACTCTTCATGATAGTAAAAAAAATGGCAAGAAATGTTAGAGCAAGTCTTCAAGCAAGGCAGAAAGCCATAAAGTGACACAAAATACAATGTGATAAACGCTGAATATATGAATAAATGCATATATTTGGAACACCATAATAATACTAGGTTAGGACCCCACTTTGCTCTCAGAATAGCCTCGAATTCTTCATGACATGGACTCCACTCCAAAGTGTTGGAAACATTCCTTTGAGATTCTGGTCCATGTTGACATGATTGCATCACGTAATTGCTGCAGGTTTGTCAGCCGCACATTCATGCTGTGACTCTCCGGTTCTACAACATCTCGAAGATGATATATTGAAGTCAGATCTGCTGACTGGGGAAGACTGTATTACGTTCATGGAACCAGTTTGAGACAACTTTGCAATGTGTTATCATATAATGTAGCCATTGGCTAAAATGTGGCCATGATGGGATGCACATGACCGATAACGATACTCAGATTGGCTGTGGCTTTTGGCAAATGATGCTAAAGTGGTATTACGGTGCCTAGAAAAGTGTCTTCACACATTACACTGACACAAGACAGATTGAGTCCATGGATTCATGATGTTCATGACAAATTCTGACCTTAACATCTGCATGTTGCAGCAGAAATCTTATTTTGCCAGACCAGGCATTCGTGAACCTCGAATTCATGATCTTGGATGACAGGAGTAAAACCCTGGTGTTGTAGCCAATTCCCTTCAAGGCTTGATATGCTTTTCTGCTCCACACAGTTACAAAGAATTATTTGAATTAACCATAACTTTCCCATCATCTCAATCCAGTCTGTTCTCCTCTGACCTCTCTCAGCTACAAGGGATGTTTTTCAGTGGATGTTTTTTCATTTTTCCACCATTCTGTACAAGCTCTAGAGACTGTTTTATATGAGAAACCCAAATCAACCGTTTCTAAAATACTAACACAAGACCATTTGGCACCGATATCCATGCTACTGTCAGATACTGAGATGATATTTTAACAAAATGCAGACCTGGAGACTGCATTGCCAGGAGAAAGGTAAAAAAAAATTGGACAAAGCCCAGCCAATAAGCTGAAATCCATTTGCAACTGATTTTCCACTTAAGGGCATTCATGTAATGTGTGCTATAGGCTCCTGGATTTAGAAATGTTTCCTGAATTGCGAGATCACAATCCGATTCTGTCAAATAGGCCAAACCTGCAGGCGCTGGCAACTAGGTTAGAGAGACTAAATCTTTCTAGTCAAACAGTGCAGCTGATCTTCTCATGGAGAAGCCTTCTGGGGTGTTACAACAACCACTGAAAGTGTGTCGGTGTCAGTGTTTGGGTAGAGTACATCTGACATAGTGTTTTGTCTGGTCGAATTCACAATTGGCTCAATACAGGCATCAACAGGAGGCAAACGTCCACCTGATTGGCCAGAACATGCACCACAGAGCAGTGTGGGTGAAGTGGGGCCTGAGAAGACGTAAAAGGATGTTAATACTCAGACATCATGCTCCGTCTTCAATGTACACTCTCTCAGCTCCTGTGAGCCAAGACATTTTTTCACCTAGACAGCAACTCAGAGCCTCTTGTGGCACTTAGTGGTCATCCCCAGACCTGATTGTTTACGAACAACAGGCTGTTTACATAGAGGACAGATTCAAATCTGCCAGCTGAGCATATGTGTTCTCTCTGGAACTGAAAACACAGCATTCTTAAAAGGGCCGGTGTCAAGGCAGTCTGCAAATAATTGATGGCTAGCATTGTTCACAGGTCCACCCTGCATGAGCTCAACCCTGTAGCAGAGTTAGCACTGACTGCCTACTGAGTACAGTATATGGCTATAGTACAATTCAAACCAATTGTAGAAATGCAGACATAAAAAAAACCCCTGTGAATTAACAGGAATCCAAGCTAAGAATAGCAGAGTCAGCATGGTATGGTATATAGAGTGAGAACCAACTCTATGGTGCTTAGCAGCATGTGTTATTCTCAAGCTTCATTAGCCAGTTAAGTAGCAGGACATATCAGAACGTGGCACGGGAGAAAACAAAATACATGAAAACAACACAAGAATCCAGTCAGTGAATTGGTAAATAATATCCATGTAAAGGAGATGAGGACACTGAGGAGAAAGTGTTCAACTTCCTGGAGCCAGATAAAAGGAATACAACCAACAGAGAGGGCTCTAAGAGCAGTAGAGCATACAAAGGGTAAAAACGGACTCCAGGATTATGAACAGTATGGTGATCAGTAGGGAAAATTTGCGGCCAGTTTGGCTCAGCATGATGCACCAATAAGTCAATCATTTTAATAGCATTTGATATGCTTGTGTCTTTAAGCATTCTTCAAATAAGTGAATTTGTATTGGTAAAACTATTACAGCAGACCCCACTATATCCTCCACCACTGCTCGATCCGCTCCAAGCACTGCTGCCCTGAATATCTTTCAGGGTACAAGAAAGGCAAGCATTAAGACTTTCTCTTCTGGCACCTACAGTAGGTGCTGGAATGAACTTCCCCTAGACGTCCTAGGAAGACGATGTGACACTGACCTCAGTATAAGCACAGTATACAACAGTTTAGTGCCTGAGATTTATACTGATCCATAATAACAATGTAAAGTGTATACTATGTATATATATATATATATATATATATATATATTCACAACCTTAGAAAATAAAAGTGAAAATCAAATGACTTGAAATTTAATCTGAACAGCTCTTTACAATAACAATAGACACTGTCACAAGGCACAGAAATCTGAATGTAGATTTAAATCCCTAATGAGAAAGCCAGCGGCAAGAGCGGCAAAAAAAAGAAAGAGAAGAAAAGAGAAAAAAAAAACCTCCCAGAGACGACATTAGGAAGGAACCTGGAGAGGAACCAGCATGATGGTCTAATCAGGCTAATTATTTTACATTATGGCAACAGAAGATGCAGCGAGGAAACAAACTTTGACAAACTATCGCAAGGTGCGATGTTGCAAAAGGAAACACGAAGGTGGTACGTAGACGAAGAACAAAAAAGCAAACTGAAAATAAATAAATACATAAATAGATAGATAGATGCATGAATCGTATGCACTGATACGTTTATGATGATTAGTTTCTTTATGCTATCAGAAGGTTTAACATTAACGGACACTTTTAATACAAGCTGTATTGAAATACTGCATCATTACAAACCCACTGTATCATTAAAATGAGTATAATTATTACTGTTATAATTATAATGTCACCCAGAATGCTTCATATGGTTACTCTCTTTTTATATTCCCCATTTATACTCACTGTGTCTCTCTTTAAAAGATAAGAGAGAGAGAGAGAGAGAGAGAGAGGTTATACTCATATAACTCATTCACTGGCTATTTTACAGAGCAGTGGAACTGGACTTTGGTGCCTGCTGAAATACTGACAGTCTTGCCGGGGTAAAGTCTATGTGAGAAGCATAGTGATTATAAACCTCATTGATTATGATGCATTTTGGGGTAAGACTATGACCTAGAAAGGAACAATCTTATATGACGCCGCATTTCGATGTTTGAGCGACTGCACATAATATTACAGTTCAATATGTACAACCACTTCAGTGTCCTGCGACTAGGCATGATGGAGTCTATGTGGGTGTGTGACCTTACTCCACATTCTCCATAATGCACCTTTAATGTTAAAAAGACAAAATAATTGTTCAATTTTTCTCCTTGCAGGGTCAGAAAGGGTGGGTCATGACCCCAGAAGAGAAAAGAAAGTCTGCAGAACATCCCGCAGAGGCTCGAAATATTATTTTTTTTAGGTTTCACCTCTCAGGATGTGTGAACTTTCTCACACCCACTCGCTGCAGATGGAGACGTCTGTAAGGGTGTGTAGCAGAACGATCTCGCTCATTCGCTCAGTTGATTTTGGGGTCTGGAGAGGTAATAGGGCGTTTAATAGTAAAGATTAAATGGATTTAAAATTTCACGAGTTACAGGGTGACAGTTAGTGATTCTTACAGCTTCTTAGGATGAATAGATTTTGGTTCTCTATCTGAAAAATTTATACTGGAAAAAGTGAACAGACAAAGCAAAATACAATGCAGTAATAAATCAGTGCAATAAATATATATAAATCACAAATATAAGTCCAATAAATCAAATCAGTATAAATCAGTATATATAGTAATATAAATCGGTGCAAATTTGTGTGGCTAGATTAAAACCACAAATATTGGTGATTGTTATTTTAACAGCAAGATTTTTAAAAAATCAAACAAAATTTTGATGAATATATTTCTGGCCAGTTTTGCTAACACTACTTAGAAAAATATATGTTATATGGTATATATGTGACACCTTTTTTAAAAAAAATATTTGGATTCATTCAGTCATCTTACATCATCTTACACATACACAACTATTTATATTCACCGGTTCTTCAAGGGTGTGTGTCATTTTGTTTAGGTATAAATTATGCAGAGCATAAGCATATGATAAGCGCTGTTAATAGTCAGTGGGCCGTGATCCAGTCCAGTATCATACAAAGATTTTTAAGGCTAAACAAAAGCACATTATTTACAGAACATTATGCTCTATCTATTTTATTTCTTCCTTCCTATATATACATCATGGGCTGTAAAAATTTAACTAATTATATTATATTATATTATATTATATTATATTATATTATATTATATTATATTATATTATATTATATTATATAAAAAAGCTTCACCTTCTAAACAATTTTTTTTATTGTTTATTTTTTTTAATCTTTATTTAAATGTATATTTATAAATCTAAATTATGAGTATTTAAACAGGTAATTCTAAGTAAATGGACTTTGCATTAGAATAAAAAACCGTGTGGGCATTACTATGAGACATTTACATTTTTTTTTCTTTTCAGCTTTTCTTTCCCCCCTCATTGCAATAAATTTTGAGTGATTCATTGCTGTGTTGTCCATACATCATCCTAAATTTGATTCCAGCATTTTATAGCAAAAGGTTATTGCAGCATAACAAAGAACATAACAAAGATTGTTTATCACACCGAAACAAACTCGCTTCGGTTTTCAGAGTTTTCCGACGACTAGACTAGACTACTGACTAAACAGACCGGATAAAAGTTCCACACGGGTTAAATGAAAGGCTGCTGTCTCAAACACACCGCTGCTTTGTTTATTAATAACTTTCATTTAGTCAAGTCAAATAAAAGACTAACCTTACGTGTGATTTCACACCTCATTTCACATGATAAAAACAGCCAACATATTCCCTCGCATATAACGCATTTGTTTGTTAATGGGTAATGATGAAGTTACAAAAATGGCAGCAAATGTCTAATTACACGTTTGGTATAATTGTGCACAATTATATATTATATATAACACGTAACAGGTAATTTGCTACCTAAGAAACAAAGGGTTCTTACAACCCACACGTGCATGTGTAATGTTACTCTGAGTTGCATATAAAACATTAATGGCAGCATGATTCTTTGGGAGCTGGTGATGAAATTATGGTGTAACCTTTATCAATGTACCAGCAAACCAGCGGTGTGCTCTTGCATATCACAGATCAGCTACTCTAGACTACTCTCAGCAATCCAACAATAATGCTATAAGAATATATGTATATATATATGTATATATATATGTGTATATATATATATATATATATATATATATATATATATATATATATATATATATACACAAACACACACACATATATACATATATGTGTGTATACAGATAGATAGATAGATAGATAGATAGATAGATAGATAGATAGATAGATAGATAGATAGATAGATAGATAGATAGATAGACGGAATAAATATAGATAATGCAGAAACAATGACAATGATACTATTGAACAATTATATTAATACTATATACAGTATTTATCTCATTATCGCTACTTCTTCATGAGAACTGAAGCTATATGATTTCTCACTAATGTATCGATGGTGTTATGGATAAGACGAGTAGAGAATAAGCACTGCACTTAGGAGTAGATCCAATTTACTGTAGGGTCAGACTTGCTGCGTAAAAAAATCATTGAGCCCAAATAAATAAGAAAATAGTTATATCTCAGAATAATAGGAATAAATAAATTATGATAATTAATAGAACAAAAGCATGATGATGATGATGAGTGGCAGTGGCAGCAGTAGTGACTTATTATTGCTATATAGTTGCTATTTATGTTGTACAATCATCATCATCATAAGTTTAATAATAATAAAAATAAACATAATAATTATTATTATTAGTAGGAGTGGTATTATTATTATTATTATTTATTAATAATAATAATTAATAATAATAATAATACTGTTATTGTTGTTGTTATACCACACATTTAATTTAATCTAAATTAAATCTAAGGTGTTTACAAAAGTAATCAATGGAAATAAAGTATGAAATGATAAATGAAAATAAAAAAAAATACTTAAATAAAGAAAATAAAATTACAAAATAAGGCATTCACTGAAAATAATGAGAACAGCCGTGAAACAATTACACTTAAAAATAGACAGACAGACAGACAGACAGACAGACAGACAGACAGACAGACAGACAGATAGATAGATAGATAGATAGATAGATAGATAGATAGATAGATAGATAGATAGATAGATAGATAGATAGATAGATAGATAGATAAAAGCCTGCAGGTGTCCTTAAGCCTGTCGTGTTTCCAGATCAGATTTCAGTATTATTTTGAGGTAGAGGTACAAAGTTATTAAGTTTTGGCACTCCATAAAGCGAACCCTATCAAGGCTTAATGTCCAGGATATGTCCGTCGTTTTCACCTATTACTGACCGTCTGGGAGAGTTTGAGGCTTTTAAGACACCATGCCACGTGCCTTGAGCTCGGACAGCCTCCCCCTCAGGCTACACTTCCCCGAGACGGATTGTCACATCAGGGAATGAAAGTAAATTTCCCAAACAAAAACTACTTTTTTTTTTTTTTTTTTCCTAGGGTGATTTTTCACTTCCCAAACAATATACTATAGGAGTGAAACTTCTCAACACGGAAGCGTAGGTTATGGACATGAGTGCCAACAGAGTTTGAACACAGGCAAAACTCCAGCAGATCTGATGCAACACGCCTGCAACCGGCTCCAAACTGTACAGCTACAGTGTCCTTCCTCACAGACGCTCATTAACTAGTCCTCTCTGTCTCACGCCTTTTACACGCACTGCTCTGATTTCTTTGATCAGCAATTACAGGCGTAAACCTGTATCCAAATGACTCCCATTTTTTTAATCATTCGCAATTCAGAAAAGATATACAGTGTTTTTTAATTTCTTCTTGAACTTTTCCTTCCTGACTTAAGCTTCACATATCCGGGATATAAATAGCCCTATAACGCGTTATAACGGAGTGTTGACGGCGGACGCTTACAAGCAGGTCAGTCGACGTTTATTACGGTTCAGAAAGACGCGGATTGATATGAGGGGGCGTGAAAAGGCTGTGTTTGTATAGGCGTTGTGCTCCACGGTGCCGAAAAGTTTTAGAAACGCTTTTTTATTTCCTCCTCCTTTTCAATAGATAGATCGTCTCTAACATCAAATGGTTTGAAGGAGACCGAAGCGATGCTTTATTAATGTGAACTCTTCCTGTTCCTGTGTCGGAGTTTAAGAGCGCACTTCAGCCCACATCAACATGGAGTAAGTGTTCACTTCTGTGTCATTTATTTCCTCCAGGCAGAAACGCCCTAGGTGCGTGTGTCAGGGTTTGTTTTCGCGTTGCGCTTTGTTTTTGCGGTCATTTATTATTTTTATTATATAGATCAGCGTAGGAAAAAAAATTAAACTTTATTGTGGTCATGTTTTGGCTTTGTGATAAAAAACTGGAGTTTGCCCATAGAGCCGATTACAAAGTTCAACCCTTTGGGTAAGTCCCCTCTTCTTCACAGATTTATCCATTACACTGGATACTCATCAGATAGATACGTTCGTCTAAACATGACCTATGTTTGTTTATTTATTTTATTATTTATTTATTATTCAACAGCTGCCCCCCCCTGTAATCTGCTCTTTTTCCGTTAATTACTCTGTTGACAGATAGCGGTTCAGTAACCACGTGACTTCTCTCTGCTCTTTTGGCTCAGATGATTTGTTTGTTCAATCATATGAACATTAATGGGAGTGCTAACAATATAATTAATACACCACAATAAATAAACAAACACTACACCACATCATTTAGCTGTTTTTCTTTTTTTTTTTAAAAAAAAAAAGCTTACATGTTGTGTTCATTTGATTCATTGATTACAACAAACAAACAAAAACAAGAACAGATTTATTATGTGCACTTGAGTAAACCTGGACTTGCTTGCTTTTCTGAAACTCTCTGTTCATGTAATGTACAATAAATATTCAGGCACAGATGAAACTGAATAATGCAAATCCATATCAGCAAGCAAAGCATTTTATGGAAGAGATTTGAACAAAACTATAAACCCCTTTAGAATAACCGTTGTAAGGTTTGTTTAACCCGGTAGGTTTGTTTCATTTTTGTCGTTTCTAGGTATCACTCTTTCTTGCCATTACGCTGTGTGAAGCAACCCTTGAATTCTGACACATTTGAGTACGCGATTGAGTACTTCAAGCAAATCAGAGAACGTTGTGGCAGCATAGATCCTTTTCTTCAAAATTCCCCTCGTTTGCAAAGCCGACCTCCGAATCCTCTCTTTCCCACTGGCTAATGACAGCCAATCCCAGAACGGAGGGGAGGAGTCTACACGGACGTACGGACGTACATTGGTAAGCAGAGAGATGATTTTTTATTTTACCCGATAGTCGGTGGACACCGCACTGCAGTAGATGTGTTAATGGCGTACCGTAAGTAAAGCTAATGACTTTAATTCATATTGTGTGTCCTTTGTTATGCTTTGCTGGTGAATGCATTTCTAGCTATGTGTATTGGATGGACAGTCTGAAACCGGTGATCCGATTACATGTCGGCTGGATAGGAGTTAGTGCATGGGTCTGTTTAGTGGTAGTAAGTCGAAGTGTTTGGACTCAAAAATGTCATTTTCTGCTCTCTAATCTTTCCAACGTGGTTTATAATTCGCCGTTATTCATTGTTCACTTTATCATTTTCAGATTGGATGACAGAACATTTTGACACCTACCCGCTTTCAACATCGACCGAATCGTCTCCTGGCTCATCGATTCCACCTTCCCCCTTGGAACATGATGTCCAGGTGCCCTCAGATTTGGAGGTCATGACCTCCCTCCTAAAAGAAGAACTTGCTCAACTCGAGGATTATTACCTATTTGAATCAGCGCCCATGAAAGCAGAGAAATGGCAGAAATGTGATAAAGGCTACCAAGCAATGTCTGCCCCGTCATACTACCAGTTGCCCTGCACTTCATACAATGTGAACCAGTCCGAATCGAACCCCAGGCTCGTTACCTTGGCAACAGGTGAGCTTGACCTGAGAGGGTTTTGTGGCAGCTCTGTCGGAAGATCTAAAACCTCCAGACCCGCTCCTTACAGCTATGTTCGGACGCACTCCACCAGCCAAAGGATAGCATCAAACGGTTGCAAAGACGTGGAAGTTTTTGAGAAAGAGACATGGACTTTTAAAGGGACTCATTCAGGTTATGCAGAGATGGCTTTAGACCAGTGTGCTGTTGACAAGATTTTTGGGAAGAACCACATCGGTACGAAAAAGGTTCGAGAATGTGCCATATTGTTAAAGGATGAGGAAAAGAGATGTTTCACCGAAGACGTTTTTTACCGGGCAGAGATGGTCAAAAGTTTTGATGGTGGCCCGCCACTGGATGCGCACCATAGAAGAGAAGGTCAGGCTCCTGGAATGAAGATGCCCTGTCACGGTCACGAAGGTGTTGGGATGCCAGTGCTGCACTGTAGTGAAAATGGAAATAGTCCTGCATTTAAACACCCAGAGGTAGCTGAGTGTTACTTCAGTCAGATTACCGCGAATTTAGAACCGTATCACGGCTTCATGAATGAGGTAGATCAGCCAGTCCGCTCTGGAGCTGTCGAGTCTATGAATAGCGGTTACTCAAGCCATGAATGCCTTGTAGATCAAAGCTTCGAATGTCTGTCCGGAGACAGTGTCGGATCTTCTTTGGAGTTTCCTGCACAGAAGCCAATGCAAAGGCTGAGAGAGAACCTGTGTGTGTTCAAGCCGGAGGTCAAAGTAAGTTGCCTGGAAAGGAGCCATGGAGAGCGCAAGCAGAAGAAAAGAGACCAGAACAAGACAGCTGCTTACAGGTAAAGTACCAAAGTTCTTTACCCCATGAGCAATCAAAACATTTTCAGATGTTGGATGGAGCCTTCAAGTAGATCTAATACCGGATGTATGTTCACCTGATTCCATCTGAGTTATTGTATCATTGTGACAATAGGTAGGAACTTTCTTTGGCAAGTGTCGGTTGAATCTCTTTGTTAAGTGAGGATGCTGTTTGTTTTTAAGGTGTTATCGCTCACCCTTCAGGTCTAGTTTGCCAGATTTGATCTATGCATTGTCCACACACACACAACAATAGCGCTGATCTGATCTGAACATATTAACACCAGGTATCGGCAGCGGAAGAGGGCGGAGCAGGACTGCTTGGAGGAAGAGCTTCACGGATTGGAAGGGAGAAACAGAGAGCTGCGAGACAAAGCCGAATCTGTCGAGAGAGAGATCCAGTATGTCAAAGACCTCCTGATTGAAGTGTATAAGGCTCGGAGTCAGCGCCTCAAAGAGGATTCCAGTGCCTAAACCCCGTCCTAAGCACCAGCATCGAAAGATCGAAGGACTTTTCTTTTTTTTTTCTTTTTCTTTTTTTTTTTAAACCAACCTCCGGTAGTGTTTTTTGACGGTCAAAGTAATCGGAAAAGAGCTAACGCTGGGTTTGCTAAATCGAATTTTAGCGAATTATGTAACGAACACTGTGATACCAGCTTTAGGCTGACCAGTATTCTTAGTATTCTAACGAGAGCTAAAGATATTATGCATTTTCATGATTCGGTTTCATTTCTTTCTTTTCAATCCTCTGTGCATATGAAAATCATTTATACCAAAAAAAGGGGGAAACCAACAGCTATACTAACGTATGCTAGCTCAGATGTGTGTTTGTTGTGTGGGGCATGATGGTACAGCTTAATTGAGGACTTTGTACGAATGTGATTACTGCTAATTTTTTTCTTTGCGCTGTAACTATAAAAGCCCTGTAATGTTAAGTGTAATTCATTTAAGTTTTTACCTTACATTTGTTTTGGTATTTTTTAATATTTTATTTCGCGTGTACGTCTTTATTTAACGATGCAGGATAGGTTTTTTGTTTCGTTTTTTCTCAAAATCACATTTAAAACAGTGTACATTATCAGCCAATGTACTGTGGTTTGAAGCACACTAGTAAGCTTTTAGATTTCTTGGTAACTTCACTGGCTCAGGTACTGAATGCATGTCGGAAATATTAAGAAGCATGTTAGGTTTACGATTTACTGCATGACTCTCATGATTATATGACTGCATTGTACATTACGACAGCAAGTAGACTTCGTTTCTTCCATCCAGACCCTTTTTATTGCCATTTACTCCGATCACAAGCTGCCAGATTATTCGTCCGTAAGGCATGGAACTGCATTAATCGGTATGAGAGGCCGTTCGCTTTCTTGTGCGGGTTTGCGGCAAACAATCACTGTCATCTTACGAACCAGCATAACAGACTGTAGGCCTAATGGAATTTATATTTTTAAGATATATATATATATATATATATATATACATATATATATATATACTTCCAGGTGCATATTAGGTCTGCTTTTAAACTCGTCACAATGCCGAGATCGGGAAATGCAGGAAATCCTCTGTGTGATGACTGAGATGAGCATCAGAGTCAAACAGCACAAGTGTGAACCAAATGATCACATTTCTGTATTAAAAATGATTGTTTAATGTCAACAAACACGCAGGATTATTTGTGTTCGAGTCTGGCTGGATTTCTTTCTATTGTTTTCTTCTATTTATGAACAACTCACCTGATTAGGATTATATCATGATTTCATAAACATAAATCAGAAATGTCTGGCCTTTATGGTATTCCTATTTATTCTGATTCACTTACAGATTTATTTTAAAATTTATTTAGTCGCTTACTATTTTAAGAAAAATAAAAATTAATCCGCCAAGCTCTACAAATATGTTCTATTTATAATATTTTTATTCTAATATTATTTATTTTTAATGTATTATTTTATGGAGCAGTAACTCAGGATCGAATCTATTACAAGTTAAGACACGAGTGGTCATAAATCATACAATAATATGGTTTTTGTTTTTTTTTGTTTTTTAAAAAAAGAAAACTCCTGGAATAAGCCGTGTGTAAAAAAGTTCTCTGACCCAAAATGTCGGCAAAAGGCATCAAATGGTCAGTTTAGTGCAGGTCCACAGAGCCAGAGGAAATACAGGCAGCAAATATCTTCATTTATAATCATTGTTCTGAAGGGAATGAGGTCTGTTTTTTCCTGCAGTGAGCAATTTTTTTAAGACAGGAAGAATGTTAGTGGAAGGGGATTGTTTTGTCATCAAAACTCACAGAAAATAATAATAATAATAATAATAATAATAATAATTTCTCCAAACATAAATAGAGAGAATAATGTGTCATCTAACATCTTATTAATTTGTTACAAACCCTTGTAGAGGGATCTTGGACTAATCCCCCAGGTTTACCTAGTAAATAATAACTAATATACCTAATACACTTCCACATATCACTGAAAAAAGAACAGTAAATTATATATAATAATAAATAATAAAAAAGAGGAAGGGAAATTATACCCAAAATTAAATTAAAGTTAAAAAATTAAAGGTAAATTATATATATAAATTTTTATTCCTTTTTACTTATACCTATTTACTTATTATTATTATTATTATTATTATTATTATTATTATTATTATTATTTCTTTTTGTGAAATTGTTCCAGTCTAAAATATTTTCATGTTGACGACCACAATTATGGAAAGTATTTATATATTTCTAACAATAGTAATATTTTTGGTGTGTACAATTATTTTTTGAATTCCGTTGGTGGTAAAAACAAAGAAATCTGTAAGTAAAATAGTGTTTTATCTAACTGATTATTGAGTCTGGTATAAAAATGTATTTTTACATTTTAATCTTGGGGTTTTGTTTCAAAACTAAAGATGCTCTTTGTGGTGAAAATTGGCAAATATAATCTAAATAAATCAGGAATATGACTTATGTTAAATGACCGTAAGTGATCTGAAGGCAATGCATAACTTACATTTACTATAAAAAAACAGCCTTCAATTGACTGTCTAAAATTGTGGACACTATTCATAAGCATAAATATAATTTCGAGTAAATTATTCCACGTTTAATGATGCGAGATCAACAGAGAAGGGTTTGAATCGGTGTTAAAATGGTAATTGTTGTACGTGAGAAACATTAGACCAATTCACAGCAGAGAATAATATCTTCATACTTTATTGTGCTTGGATTAGGGAGAACCTGGGATGAAAGAAGGCTGGGACTTGTTAAAATTGTTGATGAATCTTCTAAGATGCTGCGTTTACATCCTGGTGCAGTTCCTAATTTGTCCGCTAGAGGTCGCTTCTGATTCGGCGCTGTCTCAGCACCGCGCAGGTTGATGCACACAGAACTACACAGTCTGCCTGGGTCACGATCTGTTATGCTGTTTATAATTAAAACAAAGCAATTTTTTATTGATTAAAGAATTTTAAAATATTCTATGGGGTGTGTAGATTAGACTATACTCACTAGTCGGTGTAGGCAGGAAAGAAATTGATGAAACCAGGTACACAGACAAATCCATATTATTTTGGACGATGCTGAGAAAATATTTTGTCTTTTATTTTATTTCATTCATTTATTCTTTATTCCTAATTAGTAAGTAAAGATCTACGTTTAAGAAGAAAATTCTGAATACGTAAGGCTTTCCTTTTTGGTCAAGACTGACTGAAAACGACTTTAATGACCATTTGGAAAGAATTACACAATTTTTCTGAAAACATTTTTAATAATAATTTGGAGAGATTTTTACACAAGCTCTTTCATTTAATCCTCAATGGCTCATTTTAAATAGCATTTATTTAGAGAAAAATGGAGCCGTGCAGAAACATTTCCATAGCATGATAGATAAAAAAAAAAATTTCTCCAGATTTATCATCACATCATATCCTTAAATTATAAGAATCTTCTATGTTTTAGAAAATATTTGTCTTTCCAAATTCCAAACCAGTTGCTTCCAGCATTTAGTGTGAACATATGAAATTAAAAATCATATTGGAAACACACACACACACACACACACAACTCCATCAACTTCAATCTCTAATATTACTTGAAGACTAAACAAAAATACACTAACAAAAAATTGAAGTAAAATGAAAAAATAATAGGCGTAAGTAACTTTAAATACTTAAAGCTATAATGCCTCTGCTTCTTAAGACAATGTTTGATCATTTGCGACATATTGGAAAAGATAAAATTATAAAACGTACACACGTACATATTATTAACTTGATGCTTATTTTTGATTTCAGTTTATTTGTATAGCGCTTTTAACAATGGTCTCAAAGCAGCTTTACAGAAGTATAGAAACTGAGAAAAAATTAGAAATAAAATTGAAAGTAAAGCTGCTATTTTATCCCGAATGAGAAGCCTGAGGCGACGGTGGTGAGGAAAAAAACTCCCTGAGATGATCTGAGGAAGAAACCCTGAGCGGAACCGGGCTCAGAAGGGAACCTTGGGTGACACTGGACAGTAAATAATGTAAATGTAAATAAATAATGTCCTTTCTATACAACAGCATCCAAGAGCTCTTGAGGAACATATCGGTCAGTGTAGTTTCTGAGATCATTCTAGACTTAGCACTAACTCCTTCCTGCTGAAAGCGACGGCATTTTGAAACAGCAGTACAAAAATACAGTAGTGCATCATAAATATGTATAATATATTACTTTGGGATAAAGATATTAATAAGAGAACAGGTCATATTTTAGAGTAACATCATACATTTCTAATGAACAGTATTCCTAAAAAATTTTTTAGATTTCCTAAATCATTCACCAAGATGCTAAAATGTATTTACAGTGTGAAGTGTCAGAAGTGTTAGATTGGTGAAACACTCATGATGATCCAAAATGGACTCTCCTTGGACTCCCTGTCCACTGGTCTCAGACGCAGTTAATAATTTATCCACTAGAGGCCATTTCTTGGCACGGTTTCCCAGCCTCAGTAGTGTATACAGGTCAATGTACACCTACAGGTTAACACTGCATGTAATAAAGCAAGTGACCATGCTCAAAGAATTTAATATGCAAAGGCATTATGAACCCTTTATTAATCCAGTATATACACACTAATCAGGCACAACATTATGCCTAATATTGTGTTGTTCCCCCTTTAACTGCCAAAACAGCCCTGAGCCGTCAAGGCATGGACTCCACTAGATCCCTAAAGGTGTGCTCTGGTATTTGGCACCAAGATGTTAGCAGCAGATCCTTTAAGATTTAAAATTTAAGATTCACCTCCTAACAGGACTTAAAGGACACTTTTGATAGATACTGACCACTGCAGACCGGGAACACCCCACAAGAGCTGCAGTTTTGGAGATGCTCTGATCCAGTGGTCTAGCCATCACAATTTGGCTCTTCGTCAAACTCGCTCAAATCCTTACGCTTGTCCATTTTTCCTGCTTCTAACACATCAAAATTGAGGGCAAAATGTTGACTTGCTGCCTAATATATCCCACCCACTAACAGGTGCCATGATGAGGAGATCATCAGTCTTATTCACTTCGCCTGTCATATATAAATATATGCTCAGTAACCCAAAGACTTAACCGCTGAGGCAAGAGTACAATCCGTCAGTGTTTTATTGGCATGAATGTTATAAATTACTTAGCTGCCAAAGCAAACAGTGCAGGTAAGTTCAACTAAAAATTCTACACCTAATATACATACATCTGCGTTCATGCATGAACATCATCATAACAAACAAGTGGCAAGAACAAAAAGCTGACAGCTAAAAGCGTCTGAACCTATTGTACAGAATGTATATCAGGGCGTGTCTCTCTGTCCCTCAGGCTGTCACGTTCTCACACACACACACACACACACTACTGTGTAATGACGGCTGCAGTGTATGAAGTCTTTCTCCTAAGACGATTTAAAATTTCTCTTCTTCTGTGCAGCAGAGTGCAGCTCTGTCCCAACCTCACGTCTCTACTGTTCCAGGTTCAGCTGTATTCCAGGTTCTCCTTTCTTCAGTTTGCTGTGTTTCAGGTTCTTCTTTGTCAAGGTTCTCCTGTGTTCCAGGTTCTGCTGTATTTTAGGATCTCCTTTGTCCAGGTTCTCCTTTGTTCCATGTTCTGCTGCATTTCACATTTTCCTGTGTTCCAGGTTCTGCTGTGTCTGTGTTCTAGATTCCCCTGTATTCCAGGTTCTGCTGTATTTCAGGTTTTCCTGTGTTCCAGGTTCTGCTTTGTCCAGGTTCTGCTGTGTTCCAGGTTCTGCTGTGTCCAGGTTCTCCAGTGTTTTAGGTTCTGCTGTGTTTCAGGTTCTGCTTTACCCAGGTTTTGCAGTATTCCAGGTTCTCCATTGTCCTGGTTCTTCTGTGTTCCAGGTTCTCCTTTGTCCAGTATATTATTTTTTTATTATAAATGTACATTCTGTAAATATCTAAATGATTTGGAACACTCATGTATCAGCAGAACAGAATGGTTCTGAAAGATGATATTTGTATATTCATTGGACATCAAACCTGCAGGTGGCGCTCAAATCCGCATTAAAGAATTGAACGGTACCTCAGACATCATCAGAGTAGAACAGCTTACCAGCCCATGTCATGTCCCCCTTACACATTTTCTTATTTCCTGCTCTAGCACCACCATTTCCACTCAGCAGGGGCTGTTACTTCACTGATTAGTTGAGGCGAGTATGCACAGGGAAAACACAACATTTGCATAACAAGGACAAAGGGAACTTATGGGAACACAAACTGTGCTTTTAGCGCCATGCCACGGTTTTGAACCAAATAGAGTTATATATTGAGCAATTTAATGCTACAAATCTACAGGCTTAATGCAATCTTCATGCAGGGGGCAGAGCTTTCTCTTACAAAGCCCCAGAGTTATGGAACAGCCTTCCAATTAGTGTTGGGGATTCAGACACAGTCTCAATGTTTAAGTCTAGGCTGAAGACGCATTAATCAAGCTTTCCATGTAGAGTGGAAGGTTCTTGGGCATAGAGTGTTTGGTGTACTGGAATGTTTGGATGCTGTCACCTTATCACCCTCAGGTTTGCTGACTGTGAAGTGGTTGGACGCTTTATGTCCCGGGAAGCCTTTATGTCTGTCACCTTCTGGCTCTCCCTTTTAGTTATGCTGTCATAGCCAGTCTTGCCGGAGTCCCTGCCTGCACTTCACACATAACCTACATTGTCTTAAACATCACGTGATCACAAGCATACTTAACATCCTTCTCTTTCTCTCTCTGTCTTTCTCTGTCGACCTTTACATCCCACTCCTGATCTCCCAGTGTTCAGAGTTCCCAGTGTGACCACTTTTTCTTTCCAGACCTGCCTGATCCACCCAGACACTCTACCCCTGGTCGGAGTCTCGTCGCTCGGTGGGGCTCACTGATGCTGGGGATAGATCTACATGGTTAGCCTGTGACCCTGGGGTCTGCTGTGGACAGAACCACTTGCACACCGTCTCTGTACTGCCGTTGCATCGGTCAGCTTTCAGCAGGAAAGAATAAGTGCTAAGTCTGTAATGATCTCAGAAAACAACACTTACTGATTAGTTCCTCAAGAGCCCTTGGTTGCTGTTGTCAAGAGGACTTTATTTATTTACATTTACTGTCCAGTGCCACACGAATGAGGATGAGGTTTCCTTCTGAGTCTGGTTCCTTTCAATGTTTCTTCCTCATATCATCACAGGGAGTTTTTCCTCACCACCATCGCCTCAGGCTTGCTTTACACTTTATTTATCTTTTTCTGTGTTTCTATACTTCTATAAAACTGCTTTGAGACCATTGTTAAAAGCGCTATACAAATAAATTGAATTCAATAAAAGGAATTGAGTTCATGTCTAATTTATGTGTCGGAAGCTCACTTAATAACTCACCCAGAAATGTTCGTGACAAGCATTTAAAAGAGCATGGCGTGCAAAGCCACACGCCACAATCTACAAAAAAAAAATAATAATAAGTCCAATCTTAATATGTACCAGCTTGAGCGGTTTGAAACACAGCCAAACTTGTTTGGCATCAACGCAGACGTAGACAGTTCCATGTGATCGCCTCCAGGTCTCCGTTTGTCTTTTCACTGACTTACAATTGAAGACTATTACAAAATGCGCTCCTGCATGGTGTGCGGCTGAGGGTGTGTTTACTCGCTTATAGGTCTGTGCAGGTTTCCCATGAAGACGTCAAACAATACGAAAGCAAATTTTTCAAGCACACCTATATTTATTATTTAATTACATTGATTGCACTGGCACAGGTGTCACAAATGTACACAAACATCCAAGATGGTTAAGCTGAAAATAACAACGTGTCACATTTTATTCGATTTTGGAAGGTGAAGCATGGATATGACATGAAATAATATCGCATTCTGCATAAAATCCGAATAACAAATGCACTACAATCCCATTAAAGCAACAAGGCTGACAGTACAAATAAGAAAAATCCCCTTTTCCCCCACTTATTTAAAAAAATAAAAAACACCCCAGAACCAATGAATGTTTCTGTCTTAAATGATTGACAGGTAAATATCTGATATACCGATACAAAAGAAATGCATTTTTAATATATGATTTCAAAGCAAACGTATGCATAACCCCCATTTCACTAAACTAAATGAATATTACAACATTAAAAGTTTTAAAGAAATTAGGTTTTATTTTTATTCATCCCTCTGGGACACATGTTTCCCAATCCTGATCCTACACATTGTAGAGTTTTCCCTGCTCCCAAAACAGTTTATTAAACTAATTAGTAAGAGTAACGGTCAGCAGTCTACTTGGAGACCATGGCAGTGGCTTTGAACCGGGTTTTGCGCTCGGGTCTCGATGGCTTCGAGGAAGGAATTTGTGTCAAAACTATAATAAATTCAGAAATGACGCTAATGCTCATACTTATAAGTTGTTCGAAAGCTCCTGGGTACACAACTGCACTTGAGTAAGTGCACAGTTATAGAAGGGAAATGATTTCTCACTCTCCGGTGTCACTCAGATGAGCATGGGCTCCCTTTTGAATCTGATTCCTCTCAAAGTTTCTTCCTTATTTTGTCTCAGGAAGTTTTTTTTCCTTGCCAAGGTTGCCTCTGGCTTGCTCATTAAGGACTTTTTTCTTCCTGTTCCTTGTAAATCTGCTTTGTAACAAGGTTCATTGTTTAAAAAAAAAAATGCTATATGAATTAAAATCCTAACTGAATTGAGATGTTAGCAGTCACTGAGTTGAGGTGGGAACCTCAACTCAGAGAAAACCCTGCCATGTGTAGAACTCCAGAACTCTGGTGAAAACCTTAAAAGTTCCATGTAGACCCCTGAAGCATGGGGAAAAACTAAGAGAGAGTTGAACCCCTTTACAAAAAATAAAAAAATGAATACAAAGAACCATTTGCTATCCAAATAACCATAGAGGAACCCTTTTCTCTAAGAGTGAAAGCTTTGTATAACATTTCTAACATAAATGAACCGCAGCACCATTATGTGTAGGTGGTTTGACTAGTCTAACTTGCATTGGCGTAAAGGTATGTGTACCCGCATAGTGATGGATTATTTTCCCATCCAAGGTGCTCATCCACTCATGCCTAGTGTCCCTAGATTAGGCTCAGTGTTCACCCTGATTCTGACCAGGATACTGAAGATAACTTTATTTAAACATGGCACTTTAAACAGGAATGTACTCATGCAGTTATCCAATCAGCCAATCATGTGGCAGGCAAAGCTCTTGAGGTTAAGGGCTTCAGTTAATGTTTATGTCATCATAACATCATTATGGGGTAAATGTGTGATCTCTGTGACTGTGAGCAGAAGGTCTGCAGGCGTCAAAAACCTTGTTAAGGACAGGGATCAGAGCAGATTGATCACAGACTGACAGGAAGTCTATAGCAACTCAAATAAATCACTCTCTACAACCGTGGTGAGCAGAAAATCATCACAGAATACACCGAACATCAAACCATGAGGTGGATGAGTTACAACAACAGAAGACCATCAGGATCAGGTTCCACTCCTGTTATTCAAGAACAAGATTCTGAAGCAATCATGGGTACATGTTCACCAAAACTGGCTAGTTGAAGGCTGAAAAAAGCCCAGGTGAATTTTTTCTAATCTTCAAACTGTGCATTTTTGGTAAGTCTGTGTGCATGATAGCCTCAAAATCCTTGACTTGGTGGACAGGAGAGGAACCGTCAGTCTTTTGTAGTTGAAGTCCATCCACCTCAAGGGTAGATGTATGGGCATATGCTGAGATATTTTTCTTTTCACCACAACTGTAGAGTGGTTATTTTAGTTACTTTATCCTTCTTGTCAGCTTACCATTCTGGCTGTTCTCCTGTCGTCTCTTATCATCAAGGCACATCGACCCACAGAACCATCGGTCACTCACTGCTGTTGCTTTCTTACCATTCTATGTAAAATCTAGAGACTTGATTCTGAAATCCTCAAACAACTCAAATTTCCATGCACCATCAAAGTCACAGAGATGATACTTTTCCCCATTCTCATGTTTGATATGAACATTAACTGAAGCTCTTCATCTGCATGGTTAAATAACTGATAAAAATTGTTTTTTTTCTGCCACTAAATAAATTCACAAGAACTCATGACTCACTAGGCCTACAGGCGTTCCTAATAAAGTGGACAGGGTGTGTTTGTTTGCTAGTTTGTTTGTGTATATTGAACATTGAATAGCTACCACAGCAATAAATAAAGCTGAGTTATGGAGAAAGAGCTGCATTTACTTTGTTTCTGGTTGCTTGCAGTTCCACTACGGTAGCTGTGGTGCTAATTTTAACAAAACGTCTCGTAATCAAATCAGCTAACTTATTTAACATCACCTATTTATTCATAAATCATTCTAACTAAATAAATGTTTTTTTTTCTGAAATAAAGCATCGCTCTGATGTATAAATGCTGTATGTATACCGTGTTAAGCAGTTCTCCAAAAATCCATCATGTATATCCAAGACTACAATTCCCGAGACATTCCCAGTCATTACGAATCCCTAAATTACAGTTCATTATCAGGTTAAATGTATTTGTTGTGTTTATGTATTATCATGTATCATGTATTATATGCTATTTAGCCTACAAAGCAAGGATTTACTAATTGAACTAATGCTCAATGCTCTAAATGCAGAGGACGTAGCACTCAACAATGTGAATATATGAAAACGTTACACATGTTCAGGCATAACATTATGACCGCCTGCCTAATATTGTGTTAGTCCCCCTCCTTTTTCTGCCAAAACAGCCCTGACCTGTCGAGGCATGGACTCCAATAGATCCCTGAAGGTTTGCTGTGGTATCTGGCACCAAGATGGATCCTTTAAGATCCTCCGTGGGTCCCACCTTGCAACTTACAGGACGTAAAGGATACTTTTGATAGATACTGACCACCAGACCAGGAAGACCCCACAAGAGCTGCAATTTTGGAGATACTTTGATCCAGTGGTCTAGCCATCACAATATGGCTGTTTACGCTTATCCATTTTTAATGTTTCTAACTCTGAGGACAAAATGTTCACTTGCTGCCTAATATATCCCACCCACTAACCATCATGCCATGATGAGGAGATCATCAGTCTTATTCACATCACCTGAATATTTAAGCCTGACCGGTGTATATATACATATTTCTATACAGATGTTTAAAAAGAACAACAACTCTAATCTAATACAATGGAATCAAACAGACTTTTAAAACTGTTTTGCTATTTTAACATAGCAAACGGTGGAAGTTTCACAGAAACCAGCTGACGCACAACCATTTATGTTATCAACAAACTAAGAGGACTTGAAGGACCCCTTGTCGCAATAACACCAACTGGTTGCATAATACATAGCTTTAACCATACCACGATACAACGTAAACTATTCGTGTTTTTCGGCAGGTTAAAACTTGTATTCACCCAAAAACATTTACCGCCAGGTAACAGCACTGCATTGTTTGACCAATACCCGTCATTCCTGCCCAAAGTAGTTGTGTAACTGGACAAGCCACTTTTTAATTGAACAGGAGAAGAGGATCGTCACAAGCAGCGGCTCTCAATTTCTTTAGTTCTGTACAGGATAAAAGAACAAGATAACATACACAAGGGTTGATGATGAGTGTTTAGTTTGGCAAGAGTTTAAAAAACTTTCTTTTTCTCTTCCTTCTAGTCTAATTCTAGTCTAAGTCTAATATGTTTGTTATCAATGTCAAGGTAATATGATTTCATAAAAAATAGCCAGTGAAAAGATAAAATTCTATCTTAAATAAGTGAATTTAATTCATGTACAGTTTATGCCCTGCGTGTTAACTCTGCAAAGCTTTTGGATCGTTTTCTGGTTACTTTTAGCAGTGATGTTTGATTAAAAACAACAACAATACTTGGTTCACATTTTTAAAATGATGAGAACTGATGAGAACGTCTTGGTATGTGAAAGTAAGGTGTGTTGTTTTTAGCCAGCAAGAAATTCACAAGAACTGTCAGATCATAAATAATTGGTGACTCTCACATATGTGACTCACTTGGCTGACCGCCAGTCTTACCAGGCACTGCTGGTTGCATTCCATCTGCAGGAGGCACTTGAGGGTTTCCATCATTTGCTCTTTACGCAGGGAATGAACTCTGGCCTGGCTCACTGTCACACTCTTCTCCAAATCACCCACTATGCTCTTCAGAGCTACTGATGCAAGCTGCAGTGCACTGAGCCCTGGACAAGACAAAAAAATAAATTAAAAATCACATATGCCATTAACATTTACGCTTAACAACCTGATTCCTGAATCTAAATTTTGCTTAAATAAGGTGTTATTACCTTTAAAAACTCTCTAATCAAACTAGCTCATTGCTTTGCTTGAGTTACTGCTGAATGGCTAAGCAATAAAATGTTTAATTATTGCACCAGAACATGGTTAGTCTAGCCAAAACATGAGCAATAATATTGCAAATGTGGTTAAAAATCACTGCTCTTCTAGTATGAGTAGATTTTTCTGGATGGGTAGAACATGATCACATAAATTAACTAGCCTCTGTTAACTACAAGGTTAACTAGCCTCTGTGGTGGTTTGGAAAATATTTGTTATCCAGGGCAGGCTAGGTATTCTTAATTAAGTTATTGATTTAATTATTACGAAGGAAACCAATAAAATATACCGTTCACATCTTGGGCTTCCACATCTATATATATCCCACTTTTCATGCAGCTTTTCAGAACCTGTTAAAGAGTAAAGACTGTCACTGAATACATCTGTTAAGGTTCAAATCACCTATGGTCATGATGATAAACCGTAGTGTACTTATGTCATCATACAAATGATTTACCTCCAAAACCCTGATGTATCCATTTTCTGCACTGAGATGGAGGCATGTTTTTCCATATTTATCCCTTTCGTTGATGTTTGCACCAAAGGAAATTAAATCAGCAACCATGAGGTGTTGATTCTTCTGCGCAGCTAATTGGAGTGAAGTCTACAGAGAAAGATACGATGATATAAGTGATATGATGATGATGATAATGACATACACTATATTGGCAAAAGTTTTGAGACACCCCTCCAGATCATTGAATTCAGGTGTTGTTTTTCAGGGGTTGGACTCGGCCTCTTAGTTCCAGTGAAAGGAACTCTTAATGCTTCAGCTTCATACCAAGACATTTTGGACAATTTCATGCTCCCATCTTTGTGGGAACAGTTTGGGGATGACCCTTTCCTGTTCCAACATGACTGCACACCAGTGACCAAAGCAAGGTCCATAAAGACATGGATGAGTGATTTTGGTGTGGAGGAACTTGACTGGCCTGCACAGAGTCCTGACCTCAACCTGATAGAACACCTTTGGGGTGAATTAGAGCGGAGACTGTGAGCCAGGCCTTCTTGTCCAGCATCAGTGCCGGACCTCACAAATGCGCTTCTAGAGGAATGGTCAAGAACACACTCCTAAACCTTGTGGAAAGCCTTCCCAGAAGAGTTGAAACTGTTACAGCTGCAAAGGGCGGGACAACTCCATATTACATTCATGTGCATGTAAAGGCAGACGTCCCAAAACTTTTGGCAATATAGTGTATATGACTCTAACAGCCATAATATAAAAAAACATTCAGTGTTCCTGGTATGCAGGGGTTAGTACCTACTGGTGAACCAGTGCCAGGTTCATGGGCACCTACGGCTCACTGATGCATGCAGGGAGTGACGGCTATGTGAGGGTGTGGTAGCTTAGTGGTTAAGGTGTTGGCCTACTGATCTGAAAGTTGTGAGTTCAAATCCCAGGGCCACCAAACTGCCCCTGCTGGCTCCTTGAGCACGGAGCTTAACTGTCAATTGCTCAGTTGTATAAAAATGAGATAAAATGTATGTCGCTCTGGATAAGGGTGTCTGCCAAATGCCAGAAATGTAAATATAAGTCTAGCCCCTCTGTTCTGATCCCACAGAAGAGCTACTGTGGCACATGTTGCTGAAAAAGTTAATACTGGCTCTGAGAGAAAGGTGTCAGAACACACACTGCATCACAGATTGATGTGTATGGGGGCTGTCTGGCTACAGACTGGTCAAAGTGCCAATGCTGACTCCTGTCCACCTCCAGAAGCAAGTACAATATAGGCACATAAGCATCAGTCAAGATGTCAAGAACCTGGTCTTAGACAATCATGGTGCTGCTGACAGTTCACTGCGGTCATTGAGACATCTTGCTGTCATAGACACAATGGTAAACTTCACTCCTCTTTATGAGAGAATATGGGAAGCCATCTGTCCAGCAGCTTAAGGTGGGCAGAAATTGGGTCATGCAACAGGAAGGATGCCAGCAAATAAATTCTGAATGGCTAAAGAAGATGAAATGCAAGGTGTTGGAATGGAAAAGTCCAGACCTCAACCCCTCTTAAGTGAGCTGTGCATAAACAAATGCCCTCAGACATTAATGAACTGAAGCAATGTTTTGAAAAAAATAAAAATCTCCAAAGTTTCTCCAAAACAATGTACAGACCCCAAAAACGTCTACAGAAAATGTCTACTTCAAGTTATTGATGTGGAAGGTGGTTCTACATGTTACAGGATTGTAGGGTGTATTTATTTTTCCCCATCTGGTTTCCAAAATGTTGGTTAAAAAAATTAAACGTATTGAAATCTGTTATGAACCAAGGTTATTTGATTGTTTATAGTAATTGCCGAGGAAACAATTAGCCCTGAGAACTGAAGGAGGATGTAATTTCTTTTTCCATGACTAAGACTATTAAAACCATACTTCAGAGCTCTGCGTAGTAATAACTCTAAAGCTAAATGTGGCATAAAATGTTTATGTGGTTATTATTGTATATATTAAGTGGCAGTATATCCATAGGTATCCCTCATATATTTTAGTTTACATACATATATCAGGCACAACATTATGACCACCTGCCTAATATTGTGTTGGTCCTCCTTTTGACAGCCCTGACCTGTCAAAGCATGGACTCCACTAGATCCCAGAAGGTGTGTTGTGGTATCTGGCACCAAGAGGTTAGCAGCAGATCCTTTAAGTGCTGTAAGACTTAAAGGATAATTGTGGTAGATAGTGACCACTGCAGACCGGGAACAACCCACAAGAGCTGCAGTTTTGGAGATACTCTGATCCAATGGTCTAGCCATCACAATTTGGCCCTTTGGCAAACTCGCTCAAATCCTTATGCTTGTCCATTTTTCCTGCTTCTAACACATCAACTTTGAGGACAAAATGTTCACATGCTGCCTAATATATCCCACCCACTAACAGGTGCCATGATGAGGAGATAGACTTATTCACTTCACCTGGTCAGAATGTTATGCCTGATCGGTGTATATTGCATTTCACTGTAACAAATAAAATGTGAATGTGATTGATTTGAAAACTTCCCTGATGTTATAATGACTAATGTCCAGTATTGAGCAGAAAATCAGATAGAAGTGGCAAGATCAGCATTTAGAATGGATTCATGTAATTGTAAAATGGGATATTATTATTCAATTCAAAAGTGGATGAGATGAGAGGAAGGAAAAAAGATGTGGTGAGGGAGAAAAAATGATCACATATTCCCAAGTGTTTGGGAAGACTACGGAAAAAAATGAAAAAAAGGTATGGCACTGGCACTGGGGCATTAAGTAATCGGAGCAGTTGATATGAACTGGAACACAGAGATCCTAGAGTCTAGAGGAATAGCTGACAAGGACAGGCTGCAATGTTCTGGAAGAAAGCTGTGAAATGTCTGTGGGTAGCTCCTGCATCCAGATGAATACAAAATGTCAACTAAACTGGATGCAATCAGAGTACCCTAGAAGTACCAAATGGTGATAAATAAAGCATATGTGTATAAATGAATAGCTTCGGACATCAATGAACTGAAGCAATGTTGTAAAAAAAAGAGTGGGTCAAAATGTCTCTGATAAACTCTTACAGAAAAGGTTTACTTTAAGTTGTTAATGTTAAAGGTGTTTCTAAATGTTATATTATTATATAGTGGATTATATTTTCCTCCAAATTGGTTTCTGAAAAAAATCCTGGTCAGGGCTGTAGTAGATGTGGTGAACAATGGGAACAGTTTGGAATGCACCCTGGATAGGATTCATAAAACCAATTCATGTGTAGGGTTAGCATATAGTAGTCTGTCCACCTACTGGCTTGTTGTTGGAGGTCTGGAGAGTGGAGGTTCAGAGGTGTAGTCTTTATTTGTCACATATACATTACTGCACAGTGAAATTCTTTCTTTGCATATGCCATCTTCGGGGTTGGGGTCAGAGCGCAGGGTCAGCCATGATGCCGCACCCCTGGAGCAGGGTGGTTGGGGGCCTTGCTCAGTGGCCAAACAGCGGCAGCTTGGTGGTGCTGGGGCTTGAACCCTGAGCTTCCGCTCAACGACCCAGAGCGTTAACCACCCAAACTTGCCCTACTGATCAGTTGCCTTACTGATCCCAGTTTGCCACTGCTGTGCCCTTGAACAAGGCCATTACCCTTCAAATGCTCAATTGTATAAATGATATAAAAGTAAGTCACTCTGGATAAGGGCGTTTACCAAATGCTGTAAATTACATTAATTAGGACGATACCAGAGATCCCAGAGGAAACCAACAGAGATACTGGAAGTTCATGCGAAACTTCACACAGGGAGCTCAGCGTCGACCTGTGGATTAGGCAGCAATGCTATCCATCGCATCATTGATTTGCTTTCTAGCTGTTCGACATGTGGCAAGAATGTGCTAACTAGTAATAACAAGCTGTGTTGTGCAATTATATTTAAGACTGCAGTTAGTATGGGCAAGGGTAGTTTTTAAAACTACCATACTCATCCAGACTCATCCATCTCTGCCCTTGTCCAGATATTTAAGTGGTAATCAATAAATCTTACAAAATTGTGTTGTTCAAAATGAAAAAACAAAACACTAATTAGCCAAGTACAGTTGCAGAAGCCAGGCAAGTGTGTGTGTCTGTACACAAGGGTATGTAAGACAAGAGAGTGTATATACAGTAAGAGAGTCCTTATAGAATGTGTATGAGTTTGTCATAACATTACCCTTCCCTCTGCATCTTTGCTGTCCAGTTTGTTTAGATCTGCCATCCGTCTGGCAACAACATACACAAAAGATCGTTTTCCCTCATCAACAGCTCGGTGGAGGAGTCTGTTAAAGAGAAGGTATACAAATCATGGTACACAACACTGACGATATTATTCTGGTACTAGTATTCACTGAGCAGCAATAACAGTCCTCCATGGAAAATCTGTCACTTTGAAAGACACCCAAGAATGTGATCTTTGTGCCATGACTTGCAGCTTTACTCATTAGAAATCTCTCTCTCTCTCTCTCTCTCTATGTCTCTATGTCTCTATGTGCATGTGTAATCAAAGTTCAATATCAAACGCAGCATCAGTATGTACATCATGTTGTTTTCGCTTTAGGAGTGAAATTGCCAGACAAAGGATGTGTTATCCCATTGTTATTACTCATCTGGAAGGATCATCTGAGGATCTGGAAGTTTGCTAAGCGTTAAAGAATGAGCAAAGAAAATCTCTGTCATTACTCTTATTTGCCCATGGGCCATTCCAAATAATTCTCAATTATATCAAACAGACCAAGCACAAATCTGTCATGTCTGTTTAATCTTGTAAGATATCCAGCAAGAAAGGCTAATAGATGGCGAGCAGTCATGAGGGCTTGTTCGTAACTTAAAACTTGCGAAAAAAAAAACAGATTCACGTTAAAAAGTGGACAAACTTACATTCTTCCCTTTTCATCCTGCGTAAGAAGCTCTTGGTTGGAGATATTGTTCAGTACATGCATCTCTCTATTCAACTGGGTCCAGGAGTACGTCATGCTGTTCCACTGCTCCTGCACTGTGTAGGAATATGACAGACTTCCTATTTTGTGTGGTGAACCCCACCAGTCCATCTTGGTGCTGAAATAGATTTCTTGCGGAGACGGGACATGAACTTTGCTGTCACTTGAAGAGCAGGTTATTTCATGCTGCCTTTGGTGTATATAGTAATCTGACTCACCGCTGCTGGTTTTGACCTTAGTGTCTGTGGAGAGAGAAGCAGCCTGGCTACATGCCGAGCCATAAATTTCCACAGACTGCATAGGGAACTTTTTAGTGGCTGCATAGCAACTGGTTGGAGTTGAAGGTGGTTCACAGAGATGTTCTTGCTGGAGGACATTCTTGGACCAGAACTTGTTTCCTAGCTCTGGGGTGAAGGTAGCCAGGTGGTTACTTGACTGTCTGGAGGTCTTAAGATCTTCTTCCAACACCTCCACAATAAAAGCAAGCTCCTCTAAACTCTTTGTTTGCCAGTTTTTCTGTAACACAGACATATATCAAGCACTAGCAGTACAGCAATAATGCGAACAACGCAATTTGTGAAGAATGTACTTACCAGCTTGTTTCTCCGACAGCTACTGATATTTACTCGTTTTTTATCCCCTAAAAAGTATTTTAATATTAGAAGCAAAGTATTCAGACGGAAAAGTGCGTTAACTTTGTATACCCTTTGAATTTATTCTGACCTTTTGATCCATGGTTTTCTTTCTTCTAGAGAAAAACAAAACAGCTAAAGTGAGCTGAATGTCATTATTCAAGTGTATACTGCATGATGGTGTAATAATTAAAGAGCTTATTAATACCTGCATTTCTTTGGGGTCCATTCCCTTTGCTATGCGAATATCTCTGAGCATATCTTTTACTGGCATTCTCACTCTGACACCCAGGTATGTCCGATCAGATTTTGCTTTCTGAGCCTTTGTACCTGAAAGAATACGTTTTATAATCAGTAAAACTCTTATGGAGTCAGTAGAAAGCTGCTGGGTCTTTTGTGCAGTTATATAAGCATACTTCAGTATCCAGAAGCTGGCTAATCAAATACGGACCATTAGTTCTATTGTTAGAGTTAGCTAGATATGTTAAGTATGATATGTTAAGTATGAACATGTCATTCCATTCCCATTTCATAAACACAGACGTGACTGATATAATCATTATCACGCAAGCAAAAGTAAAGGTCTAGACGACCCTGGTGCACTACAGAAAGCGTCTGTTTTTACTCACCTTTTGGAGAAGATGATGCTTGCTCTGTATTTTCATTGGGGCTACACATTTCCACATTCAGTGCTGTAAGTGCTGATGTCGGTGAATTTGTTCTGTTCATGTTCAATGCAAGTGCCCCGGGAAGTGGTGAATGGTTGCATGCACAGGCTCCATAGTCTTTCTCGTCCCCCTCACAACTTACTGGTATCCTTTTATATCCCTCGTTCTCCTCTCGACTTCTTACCATGTTTAGCTTACCTTTACAGTGTACAAAAAAGTTTGGTGTTTTCTCGAAGCGCTTAAAATGTAAGAATATCCTTCATTAAGCAGAAAAAAAAACGATGCAGATATCGTAAAGGCTTCTTTATGCCATTGTTATTCTATGTGTGTGTTTGTGTGTGTTGGTGTGTGTGTGTGTGCGTGTGTGAAAAAGAGAGAGAGAGAGAGAGAGAGAGAGAGAGAGAGAGAGAGAAAGAGAGAGAGAGAGTAAAACCACATTTTTATGAGAGGTTGGTACCTGCCTGAAATGGCTTGTGAAGGTGTGACTGAAATATAAAGCTAAAAGAATGTTGAACAGCCTGCAGGGTATAAAACCTGTCTTGTCAGGACAATACACTGATAGAGAACAAAAAAAAACATTTCAGAACTAATAAGCTAAAAATCAAATGAGAAATTCAAGCTAATAAACGGTTCAATCAGTTCAGCTATTACATAGGTAAAAGGTCAGGTATAACGTTCTGAGCCGTGAGAGGTGAAGTGAATAAGACTAATTATCTCCTCATCATGGTACCTGTTAGTGGGTGGGATATAAAAGGGAGCAAGTTTGACAAAGGGCCAAACTGTGATGGCTAGACCACTGGATCAGAGCATCTCCAAAACTGTAGCTCTTGTGGGGTGTTCCCGGTCTGCAGTGGTCAGTATCTAACAAAAGTGGTCCAAAGAAGGAACAGTGGTGAGCAGGCTCATTGATGCATGTGGGGAGGGACTGTCATCCAGCAGATGAGCTACTATTGCTCAAATTGCTGAAGAAGTTAATGCTGGTTCTGATAGAAAGGTGTCAGAATACATAGTGTATGATGGGTCAGGGCTGTTTTGGCAGCAAAAGGGGGACCAGCACAATATTAGGCCGGTGGTCATAATGTTATGCCTGGTCAGTATATGTGGTGAATGGTTGAAAGCATGGACTCCACTAGGTCCCAGAAGGTGTGCTGTGGTATCTGGCACCAAGATGTTAGCAGCAGATCCTTTCAGTCCTGTAAGACTTAAAGGATACTTGTGATAGATAGTGACCACTGCAGACCGGGAACACCCCAGTCTCTTTTGTGTTGTGTGTTTTTTATTCTGTTTCACCTGAGTGGCTTGTGACTATTGATTTTGGTTGGGCAGAACAAACATTTTACATGTGTACTTTAAAAATGTATTTGAATTAAAGAGCTTGAAATTAAATAACAGCAATAACATTATTTACAAGGAAGTAAATGAATTAAAGCATTTACAAACCATGGAAATTTTGGAAAAGCGGCTAGAATCCTAGCATCTGGCAGTAGATAAATATCCAGGTAGAGAAATCGCATTTACAAATGAAAATTTTTTATTATTTGCTTATTAATAAGAAACGGTTATTTTATTATGATGAAGTCACCAAGTACCTGTGGAGAAATGCTGTAGGCAGGCAGCCAGTTTTTATGGATTAAAGCTGCTTAACATAAATATACCCTGTCTCTAGACAAATACCTAAAAAATGGTTTAAAGTGAATTGAAAAGAATACACTGATTATTTCCATTTGTGACAATGTTTTGCTTTCTCTTGAGCAGTTCTAACAAGACTGGAGCCTCTACAGGCCTTGATTCGCTTCCTGTGTCCTTGCTTGTTATCTGTTTGGCCTCATCTTATCTCTTGTTCTGCCAGCTCTTACAAAACGGTGTATTAACCCGTAGTACAGGTGTGTGTGTGTGTGTGTGTGTGTGTTTAAGTGTGTGTGTGTCCTTGGCAGATTTACTGGCAACACATACACCTGCTATAGAATAGATTCAGACACTATGTCAAAAAATTACTTCATGTCAGAGAAAAGCAAGGTTGCGTGAGATGGTCAAAAACAAGTTACACCATGACACCTAGTGGTGGAGATGTTTTACAGTCAATCAGTCTTAGGAAATGAGATCCCTTCATGACAGTTCCAGTGAAAATAATTCAAGCAACATGTTAGTAAAACCCCATAAGGCTTATTTATTTATAATGCATACATTATATGTATATATGATTGACTCCTGCAACTAAATAATAATGAAATAACGTTCAAAACATGTACAGAGTTCTTCATTTAATCACTTAACCAGCCATAACATTAAAGTCTTGTAGTGTGAACTAGCCTTAAACCTTGCCTAATAGGGGACGGACTAGGGCCAGGTGAAATCACAGGACCCCAAATCAAGTCCTGGAATACCCCAATGTTTAAAATATTTTAATGTTTTCCCTGCAAGTTGAATCTGAGTAGTTGAATCAGGTTTGTTAGAGGAGGGAAAACACTAAAATAAGACAGGGGACAGATCCTAACAGTAAATATTGGAATATATTCAGACACAGTATGTGAACAACAGTGCAAAAAGGAATAAAAATTATGCTGTCATTAATAAGCATTTCAAAAAGTAGCATTTAAAAATGTAAAACATTTACAAACAAGAACATAAAAATGCATAAATTAAATGTATTATGTATGATTAATATAACTTTATAACACAGAATTTGTCCTTAGCAGCAGTAGTAAAGTGGTAATAGTGCCCATAGAAATATTGCAACATGCCCAAAAGTGACAGAAACATGTAAAGAGATTGTCCATGAACTGTCAGTGAGGTGACCAGTGTGTGGGTGTAAGGGTGTGGGTGGTAGTAGAGGCATGAGTGTACAAGTGCAAGAAGGAGTAATGACTGGATTATAGTTTATTCAGGATCCTGATGGCCTGCAGGTAGAAACTGTTTATCAGCCTGCTGGCTCCGGATTGAGTGCTGTGGTAACGTCTTCCTGAATGCTGGCACTGGGAAACAGCATGTGTGCTGGGAGACTGGATCTGTGTACCGCGGTGATTTTGTGATCCTTTGTCAGACATTGTGTTTGGAAGGTATTAGTGAATGGGTTTGCTTTAAACTAATATATGAGCATTGCTTTTAATTATACAGTGTTAAATGTTAGCCGCTGCCTTCAGTGTTGAAAAATATTTTCAAGGCATTGGAATCCACAAAGGATTGTGTGTCACAATACATTACACTGAAAGAGTGTCACTAGATGTAGATCAGTCTGTTGCCTATGCTGACTTCTGTCCTCCACCAACAGTGGACACATGAGCATAAGAACTGGACCATGGAGTAGTGGAAGAAGGTAGCTTGGTCTGTTGAGTCATGTTTTCTTTAACATCAAGTGGATAGCCAGGTGTGTATATATATCTTTTACCTGGTGAATAGGTGGCACCAGGGTGCACTGCTGGGAAACCTTGAGTCCTGGTATTCATGTGAATGTTACTTTAACACACACCACCTACCTAAACATTGTTGCAGACCAAGTCCACCCCTTCATGACAGCAATGTTCACTAATTCCCTAATACAGTGATCTCTTTCAGCAGTATAATGTGCAGTGGTGGCTGGTGCTAAAAAATGTTTTTCGGGGGTGCAAACAAACTTAAAATCAAATGGTTAGTAATGCAGGACTGTAAATAGCCATTTATCTGGTGATTATGTATCATTACTGCTAAGATAAAATATTGAAAATGTCACTGTTAAAGTCAACTGAAAGCATGCAATGAATATACTATGAATCGGTGAATTTGAGTTCAATGTGGGTTTATTATCAGTAATGATGTAATGAAGGTAATCATTAAACACACACCGGAAAGTTGCCTAATCACAGGCCAGTAGCACTATTTGAAAAGAAATTTTTGCTCTCCTTTCTTTCTGGCTTGCAAATTTCTCAATGAGCTTCTGGTTAAAGTCAGTCATCTCAGTGACCAGTCTCTTTTCCATCGACAGCATGGCCAATGCATTCAATAAGAAGTGCTGGAAACGCACAGCAAAAATGGTTCAGGAATGGTTTGAGGAACAGGTGTTGACTTGACCTCCAAATTCCCCAAATGTCAATCTGTTCAAGTATCTGTGGGATGTGCTGGACAAACAAGTCCGATCCATGTCCTACATCACAACTTACAGGACGGGACTGCGGCTAACGTCTTGGTACCAGATACCACAGCACACCTTCAGAGCTCTTGTGGAGTCCATGCCTCAATGGATCAGAGCTGTTTTGATGGCACAAGGTTACCTGCTGCTATCTGAAGAAGGATGTGACAGATAACTCTTTAGACTCCAAGACAAAAGATTTTGGAAATTATCACATGATTAGAAGTTATGAGGAACCTCCCTTTTAATTGAGTTCTCTCAATTATCATATCATAGAAGTTGTCCATGCATGACAAATAAAGAGTTCACTGACCAATAAACACTGATTTTTAAAATTTTCTAAGCAGAACCCAGAGGCAAACGCTCCCAGACATGTACAGCTTCAAAATAAAGGGTTAACAAAACCCATGGCCCATTGAGGGTTAATTTTTCATCCCATTAAAACACGCTATACTTGAATCCTCCAGAGGGCCCCAGAGATGCTCCTCAGAGTGAATAAGTGCTGAATAGTGTGTTGAAGCCTTCAAAGGAGATTTTCATGCAGGCTGCACTGTCTGCCAAAAGCAGTGTGAGCTGAACAAACAGAATGATATTATACTGAGATATTTCATCACTGGATTCATTAAAATATTGAATTCTGCTGAGAGTGATGAATAATATATACGCTAATATTTAAATACCGCATTTTAATGACATTTTAGGGAAAGCCGGGATTCCCATGTAGTCTTAAAGCAATTGCCTGTGATCCTAGTAACATGATCTATGCCAGCATCAAAGGAGAGACTTCAGTACTTCAAGTACTTCGATCTTGTCAGGAAGAAGTTACTCAATCTCCGGTGTCTAATGTCTTTAACATGTTCCTCAGCTGGTGTTTGTCATCTGGGTTTGATTTGAGTGTGCTGTACATAACTGTGTGTCATCGGCATAGTGTAGAAGCTTATAATGTGCTTAGGAATAATTGTACCCAGAGTTACAGAGAAAAGAAAAGAGCAGTGAGCCTGGAACAGAGCCTTGTGGAACACCATAATTACATTTGTGAAGTTTTACATGTACCAGCTGATAATTTTCTGGGTCAGGAATGTAATACTGAACCAATAGCAGCAGAGAAAATAGAAAAGACACTAACATCTACCTAGGTTCGGAGAGAGGAATCCCTCAAGAATAGTTTACAAGCTAATAAAATTCACCAGAACTTTAACTTCACTTGAGTTGTACAGCTGACAATTTAATTGCCAGTGAACAACAGTGCTAGATAAGATGCACTCCAAAAAAGAAGAAGCCTTTATTATCGCCACATGGGCTATGATACAGCACCCCTGCAGCAGAATGGGTTAAGGCCCTAGCTTAAGGGTGGTGGTGGTGCAAGTGTTTAAGGCTCTGGGTCCTTGACCAGCAGGTCAAGGGTTCAAGCCCCAGCACTGCCAAGTTTCCTCTGTTGAGCCCTTGAGCAAGGCCCTTAATCCTCTCTGCTCCAGGGGCAGTGTATCATGGCTGACCCTGCGCTCTGACCCCAACCTCCAAGGATGGGATATGTGACAAACTATTTCTTCTTTTTTTTAAGCTCAATTGCCCAACAGTGGCAGCTTGGTGATGCTGGGACTTGAACCGTGATCCTCAGATCAACAACCCAACGCCTTGGCCACTTGAGCTACCACTATAACAATAAATAAGTAAAATAAAAGGAAGTGGTCTTCAACATAAGCTACAAGAAAATTGAAGAGAATTTCCCCCGTTTTGTTCAGTCCCACCTCATGTCCTAACCCTAGTATGTTGTACCAAAGAGTTGGGTTCTGTGGATGTGTGTGTTTCAGTTGAATGAAAGAGCCTACTGTGTGTGTGAACTGTCTTATTCGGTACTTTCAATACAAAATCAAGATTCCTCTTTTGGCAGATCAGCGACTGGCCACTCTGTTTCAAAGATCGTCAACGTTCGGCTCGTCGGGCTAGACTCACCATCTTGGTTCACCCAGACTTCCCCTAGAAAAAAATACCAATCTGCTAAATGGTACAGACAATAAGTATTCTGGTCTCCTTTTCTATTACTTTTCTAACGTCATTAACTTCTTTATCCTTTCTTATTCATAGCACCAATTTGAAAGAATACACTCCAAACATATTAGACATGTTACATTACTAACATCCAGCACTGACACTTATTTGGAATAACAATTCTGGAGGTCTTTTTTACACCTCAAGGAGTTTAGCAGAAATCTGTAAATTATTTCTCTTCTGTTCTGTAATACATTCTATTTTAGCATGGACATGAATGAAACTACTAATATGCACAAAATATACAATTCAGTATAAGGTATTCTGTTAATACTCCATAACTATGAAAGTATGAAAATTGCAGGTGGAGAAAAATGCTGGCAATTAGAGATTCTACTCTACTCTCAGACTCATAGTGCCCCCTTTAGTGGGAAGTGAAATTACAGTACATTTAGTAGCCCTTATTTTATCTATGGGTTACAGGTGCAAATAAATTTCACATGATTTGAAGGGTTTTAATATGAGTGTACAGGATTGTCTTCCATCTAGCCTTTCTATCTAGAAATCATTGATCCTTCAGACAAGTTCCTCGATTTCTGCAGAGACGTCTAATGTCCTGTTAGTGTGGTCACTGGGTTTTTTGGTCATCAAGGCTGAATGGCTGACTTGAGTCCTGGTGCTTCCAGAACTTCATTTCACAATGATGGGATCCAGTGTGCTCCTGGGAATATTCATTTTATAGATTATTTATATCTTTGTCTATAACTATGTTGCAACACTGTTTGATCTCTGAGCTCCAGGGAGAGTTCTTTAGACTTGATTGGTTTTGTCAGACATCCAAGGATCTTATTGTAGGATCTGTTGCTCTGGACCCAAAGGACATCTTTGACTTTTCCTTTATAGTTCACTATAGATGGCCCTAGTAGTGTCAGAACTTTCTCCTACAACATTAAATTGGAACATCTTAGTTAGTAGGCCTCAATGATGTAGAAAAGTAAATTACAATACAATACGTACATGTTGTTTAATGCACTGACTCACAGTAGCTGAATGCTAGATAGCTAATAATTGCTAGTTTATGTGATAGCCAGCTAAGCATGTTCACACACTGATAAATGTAATAACAGCTAACATTTTCATGCACTAGTCAGAAAATTAATCCGATTTTTTTATTTTCATAGAGAACAAACCTGTTTGTGTGTTTGGTTTTGGTTAATTTCATCCAAATTCTCCAGGGATGACGCAGCAGTACTGCTCTGCATGCAGGACAAAACTGTGAGTGTCTTAACAGAGATGTTTCAATTCAGTTTCATTTTAATTGTATTGTGCTTTTAGCAGTGGACATTGTCACAAAGTGGCTTTAGAGAAATATAAAAATTTTGAATTGTCGTTGTTCTTCCTCTGTTCACAGTCGCCACAGCGGATCATTTGGTCCTCATGTTTCGATTTGGCACAGGTTTTACGCCAGATGCCCTTCCTGACACAACCCTCACTTTTAATCCGGGCTTGGGAGAGTTAACTCATCAGTGGTTGGGTTAGCTCCCTGCCTGGAAATCGAACCCGGGCCGAGGCAATGAAAGCGCGGTATCCTGCCACTGGATCACCAGGAGGCTGAAATGAAAATTACAAAGTTTTACATTTTAATCAGTTTAATATTTTAACTAGCTAGATGAAGACATTTATTGCACTGGAAACTGTTCTCATCTACTTTTAAAAACTATAGCCTGACTGCATCATCTACCAAACCATGCCTCAAGGCTAGTCGGACTCAGAAGTTGTTTTTTTTATTTTCTCAGCTTTTTATTTACATTTTTTAAATAGTTAATCATCCTTTGTGATGTATTTTCATAAGCAGTAAACAGGAATGTTTTGAAGACTCTTTGGCACTCATTAGTACAGTAAAGATTTGGTTGGTTGTTGCACCAGCTCTATCATGATACATTATGAGATTTGCTTCAGTGTTAGAGAACTATTTTTAAGAGTTCAGCTTTATGAGGATAAGCTATAAGATGAGGATTAACTATATTTATACCTGTCAGAGAAATAAGGCAACAGCAGATACAAGTGCAGTGTTAAGTATATGGAGTGTTAACAAAGCAACAAAGACCATATACATCAACTGTGGTCACGAAACAAAGAACACACAGACTACGAGAGCGCACTACGTGTGTCATACACGCGACAACTCAAAAACCTTCTAACAACAAAAGCTTGAAAGAGACACACAGAAACAAGAACTTAAATAAGGCTGCTAATGGGGAGTAACAGGAGACACTTCTGAGGGATCAGTGGGTCATGTGATATGCTTCGCCATAGCCGTGATCGTAGATCTCTTATATACTTCTATATAGATTAGAAAATGTTTTTAGAGTTAATGTGATGTAGTAATCAAGAAAATTCAAGCGAAAAACAAATACAAATGTTGTTGTTCTTCAGCAGGATCCCACACTCTCACTGCTGTGACCAGGGTTCGATTCCCGGGCAGGGAGCTAACCCAGCTACTGAAAAACAAATAGAAATATTTTAGGAAAGAAATGATCAAAGATTAGTTGCTTCTGTAGGATTTTCTTGACATCCTTTTGGTTTTAAAACCAAAAGTCATGGCTAACAAAAAGCCTACAAAGCAGAAGAATTTCCAAAACATTAGATACTCCATAGAGCACCATGAAGGCCTGGAAGATCAAGAAACTGCCTGTGAGGCTTCAAGATGAAGTTCCTATGAGGTAAAAAGGTGGATGTGGTAGTTAAAAATTAGCTAGCTATGAACTACCAAACTGAGTGGTCAGGAAAGGAGGGTAATAGTCAGAGAAGTGACTATGAGCTGAGCTACAATGCAGAAGGTGTTACAGACCTCAACAATCTCATCAGATTCTTCACTGATATGGTCTCTATGGGACAGAATCACCAGAAGGATCCACTTCTAAGAAAGGTGTGTCATGTTAGAAACTTTAGGAGCCTTTGGAGAAGGAATTTACGGTTTGGTGAAACTAAAGCCAACCCTTTTGGTCCAAAGCATAATGTTTGGGGCAAATCAGATAGAGCCCAACACCCAGGTAATTATTCTTGTGAATAATTGGAGGGAGCATTATGTTCTAGAATTGCTTTTAAGCAGGAAAAACTGAAAACCTTTTTGACATCAAAGGTACAACAGAATAGGGTCGAGCAGACATCTGCAATTAGGGCAAAAATAGATGTTCCAACAGGATACAAAGCTAAAACTACAGGGTAAAAGATACAAAGGAATGGCTCGAGGGAAAGAAAAACAAAAACAAATGCAAATCCAACTGAAAAACTGAAAAACCTGAAAATAACCTGATCATTTGAAGATTATGAAAGATTCTAATCTGAATGAAATCTGAAAATCCTTGTGAATGAAAAGTTTTTAGATTAGAAATGTCCCAATGCAAGGATTTGACAGGTTTTATGGAGGTTTCGGACAATTCACCCACACTTGGAATCTATTACATGATCTAGCTAATATGACTTATGAGTAGGTTGGTGTATCAGCATAACATTATGACCACCTGCCTAATATTGTGTTGGTCCCTCTTTTGCTGACCCGTCCTGCACTGTGTATTCTGACACCTTTCTATCAGAACCAGCATAAACTTCTTCAGCAATTTGAGCAACAGTAGCTCGTCTGTTGGATCGGATCACACGGGCCAGCCTTCGCTCCCAACATGCATCAATGAGCCTTGGCTACCGATGACCCTGTCACCGGTTCACCACTGTTCCTTCCTTGGACCTCTTTTGATAGATACTGACCACTGCAGACTGGGAACACCCCACAAGAGCTGCAGTTTTGGAGATGCTCTGATCCAGTGGTCTAGCCATCACAATTTGGCCCTTCGTCAAACTCGCTCAAATCCTTACACTTGTCCATTTTTCCTGTTTCTAACACATCAACTTTGAGGACAAAATGTTCACTTGCTGCCTAATATATCCCACCCACTAACAGGTGCCATGATGAGGAGATCATCAGTCTTATTCACCTCACCTCTCACTGATCAGAATGTTATACCTGATCGGTGAACACTTGTTGGTGATACTCTTGAACAATTTTTCCCAAATACATGCTGTTTTAATTCTTAACCTGTAGCCTCGCTGTATCATTATATATTACTATGTGTATAGCAGGCTGCTTTGACTCTGTTAATAGCTGCTGGCTTCTGGATACCACCATATTTGAACGTCTGATGTGTTCCCTCATGAATGGATTTACGAACACATCCACCCTCCAATCACACATTTTGGAAATCTCTGACGCACCGTTCATTGGCATGAAGTTCAATGAGATTACTGGCCACTCTGTAAAGAGTGGCGGATATTACATCTGCCAGTCATATTCAGCCAGCTGCCACATCCAGCTGGTGTTGACATCTGTAGAGAATGCTCAGACTAATGAACCACAGAAGTGGCTTGCTAGTACTGTAGATTATCCTGAAGTGGGTTATTAGTCTGCAGCTGGAATCCTAAATGCCACACACTAAACCATGGCTAAGTGAAAAGAGCACAAATATCAGCACACGATATTGGATGTGCTAAATAATGCATTTCCCCACCTGATGGAAATCATCATAGGTCGATTTCTCATAGGCTGGGGGTGGTGTGATGCCATAGGGGTACAGGATGTAAGGTCAACCACCTGGAGTTAAGAGTGGTCCACCTGGCCTTAAAATTTTAGTTGCAGGATCTCAGAAGTCTCTACATGATGTACTACTGTATCAACTGCCATAGTGTTGAGTGGCTTTATCTGAATCTCCTCAGTTTAGGGCGTTAAAAATAAATAAATAAATAAATAAATAAATAAATAAATAAATAAATAAAAATAATAATAATTATTATTATTATTATTATTATTATTATTAATCGTTGACCTTACAGAGAATGTTAGTGGTTGAAGATAAAACCTTCAAATTTCATTAACTTATGAACAAGCACATGGGACATCTCAGACAGTAGAAATAGGATTAATATCAGCATTTACTTTGAAGATATACATACAAATCTAGCACCTAGTAGGCTGGGTAAAAACAGAAATGCTTATGAGAAACTATTATTTTAAAATAAACTCTTAAATCCCTGAGTATCTACTTTCATATGAGCCACTAATCACCACCGTGGAGTGCGACATGACAAAGACATTCGGTGCTCAACATGGGCTGAACAATAAAACAAGTGATCACTCCATTTTTGGGCCTCTGTTAAAAAGTGTCCTGTTCACAACAGTGACGTTATGTGGATTATTTTAATCAGAAGTCCTAACTTTGCATTGCAGACCGAATCGAACAAGTGCATTGTGGTAAAATGTTGAACTATTTTATTACTCAGTGTATATAGTGTATGTAAGCGTAGTTCTAGCTTAAATGATTAATAGAAAAAGTCATAGACATATGCATGCAGCCACATTTCTAAATGCTTTATTATGGCCCTCATGGTACTCAATAGTTTTATTTAACCACAGCTTTATTATTCTTTAATGCATCTTTCATTGATTCAATCTAATGCTATAAGGGATGTAAATTATTTCTCAAAAATAAGTTCTTTGTCAGCTATCCAGCCATGAATCGTAGTCCTGAAGAGTGTCATACTCACACAAGTGCTTTCCTGCCCTCTCAAACTGACAGACCTCTGATAGGAAGCTTGACTATGACAACATTCACAAAAGACAGGGGTTAAATATGCACTATTTACACAACGTCGGCTTTGCATAGCTGATTTAGGGACTTTCAGGGGTCTGCTACTCTTTTTTAAAACTTTCTCTAAATTGGAGAATATAGACAGCAGCAGCACTGGACCTCAGTAGAGATTAGTAAACTTATTATTAACATTGACCACTAGATGGCAGTAATATACTGCACGGTTCATACAGTAGCCTAATCTTTGCATGATTTTAGATCGGTTTGTTAACTATTAGCACTTAATTGAACTTTTTTTTAGATATATAGTTGCATGTAATTGAATTAGTTTGTCCACTAAGTAAAAGGTTTAATCCCATTGTACCCTGCTTGTTTGAGACCATGGGATGGTTAAGGTCCTTTAACATCTGGCCCTCATGTAACCTGTACTATATAAGATTTCATCAGCTAGGCTGTGGGGAAAATTTGTACTTTAGGACTCAATACCTGAATAAAAGGTTTTCATCTTTGAAAATCTATAGCACTGGGGTAGATTGTGTACGATGCAAATAGAAAGTAAAACAATTCAGCCCTGGTACAATTCACTCCCCGGATACATTCAATTTTTTTTCACTCACTTTTGCTCAAAGTTTCAATCTCATCCAAATTTCCCCAAATTTAAGCAGACACAGAGACGGTTGAACAGGTTTGATGAGAGCTGCTGGTGGTGGCGGCGACGATGGAGGTGGGGGTGAGATAGGCTGGGGAGAAAAAAAACTGAAATATTTTCTCATAAAGCAATTCTACATTATGGACACACCCTGTATGGCGGCAGGTTTAGGATTATCCGTGACGTTCATATGATTCGATTTCTGTTGTGGTACATTGATTGATAACTAGCTATTGTGAAAACAAACACAACCTGCATTGTGAACATACTCATGTACTTTTAAGAGGCCTGTGATTCATGGTTATAGGTGAGACATGCCCATGCTTGCAGCTGCCACACGGGTTACAACCTAGTCACCCTAGTCGTGGCTTTAACGTTCTGTGAAGAGCATGAATAGATTTCTAAAAAAATATCTCTAGTAAACTTCTGTGGAAAAGAAAACTTTTGTGTATTTTCTTGCATGAATGAGTGCATGTGAACATAAAAAACAATCGAAATAACAATTATGGTTGCTGGTAAACAGGGTGACGGGAGTCAGCTGGAAACAGCGCACATAAAAGTTTGACCTGATCCATGAAAGGGTTCACAAATCTTAACACTGAGGAACAGTTGTACCTTGTGACTCATAATTCAAACAACAATAAAGGAAAAAGGCCACGACCTGAGCAACGTCTTGTAGTAAAATACTTTTCTTACCCTTTTACCCACCTTTCACCTACATAATCATGTGTATGTCCTTACTAATGTTCCCCTATGCATGACCTCATCAGTCAGAGTCTATCTGTGAGAGGAGGATTGCGAGACTTGTGTACAGACCACAGTTACCACGGTCTGATGGTGTTAAAGATATGTAGGCCCAAACTGATCTCAATCATCCCAAGCGGCTGCCTTTTCAACCCCATCGTGTAGAATAGATGTTTATTGTGTGACAAGTGAAAGTTGCCTACAGTACAGAACCTTGAACAAGAAACTGGGATTGCTTGATGCCACTGATTTAAAAGGACATGGAAAACAATCTCTGTTAGAAACCTGTATTAGAGATCGACTCGAATCGACTCCTTCACCATCCCTGAGTGCTTATTGCATAGCTTCGAAAATCTTTAGAAATCCCTTCATCTTTTAGCATGCCAGCAATAAAAATGTATTGCCCTGACATGGAGCATTCCTGACTGATTAAATGACTTGGCAGATTTAAAACCCAAAAGAGCACACAGGTTTGCCTTGCTAAAGCGAAACGTGTCTACACAGGCATAAGCGAGCACTGTCAGGTAATATGTCAAAGCACATGGGGACATTACAGTACTTTAAGAACTATGTATCATGTAAACTGGTATTCAGATGGATAGAAGAAATAAAATTTGTTGCAGATTTTTTTTTACATACATTACATATGTTTTTGTAATACAGACCGCTCCATAAGTATTTAGACCAGGACATCGTTTTTGTTGATTTGTTTCACTGACACAATGGATTTTAAATTATTTCTATTCAAAAATATTATATCAACAGTTTAGAAATGACAGCATAGTCCCTCCATTTTCACAGGCTCAAAAGTATTTGGACAAATAATAAGAAATGCAAGGATTATTTTAAACACGGATGCAAATCTAGAAGCCTAGAAATCTAGAAGAAGGAGGTCTTAGAATCATCTAGAGGCCCTAGGAATCATCAAGTATTAGGTTTCCTCCCTTGAAGTGCTTTGCTAGACCTTTACTGCAGCCACCTTTCAGTTTGTGGGTCTTTCTGCCATCAGTGTTGTCTTCAATAAGTGAACTTTGGAGTTAAGGTCAAATGACTGACTTGGCCATTTAAAAACATTCCATTTCTTTGCCTTAAAGCTCTTGGGTTGTTTTGGGTCATGCGAAGTCGATCGGTTTTGTAGCATTTGACTGAATCTGAGCAGAAAGTTTAGCTTGAGCTTCACACTTCAGAATTCACCCCACTACATCTATCAGCAGTCGATGAAAACGATACGCCTTCCTCCTCCGGAGTGTCCTTGACTTGGCTAGATGTTGTGAAGAGGTTTTTCTTCACCAAGAAAAGAGTTCTCTTCTGTGATCTTTTGTTGTTGCTGAGCTCAACAGTGCATCCCTTCCTAATAGATAAAATATTGATTCATTTTTTTTCAGCTTAATGAATGACCTCATTGACTTGCGTAGACACCTCTTCAGAGAGCAATTTCAACACTTGAAAGATATTTATGTGCTTAATTTGTCGTGAAATAATGACAGGCCATATCAGTCAATTGTCTAATTTCTTCTGAGTCTGTGAAAATGGAGAAGCGATGTAAAAAATGTAATAATTCCTAAACAGATAAAGCAATATTTTACTTTTTTTTTTTTGTTGAAAGTCTGCAATTTAATCACATCTTGATTACTTTATTTCAAATCCATTGTGGTGGTGACAAAAATGTGTCCAAATATTTATGGAGCTGACTGTATATTTAAGTCTACACCTGGCATAACATTATGACCACCCTCCTAATATTGTGTTGGTCCCCCTTTTGCTGCCAAAACAGCCCTGACCCGTCATGCACTGTGTATTCTGACAGCTTTCTATCAGAATCAGCATTAAATTCTTCAGCAATTTGAGCAACAGTAACTCGTCTGTCATGGTCGTCCATGACCCTGTCTCCGGTTCACCACTGTTCCTTCTTTGGACCACTTTTGATAGATACTGACCACTGAAGACCGGGAACACCCCACAAGAGCTGCAGTTTTGGAGATGCTCTGATCCAGTGGTCTAGCCATCACAATTTGGCCTTTTGTCAAACTCGCTCAAATCCTTACGCTTGTCCATTTTTCCTGCTTCTAACATCAACTTTGAGGACAAAATGTTGACTTGCTGTCTAATATATCCCACCCACTAACAGGTGCCATGATGAGGAGATCATCAGTGTTATTCACTTCACCTCTCACTGCTCACAATGTTATTATACCTGATCAGTGTGTATGTGTAAGTGTTTTATAAATCCTAATACATTGCTGTACACCAGCATATTTCTCAGTAAGCTGTTGTCACAGAACCCCTAACAGGTTTGACTTCAGTCTGCTTCACGTTTGTACATCGACTCTCATGCCATATTTTGATCAGTAAAATGACACTCGAATGAAATCAAAATGTCATTTCTATACACAGTATAACGCTGAAATGCATAGAACATTTCACCTGTACTGCATACAGTAATGATACAATTTCTTGTTAGTTCATTAAAAAATTAACCTGGGACTGTGTAATGCCTGTTTACAGCTTTAATGCTGAAAAGCAGAAAAGCTACACAAGAATTTGTGGTGTGAAATGAAATGGCCAGGCAAAGGGTTAAGAGCTTTTAAACAGAACTACTGAACACACACACACTCATAAACAAAAGCCTGGATAAAGGATAGAGGAAGAAGAGAGTGTAGACGTCTGCTCTTGTTGATGTATATAACAATGACAACATCATACACAGTTTACATACTGTCAGCTTTGCTAAGTGTTCAGTGTGAAACAAAAACCACGGTTTGTTGTTGAAATTCATATCAGAAGTGGGTCTGCTTTTTTGATGTCTTGTGCCTTTTTTGTGTGGTGAATGTTTATGCTTGTGGAGCTAATGTTACACTTCTCTTAATGTATGTGTGTGTGTGTGTTGGGGGGGTTTGCTCTCTTTAACAGCTGTTCCCTTTTGATGTGATTGATCTATTGTTGTTATTATATATCGCTATTGTGTGTAAAAGTGTTAGCCTTTTTTGAAATTATAGGCTTGTATCATTAAAAAGTTGATGCCTCCTTTTGTTTGCGACAAAGGTTTCCGGGCACACCTGAGTGTGACCAAACATTTGTGAACCATCACAAATACAACATGTGGGGTTTTAGCTATAAATGCCCCATAATGGTAGTGATACCTAAGAATTTGTGGCCTCATAAAACAACACATGCAAACGAAAAAAGTTTTTTTCGCCTGTGATATCACACACAAGAAAAAGTTCAGCAGATACAAAACACAATGCTTTCACATCCCAAACATTTTCAGGGTCTGCTAGTTACAAGAGGCTGTAAGGATGACTTCCAGGAAGACATAATTACGCATGTTAAACAGTTCCATGGAAGAAAGCCGGTCCAAGCAGTGTGCCATGACAGAGTACATTGGAAGGGGCACATGCTGTAGTTCAAAGCTGTTGTTTAACCTAGATAAGCTTAAAAAATCCCTGGCACAGCGCCAACCGTTGTTGAGCTGCCGAAAGAGGAAGTCTGTCTTACTTTAGGTTGAAAAAATGTCCCCTTCAGAATGCTGAGCAAGTCTACAATGATTAAGCGGTTCGTTAAAACGACTAACTAAATCGGATGAGAGAATTATCACCGACAGACTCGTTCGTAATAAGGTTATATGTGTTCACTGTAAACACCTATCGTGTACGCCCGTGCAAAAACTGCAACTTCAGCAGTCTATTAGACGAGCCAAGACACCAGTTGAAGGTGTGGTTTACTTTGAAAGAAGGGGTCAAAAAGCTCTGTCGAGGTATACAGTGAAATCTCTCAGGATGGCATTCATCTGCAGTCATCCATAATATGGGAACGCCACACCTTTGTCACGTACATTCGTTTTCTTTAGAACATGTGCCTGAACTCTCTATTGATAAAAGTCAATAGGCAAACAAATCACATGTCCAGCAGTAAATGAACACAACTACAGCGCTCTGTTCAGAGGACACGTACGATCATTATCTTTTTCCCGGCTGGAGAAGATAATATAAGTTGTTACTTTCGACACATGACGGTAGTGTCATGCCAGCAGAGGGCATCTACTTCAGCATGCATGGGAAACTATTTGGGAAAAAAAAATAGTTTGGAGATGAAACAAAAAATGAGCTGTTATATGAATTCATTTAGTGTTTTAAATGTATAATGCTGGCTTTTGCAAATTTATTAGATATATTTTAATGCATGGGATCATTTGTTTACTTTGTAATCACTTGTTTATTTTACATCCACCCCTCTTTATGGTTATTGTTTTAAAATTCTTGCGCTTCAATCCAGTATGGAGTAGAGGCCGTATTATTTTGTCAGGTGTACTTCCCTGCTCTGGGCTATTTTGCAGTATGATTTTAAATGGATTGACAGAAATGAATAGATTCCTTCATAGCCCCAGGGCAAAAAGTGTTAGTTTTCATCAAGTTACAGAGGGAGGGCCAGCATTGGTGTTATGTCTTTCCTTTATATCCTTTGGTTAGCTGATTGATATTGCGCTTATGGTGAGAGAGCAATTATTTGCAAGGTTTGTTTGTCGAGCAGGTCAGGGCCTGCGCTAGTGCTCGTAGATGTGGCAATGCACACAAGTTGCAGTTTTGTTGAAACAAAACCTTGCATCCAAAACGCTGTGTTAGACAAGTTGCGGGGAAAAAAACATTAAAATGAATTTAATTTATATAAAGATGTGCAATAATATTTATATAAAACAGATTGATAAACTAGCAATATCCAGGCTAAAGCTATAAGCCATAAACTTGATACAGAATCTCCGCAGTATCTGGGCACTCAGCAGAGCCAAGTTTCGTGGAAGGGAACTTGCCGCTGCTTGTAACAGTGTTGGCTGCATGTTGATATGGGAAGTCCCAGTGCTTGTTTGTTCAAATGTGAATATGTGTATGGGTTTGCCCTAGTGACAAGGACATGTGTTCAGATATCTTTTTTATGAACTCTGTAGAACACTGAAACCTAAATTAATGTTTATAAGGGTTATTCCTTTTGAAGGTTGGTTTTTGAGCAATGTATACATTCAATACACACACACCTCTCTCTCTCTCTCTCTCTCTCTACCCATATATATATATATATATATATATATATATATATATATACTGTATATATATATATAACACAGGAAACTGATTATTTTGCAGTGGTTTTGCAGAGCTCCATCTCATAACTTACAGGACTTTTAGGACACTTGATAGATACTGACCACTGCAGACCAGGAACACCCCACAAGAGCTGCAGTTTTGGAGATGCTGTGATCCAGTGGTCTAGCCATCACACTGCTTAGAATGTCATGGCTGATCGTTATATACATTACATATGTATATATGTTATATATATATATATAAACATTCTATGCTGTAGCTTCACTTTACCTTTACTGGAGCTAAGAGGCCCAAACAACCTTTTTCAACATGGCCATGCACATGGGCACAAAGTGAAGCCCATGAAGACATGATTTGTCCAGGCTAATGTGGAGGAACTCGAGTGACCTGCACAGGTCCCTGACCTCAACCCCACTGAACACCTTTAGGATGACATGGAACACTGTCTGCACACCTGACCTCAGTGCTTGACCTCACAAATGCTTTTCAATGGTCACAATTGCCCACAGACCTGCTCCAAAATCTAGTGGAAAGTTCTATTCTATTAAAGTAAAGTAAAGTATTCTATTCTATTCTATTCTATTCTATTCTATTCTATTTGCTTCTTTTGACTGCAATGTGATTTCAAACTTTTGACAGTTCCCTTTATTTTCTTGCCATTTTAGATGTTATGTAATTTGCAGGTTAGTGAGCTCACTGCCATCCCTTTTGTAGACAGAGTTACTATTTCACCTAGTGGTCTAAATGGAAACTGTAACATATGCTAATAGAGGCCCACAGGGACAGTAGTAGTTTTGCCCTGTGCTGTCCAGAACTGTGGTCTGATTAGACTGGTTTAAAAACATTCCACAAAGGCCACCAAAATCTTGTTTCAAAGCAAATCATTGAATTAAAGCTAATGAATTTCCAAAAAGCAAGGGGCATGGTGGTTTAGTTGTTAGCATGCTTGCCTTACACCCTTGCAGCTGTGGGTTCTATTCCTGCCTCCGCCTTGTGTGCACAAAGTTTGCATATTCTCCCCATGCTTCAGGGTTACTCTGGTTACTCCAGCTTCCTCCCCCAGTCCAAAGATATGTGTACTGTAGGCTGATTAGCATCTCTGAATTGTCTGTCGTGATTGTGCCCTGTGATGGTGTGGCACTGGATCTAGGGTGCCTTGAGTCCCCAGGCTTCCCACAACCCTAAGTAGGATAACAAGAGAAGGAAATGATTGTATGAATTTCCATAAATGGTCAAAGGTGTAAGTGTATATTGCTAACATTGAGAGAGGAAAGGGGGATTAGGGAATGGTGCATGTCCATGTTTAATGGACTAGTCTCGAGTCCTTTGTGTGGTTTTTGCGATGTGATTGCAATTTTGCTAAAACCTGTAAATCCTGTTTAATGATATTATCCCAAAGACATTTGAACACGGTACATGAGTAAGCATGTCATTCATGCTAACTGTTTGCTGTCAGCTTACAACTGCCTGTTAATTAAAACTGACAAGGTAACAGCCTATAGCCTGAGTCAAGTGTGAAAACCTTTAGTTAGAGGTTATTTGAGGTAATGAATTTTTGCCCTGGCCCTCGGATCAATGCTCCCAAGCCTCTGCTGCTATACTATGAAACAGATAATTCTTTATTACACAAGAATGTCTGATCTCTGGTAAATATTGTAAATGCTAAACTTAATTCCTGCCTGAACGTATACATCTATCATAAGAATATCCATAATGTTGTAATAATACAGAAGGTGGAAATAATTTCTTTGCATGAAGCATCAGTGCCTCGTTCAGTATTATACTCACCCCAAAAAATGAACTGCCCTCATTTTAATTGCTTCGTACTCACCTAAGATAAATACGACAGCTATTAGAGCTGTCAATCATTTTCAGCTTGAGGTCGCATTTTCTAATGGCTTTTTGCTTTCACTGTTGGTCACTTACATGCGATTACATGCTCCGAGGACCTCTCAGGTCTGCCTCCACCCCTTCCTCGAGTAGTGCTTCAGGTGAAGAAGATCACAGTAGATAAGACGCTTTCATTTTCCTCTCCCGTCTGCTGATTGGTGGCCTGATACACCACTTGACTATGTTAAATCAATTAAGCCTGCAAGCAAGAAACTTTTCGAGCTTGTAGTAAAACGGGACACTTGCCTGTGCATCATTTTTCCCTAGGGAGAGTCATCAATCAGCATGAAAGAAATCACTTGAAAATGTCTTACAGTATCCCAGGGGGTCAGAAGGCTTTATCTATCAGTTGACCTCTTGATTTGACTTGACCTCTGTACACACAAGGCGTCTGTTAACTGACAGTATAACAAATCAACACGGAAAAGTTTATAAAGCTTTAACCCTTTGGAAAGGCAGAATGGAAATCGACATAGACATGAGATTAATTATTTTATCACCGCAAGTCTGATTTTAAGTGAGTCAGGACGCTGTTGACTTTCACTGTAAGATGTGTGTTTTTCCCTCTGTTGGATAAACTTACACAGAAATTTAGTGGTTGAAGATAAACACCTTCAAATTTTTTAAACTTGGGGCATCTCAGAGAGCAGAAAGGGGTTTGATATCTCCATTTACTTTAAAGGTAGGAACATTTATTTGGAATATAACTAACCGTTCAATGAAATTCTTGCCTCTAGTTGGCTAGGTAAAAAAAGAAATGCTTATGAAAGAGTAGAAACTCTTAAAATCCAGAGTGTCTACTTACATATGAGCCTTTAACCATCACTGTGGAGTGTGGCATGACAAAGAAATTCAATGCTGAACACTTGGCACCACAAAACAGGAGCATTTCATAAAAAAGCCCATTAGTTTTTTTGTTTCACAAAACCTCTATTTATACTGTATTGTTTTGTTTCATATCCACTGAAGCCTATGGAAATTGCCTCTTTGCATTGGGCCACCACTGCACTTTGCATTAGACAATTTTCAAATGCATCTGTTTAGTGCTGTGGTGTGTTTCATTTGAGTGCTGGGGGTAAAGTGGACATTCACACCCTGCTAAACTACAGTAAGTGTCCGATTTCTTCTACATTTTCTGTCGCATCCGACTTTATGGATGATCATGGGTGGTGTCAGTCCGACTAGTTTTTTGTCTATTGACATGCTAATGCCTGTCATTATAAAATTACTCCCAGTGATGATTTTAAAGTAAGAAGTTGTCTGCTACATTGCCTTATTATTAGTCCATTACATTGCTGAAGCTATTCTGCTTTTATTTTGTTCGTGTTAAGACTTTTGATCGCTTGCTGCCGAATTAAGAGCAAAGCTGCGAAAGGATGTGTTTGCACATTCAAGAGTTCGGATGGTCAGTGAACCTCAAAATTGAAGCAGGTGCTTCCTTTTCGACACTGATAAATTGACTTGTACAGAGGTTTCAGCTGGGTGCGAAACTTTCACAAACATCATCTAGGCACCTGATTTGAACAGCATTATCTGCTTTAAGAATAGATATATAGTGCAGTTTACCAAACTACACGTAATTTCTATGCAATATGTAAATAAATAAATATCCAGATTATTGCTTAGCCTGTAAATCTACAGTACACAACGTATCATGTAACCGAATGTATGTGACTGTGAGCTGCTTTTAATTGCATCCTAAATTCAAAATGGTGTAAAAAAAGATAATTATATAGGTTTTCTGTTTTATGTGTTCCAGATATTAAAACACTATATTAAAACTCTAGCCCTTTTCTAAAGCAAGAAGTATTTAAGCATTTAAATTAAATGGAGGAAACTCGTGATCTGCATTGTGGTGACATCACTTGAAACTGCGTTTGCTGTTGCTTTTATAAAGCAGCCCTCTCAGGCGATCAGTTTGCATTCGGAGGTGAATTAGTGTGTCAGTGGTCATCTAAATGATTAAAACCATATTAAGCACATGGGAAAATGTAAGTACCAAATTTTTAAATATGTACATTTACATGCTTTTCCATCATATACACTTTACATATTTCTTTCCAGAAACACTCATGATACATTATGTCATTATGCCATTATGTTAAATACATATAAATTCATTTATGAGCTAATAGAATATTTTAATGAAATAATTTTGCAACAGCAGTTAGACATGGACCGAGGAAATCCATGCAACATGTGCATTAATATCCTACTGGGAAATCTTCCAGTAATAAAACTGTTTCTGCGAATATTAATTTTATGTGAAAACATTTGTATAATCTTATATTAATCTATAGCAAAGCTACACTAATATAACACGGCCTTGCTTCTCTTACGGTCAGCGTTTTTATGTGAAAAATTTTTTAAGTGAAACTTAAAAAGCAGTAATGCATGCCTGGGGAAAAAGAAAGTTCAAAGCATCTTCTGTTGAACTGAGAATATGAATTATTTATTTTTTGTGCTGTTGAATGTCATCCTCCTGTTAAAAGACCGTTTCTGCAGACTATGCGATAGTTGTGACAGCTGATTGTGGATATTAGCAAGTTTATCTTTGACAGTTATTCCTTTCATTTGGAAGATGATCATGAAAATATGATCATGAATATGCATATTTTGTATTTTATTATTTTAAAAAATCTCATACTGACAGGAAATGTTTATATATATATATATATATATATATATATATACATATAGACTAATAATTATGGAGGCCTGTCCTCATGTTGGGGGTTGAGGGTTGGTGGCTTAATCTTGATATGCAAAACATGATAATTACCGCCCTTCTGCCAAAAAAAGAAGGGTGCACAGCTGCAACGCTTCCTCTTTTTGATGCCCCTGAAATCCTGTCACGTCTGTCATTTGCAGAATGACTACTTGCTCTTATGAGTGTAATAAAGTGCAACTGTTAGTTCACGTTTCAGTCGAATTAACCAAACATTCCCACAAATCTGAAATACAGAAAAATGTTACTCAGATTGTCCAGTAATTAACAGAACTGTGAGTACAAATAGCATAAGATACAATCAGACATTTATTTTTAAACAGTTTACTTTAATTTTATGTCATTTGTATATGTGTCTGGTGCAAGCTTACTCTTATATTCAGATGCTAAATATATTTATTCCATAAGAAATAAGGTACTAGTTAAAACAGCTTAAAGAAAGAATTATACTATGCACATGTTATTATTTCCTGTATTAGTCATCCAATACAATAGAAAGATGTCTGACAAGTAGGGTTTTTTAGCTTGATTTCATTGGAAATCATTTCAGTTAGATGATTCACATAATAAATGAAGCAAATGTGCGAGATGTCTCCATGTAATAAGCAGCTTGCTTTATTTCTTGACTGTCTTTCTTGCTCTGAATGTGTCAGGGGTCAAGTGTGCTAAATCCGAGGCTCCTATATGAAACCTTTGTAATTAAGGTTTCATGTGATAAATTACGTAACCCATGTAGGAAAAGTATGCAGATTTCTCAGCAATACCAGTGCAAACACATAACGTAGCTGATCAGAAATATTTATCAATAGATTATCCAAATTATTGACTGTGTGAAACTTGTGTATTTACGGGTTATACAGTCAGACAGAAGAATTAAACGTGTCATTACATTTGCACTTTATTCCTGCAATCTCACAATTCAGGGGTGTCGTTAAAATAAATACACAAGATTTGAAAGTAGGCAAAAAAACAAGAACCTTCGACAATTTTCTGCTCCTTAACAAACTTTTCTCAGAACTCAGCAAAGCCTTTAATATGAGCACAATAAATAGGTGCATGAAACAGGGAAGTCCAAGTGAGTTCAGAGGCTCATTATTCTTCCCACTTACTCTGTTACTTTATAATGAAGCGAATAGCTGCTGGATATTGGGAGCAAAGTGCAAAGTTCGCTCAGTTATATGAGGCGTTGGCCAAGTTAGTCTTAACATGTCTGTGTTTCCTTGCACAGTCTGCATGCAGAAAAGGGTTTTATCAGTAGGCCAAAATGAGTAGAGAAAATCAATTCCTTTATTTGATCAAATAAAAAAAGATTGCTCAAGAAAGTAAATGTTGACCAATCGAGATTCTTTCTAAGGGCGGGTGAGACCTTGTTTTACTACAGCAGGATATAGTGTTCCACAAACAATGAGTCATGAAGTGATTGCAGTTTAAATCACTAACTGAGATGCACTTGGATTAATCACCAATACTGATTATAAGCGGATGTCTGTCAGTGAATGTGTTTTATAATGTTACGTACTGTGCAGCCAAGTCCTCCTGAAATACCCAGCGCCAACTCCTGCCCTTACATTCAACTCATGCTAGTATATCTGGACAAATGCAGATCTTCTAACATGAATGTGTGTTGTTGCTTTCTTTTCATAGCACTGTCAGAGCAGGCTGCATCAAAACCATACCAGGGTGTGAGAGTCAAAGACCCTGTGAAAGAGCTGCTGCGTAGAAAGAGAGGAAATACAGCCAAAACAGTGCCCCCAACTGCAGTAAAAACAACCACACACACACACACACACACACACGGTTGGGCAATTCCCTGTCACCAAAAAGGCATAAAACAATGACCTGTTCCAGATAATCTAGAGATTATATCCTGTTCAGATTAGCAAGAAGAAAATTCTGTTTAGTGTCAGATTTCCTTTATCGTAAGTTTAGAGAAGTAACATGGACAAAGGTTCCTTTTCATCTAATTCAAGACATGCCCTGGTGAGAATCAGCTGGACATTAGTTTCATTTGTTAAAGGAAGGTACGCTGTAAAGCAGCCAAACTCCAGGGGGATTTTGTCCTTATATAATCCAGGTGTTTTTCCATGACAGTTAAACAATTCCCCCATTTTGCCACAGGGCAATAGACCTATGCAAATCAGCACGCAACCTTGCCAAGAGTCTTGTCTGCCAACTTCATTATTATACCTGGCAACTCGTAAAAACATAAATATACACGCGCGTATTAGATTCGTATAAAAAGAGAGTCCCATTCGATCCCATTCCACACGGAATTGCTCACACCCTCTCCTGCACTTCTTCTGCATGTTTTCTCTTTAACATTTTTTTTTCCTCAGAGATTTCCACACACTCCGTCCCCTTTGCACACACACCCCGGCTCTATTTCATTCTACTTTAAATCATTTTTCACAAGAGACTCAGAAAGATTTTTTTTTGTTGTTTTCAGATATACTGTATATTAGATCATTTTATTTTACATACTGAAGACACATACTCTTTTTATACAATCTTCTACAGGTGGTGATTCCCAACAATACTTTGCCAACGTATACACATGTTGGTGAGTAATATCAGAACAAGATAGTGATTATTCAGAACAAGATAGTTTGGTTTACCACAGAGCTACAGATATCTCACACCATGTTTATTGTCTGAAGGGTCTTCTGGTTTCCCGGGATGCAGCCAAAGTGCTCTGAATGACTCATCTCTAGATGTTGGAGCTCTGTGTCCTGGATGGGTTGCTCAGCCCGGCAGCACAGCTGCTTTTCAGCCCCTGGGTCACTGGGCTCCTCCAGAGTATTTCCAACATGAGCAGAGCCTCTCCACCCTCCCCTCCCTTACAAGTGACATGTATGTCCAGCCTGTGTGTCCCAGCTATGCAGTGGTGGGCCCGTCCTCTGTTCTGACGCTGGCCCACGCCCCTCTCTTCACCAACCTCGGGGTAAGAAATAACCCGACGATGAACTCTTTACTCTAAATGCTTGGCAAGTGTTAACTCAGTCCTTACCTCTCCCTTCTCTGTCTCTTATCCCTATATCTGCTCCAGACCATAAGCTCGTCCAGCTCAGGCCTGCCCCAGATAGATGTCCAAGATGGCTCACTGGCATACATTCCATGGGCCCCACCCATGTCCCCCTGCCCACAAAATGTTGCTCCCCAGCCCCTGGCCATGCCTGTGTCTGTGCCAGAACCAGAACCTCAGCAGAAAGAACCTGCTCCAACCTCAGAGGGAACCCTTGCTTTGGAGAAACTTCTGGAACAGGAGGAAGATCACAAAGAGCCCTATACCTGCAGTCCTTCACTGTTTACACAAGACATTTAGAATGCCTCGATCCATTGTCATACCTTTGCTCTTCTAAGCACTGAAATGTCACCTGTGAAGTATGGAGTCTGCCTTTAAACCATAAACATAAAATCATATGTTTTCATAATTAATAAGAAAAGTGCCTTTTTGTGCGTACAGAAAGGATTTTTTTTTTTTCTGGAGGCACAGGTTTTAGCTTGTTGGGGCAAAATAAAGACACCAACTTGTTTTGTAAATACAAAAAACACTTAAATGTTCAAGTCAGTGATATTCCTATGTTTCTATGTGTTTGAGTTCAAACAAATTTCATCTGAGAATCATTTCACTCTTCTACTCTGCTCTGTTTTTCCTATACCTGAAAAAGAAAAACCCACTTTTGTTTGTTTTCCTGCAAATATATCCTATCCTTTCATATCCTGTAAGAAGAGATATATTTTCTCAGCAGGTGACACATAAATCTTATGAGAGCCCTAGGAGTCCATCAGGATTCCAGGGCAAATGTCTCTCACTAGACGAGATGTTTGAGGGGGAAACAAACGATTTGCTGTAGAGACTTTTATCTCATCATCTTGACACAGCCATTGTCCTTTACCTAGGGGTTCCAGTATTACAGTGTGTTCCCACAACATTTTCTCTGGGCTTAGCTGTCAGCCCTGCACCTGCCCTTCAGCTGTCAACTTAACCAAGCTTTCATTATAAATAAGTGAAGCATACACACAAAGACAATAATGAAATTATTATTTCTGTCTCGAGTCTTTGAAAACAAATATTATTTTACAAGAATAAGTTAAGATTAGGATTAAATGTAAATACCGAGGCAATGAAGGAACATTTCCCAGATCTGCATGTCAGAGACTACTTTACAAATAAAACATAATAACGGCATGTCATTTGAGGACAAAACAGACTATCAAATTGCTGCTGTACACGGATCATTTCTTCATTTCCTTACAGGAACACATCATCGTCATCATACTGAACCCGTACAATTTAAAGCTACCACATGACACCACTAGTGCAATGGGGCGACTAACTTTGCTTTCTAACCTTTAGCTAAGAAATTCTATAACTTTTTAACTGCAGTAAGAGTACTTCATGTTCAAAGTTTAACAGCAACACCCTCAAAGCTCGACTAAGGAAGCTGCAACTTATTAATCTCCTTTTGTGTTGCTCCAACATTCACAAATTGACCAACGAAAACTTTCATGACACCTTTCATGTTGAAATCTTTATTTATTTATTTATTTTGCAGGGGTGGGGGGGGGGGATTGTTTCTTTAAGAACAATTCAAGCTTTAATAACCAGCACGACTTCCTTTCGTAGAATTGTTGACTTTGGAAATCAAACATAGGTGGTTGTAGGGATTTTTGGAAATTAACCATAACTCTTCACTTCCTCCTTGATCCGCTGCCCTTCTTTTTTTTTCTTTTTTTTTCGTGAAACCTGAATAATTGCAATAGGTCCTGTCACGCCAATAACATGTTGAAACTCCTGCTTTTGGTTCAGCTCGGTGTAGATGAGAAAAACTATTTCTTATGCATGATACTGCCAAGACCAAGATCTGCACAACATGTAGTCAACAGGATCCAGGCAAGTCTGAGTCTGAAAGAAAGGAATTTAATTTGTCTGCCAAGGAAAGGTAATGCTGGAGGCATCCAGGATCTGGAGCTCTCACACATGGGATGAGCCAAGGATTTCGAGCATTGTGTTAAATTCTTTAGAATTAAATGTCAGTTTACATGCACTGAAAGACCACGTTGCTTAAACCAACAGTTGAAAGGTTGTTATACCTAATTACCTTGAGATCTGGAACACTTTGGTCTAAGCCACTGTCCCTTGGATAAACTGGTACTGTTTTTGTGAAATGGTACTCGCTAATCTCACTGATGTGTCACAGAGGCTTATGTCAAATAAACTGTGGGTTCACAATCCGACAATTTATTGAACAATGTCGTATTCTGTTATTTATTCTGCATGAACTGAACAAATTATTAGTGAGTTAGTGTGTAGTGAGTAATGCACCATGATTCTGAAATGAAAGGTGGGTGTGGTGGTGGTGGTGGGCTAGAAGTATGACAATTTGGTTATGTCTTAAGAGATCATGGATTTGATCCTCTGTGCATAACATCTTTGAGTGTGGTGCTCAACCCCAAGTCTGCACAATTGTTAAATATACATGCCTTTGGCATGAGTGTCAGCTACATGCAAAACTTTAACACCTCTCCCAGTGTAACCAGATCTTTAGGATTATCTGTGTTGAATAAGCTGCCTGTAAGTTTAAGTGTTAAACACCACAAATGGCATGTCCACATTTTGTGTGTTTTACACGTCAGTGAATCTTGGCAAATAACTCAGTTTGTCATCAACAACCTCAAGGTTTCACAGGTAAAACTGTCCATTAAAATCTTCTGTGAATCAGGTGTGGAATGATAGAGATGTTAGGGTGCACATGCACACATGCAAGTGTCATAATAATTTGCAAAGTGCATTTTAATCTGCAGTCCTGACCTTACAGGTGGGTTTCTAAAAGTATCCCCAAGTCATCAGGAATTGCATAAACAGGCTGCTCTTATCAAATGTTGTTATTCTCTCCAAGAAAAGCTTCAATGGATATTAATTGTATGGTTTCAGCCCTAATATCTGAAACAATACAGTGCCTGTTATATTTTTGAATATAACTTATTGCACGTTTTAACTATGTATGGCTATTTATCAGAGCTGCCAGGGTCAGTTGCAGTTACATGTACCTTATTAAGATAAAGTCCGGGATTTCTGTACCTGGCTATAAGGAAACAGAACCGGCCAGTCTGGTTTAAAGAAACATAGGGGAAAACCCCCAGTCTGTGAGCTTAAACGAACAGGTCCTTATAACCTGTCAAATTTCCAGAGGATTTGATTTAAATACGAGTTTAAGGTCAACAGTGGGTCCTCTGTTGTCTGTGTTAAAAAACTGTAAATTGATATATTCAGCATGCGTGTGCTGAGATAACCTGAGAATGAACTCCTATTTCATAAACCCTTTAAACATTTCTGAGGTCATAAGTCGTGGGATTTATGTCTAAAAACCTGAATAGCAGGTGTCATCTTATTTCGTCTTCATGCTTTCCTTTACTAACTTACTGCTGCAGTGCTCTGTCTCTTTTCATAAAATGAGTAATATGAGTAATATGAATTTTTATTTTATTTTATTTTAATCATTCTCGCAATAGACTAACCAACACAGGTCAACAAACAGTGGCTCTCGATTAAGAAGGGGAAAAGTCTTTTCCCAAAGCACTGAAACAGGTTCAGGCCAATCCATACTGGATGAGAACGCAATCGCTGCAAGCAAAGAAACAGCATGCAGTGGCTTGCCCTCTCTTTAAGCATGCAGGCTAACCTCTACCACACTTGGTGTGACAGTGGTGTTAATAAATTCTGGCAAAAAAAATGTTTTAAACTACACTAGTTCCATTACTGTTTTGAATATTATCACACCACCTAAAGCTTTTTATTTGTGGGTATTTTATTTAAATTCAGTAAAACTAATGTGTAAAACCTGCCCAAGCTAGATCCTTCACTGCATTACATCAGTAAGCTATTTTTCGCTGTTATAGAGTGATGATAGGGATGTAACTCCACATGCTTACTGTTTATCTCTTGAATCATGACACATTTTTCACAGTTATTATTAACCAGAAATTTCCAAACAGGTTAAAAGCCCTTATTCACTCTTATTTGTTCTTTTTATTAACCCTGAAACCCAGTGTGAGTACAATACATTGCCGAAAGTCATGACAAATTGTCAGTTGTGCCTTGGCTACATACCTCAAATCTAACGTCTAGCATTTCTTATGACTTCAACTCTACACAGTTTACCGAATTTCTCTCAGCTGTTGCTTGAGGCCACCAGATGACAATAATAAATTGGGTCGACTTATTTATGGGGGGTTAACATAACACATCAGGGTGTATATGTGGGCCTCCTTGCTCATACATGCTTTTTTCAGGTCAGTCTCTTAATGGTGGCTGGACATAATTTGCTACCTGTTGCCTTCAACTCCTTTACAAGTTCTTTTGTTGTTGTTTTGGAATACAGTTGAACCTTTCGGACTAGAGTTCATCCATCGGTGGGATTTAATATTTGTGCCTTTTTCCTGAACAATGCAACATCTGTGTGGTCCTAAAATGTTTATATTTGCATACAGTTGTTTGTACAGATGCCCATGGTACCTTCAGTTGATTGCACATTGCTCCTGTGGAGGAAACTGTCCTGAGTCCTGGAGGTCCACTTTCTTTTTTGAGGTCTTGGCTAGGCTGCTTGGATTTTTCCATAGGCTCTAAAGGTAAGGCCTTTTACAGCCACAGGTGTGTGTTCTTTAACTCCGAATTGTGGTGATTGGCCACACAGAAGCACCTAAAAGACGAAGCAATTTCTGGAACCTTCCATACTGTTTAATGAGACAGTCAACTGTATGTATGTGTATGAAAACGTTTGACCCACTGTAATTCCGATATGCTGAATTCAAGTCTCATATCAATTATTTAAAATAAAAAAAAACCTTTTATGTAATAAGTAGATATCCTAATTGACTTGCCAATTTGTATATTAACATAAAATGTATGAAAAACTGATGAATGTTGACCAAGTTCGGGTTTGTTGTACTCTCAAGTGTTAGAAAGCACTTAGTACCAAGTTACTATTACTCTACAAACACCATTACATATCACTTTTGTTCAGGCAGGTTTCAATATCCTTATAAGACAAAGTGCTTAACATTACGAACCATTCAGGAAATACTCACCAATTTAGCAACTACATCAGACAAATGGGTCTGGCTCACTGCCATTAATTTGATATAGCTGTGTATGCAGGATGTAGAGAAAACCCTAAGGGCACTGAATATGTTGATTCTGCTGTTTCATTTCACCAGTAATATTTGGTGTAGCCCAAAGAGGATAGTGTTATTTTGAACACTTCCATGTGAAGCATTAACGCTTTTAGGTCCATGCATGTGGGCTGAAACTGTGATACTTGTTGCTAAAACACTGCTTTTGTTTTGGATGCATGTGTTGGGGAATCCTCCTTGATTTTTTTTTTCTGGCAGATGCAATCAGGTTGTAGGCAAAAACATTTTGCTATCAACCTTTACAAGCACAAGGACCATGAATTAGATCAAATAAATGATAAAATGTTACTTAAGCCAACTTTTTTAATCATGTTATTGAGATTTGATTTGCTCATGCTATGAGTAGGTATACAATATATACAAATAAAGTCTAATCTAATTGGGGATGGAAATAAAAGCCAAAATCTGAATTTTGAAATATACCAATATCAGATATGTCATATAAGTGGTTCTCAGTTTTAACAAGAGGGCTAAGCCATGTTTCACATATATAAATACCCAACTCAACATTTTGTATATTACTATCTCAAATTGTATGAAACATTACTCAAGTACACAAACACAATCAGTCGTGTATCTGTTACAGCGGTGTTCAGCTCTATAAAACTATTAGGTAATAAACTTTATGTCCTTGGCTTAAGTCTCGGATCTTAAGTCTATACAAAGCACTGATGGTAATAAACAGTGCTGTTTAGAATGTAGTCGAAATCAAGGTAAGGCAAGAATTTAATGACCATGGGCAGGTGTGTGGTGCTTGTAAATCATGTTGAATCGACACGAAAGGTAACACGAAATCAATTTTTACTTTGTATAAGTGAACATTTTTAAAACATTTAACAGGTATTCACTTGGAGCTTGTGATTAACAGGCTTCACAGAGGATGGGGATTCCCTGAACAGAACAGTGACAGGAAAGAAATTAATTTCTTTCCCATGAAACACTTTAATTCAGCATATGTGGTGTTGTTTAATGAATAAACATATGATTTAATTAAAAAGCAAACAAGTTAAATTATGATATTGAGTCAGTAAAAATGATATATTATTTAAAAAAAAAACTATAAATAAGATTATGAAGTAATGTGACTTATTTATTTATTTATTTATTCATCTGTGTAGGCTATCTATTAATTACTTTAGGCATACATGATCATTTTCACTGTTTTGCCAACCTCCTTTGGACACAAGCCATAGCTGTACTGGCTAAGTTCCTTGAGGCTAAGAAACTCCTAATCTTCTCCTAAAACCCGCTGATGATGGGAGTTTCCATCATTCCTGCACCTCATTTTTTTTTCATCAGTGTGATTAATCTAGGTAGCATCACATGACAGCTATGGCCACACCTCTTACTGACTTCACTACTTTTGTGTCCTGCCGCTGGCAAAACATCAACAGGTACAGCCCTGTCTATTTTTCTTGTCCTGTTTCTAATGCTGCAGTAAATAAAAAAAAGGGAACTGTGTGAACTCGCATGGCTATCCGCATGGAATAAACGTAGTTTTTAGGTTGTGCCCTGCTCTCACTTATCATTTATATCGTTTGTGTTGGTAGAATACAACCACAGTGTTTTAGTTATGTTTACAGCTGGTCCACTTTTCAAAATGCATGTATCTAAAATCAATCCCTATTGGCCCAAATTTCTTCATTTAAAATAACAAGGAAAAATCAGCTCCATCAGGACAGCCAGCTAAACCAGCACTAACAGTAAGCTTGGAATAACATGGATCTTGTTCATGAGCTTAACATGAAACACCACAGAGGTAACATTTAACTTGGACATTTTGCTGAGTATGCAATTCCAGGTGCATCTGTGAGCCACTATCAGCAATCAGATCTATTTCTTGGAGATACGGGGCCTCTGGCTGAATGACAGAAGCAGCAGAAGTGTGGATGGATGAGGATTTCAACACCTGATCCTTAAAAAGGGAATTTCCACTAAGGTGCAGCAGAATCGTGGCACATGAAACACACCCACTTGTTTGTGAAACATTGGCTTTCAATGGAGTTAATATGTACACACTGTTCAGTGACCCATTCAGTGATTACGCTGAAACATACTGAAGCACCAGGACCGGTGTAATGAGACGGCTTCATATCAACTAAGGGGATGAATGTTTCTTATTAAAGCATATCTCAAGTAACAGACAAAGAACATTTGCATTTTGAGAAATAGGGTTTGTTTTCATAGCTACAATATGAGACAACTGTGTCTGTGATTTTTCACATTCAGACTTGATCATTGTTTTGTGTGGGATAGCTTACATGAAATCATATCCCGAGATAAAGCTTGTTTTCATTTCACACTGACACTCTAAACATTAAAAAAATATTCTGGATTCAAGCAGATAGAGCTTTTGGGGCATCTGTTATTTCATAGATCATATTCATCCATTCATTCATTCATAGGAAGCACAGTATTACATTATTCATCATATCAGCTCTGCATATTAAGCCACTTTTTCAATGGCTGTTCATACACTTTAAAAAATAGCTTCCTTTTGGCTTCATTAAAAGGTTTCTGCTTTCTAAAAAAGATTGTATTTTGAACATTTTCCAAATAGTTAACGCCCACTTCCTACTGTTCCTTCCTAAGATCCTTAATGGTTCTCCTAGAAATTATAAAGCAAAGAGAACTTTAAGATGCTGTAGATGATACCTCCATTAGACTGCTGAGATCAGTGACTGCTTTCGGTCAGAAAGATGTTAGGGTTCAAACAAACAAACAAACAAACAAACAAACAAACAAACAAACAAACAAACAAATAAATAAATAAATAAATAAATAAATAAATATTTTTTTTCTTTTCTGAATGCTATTTACGCATGCTCAGGTACATCTCTCTCTCGTTTGTTTTCCTATTTTGTGTGAAAAAACGGTGGAAGAAGAAAAAAAACATCAAGGAATTACGAAAAATAGTATTTTATTGAAAAAGAAAAAAAGAAAAAAATAATAATAATAAATGAACAATTTGTTCGTCATCGATACTGACCAGCGTTTCAACAAAGTTTCCATAAAACTGATAATGTAACTTTGAACCTGTAATAGGTTACGACAATACCAAAACCAAGCATGACCATTTTTTATGTTTTTTAGACGATTTCTGAAAATTTTCAAAACAATCAGCAGAACAAAATAAAAATAAAAATAAAATATTGAAATGCTTTCTGGCGCTGTACAAACAATGCTTAAGACAAAGTGCTCTTATAAGTAACACAGCTGTGAGCTGGAGGAATCTCTTCTACAGTAAGCTTCATCTCCCAGGGATTGGTAAAAACAGTCTGAGGGGCTGTAGTGAGGAGACGTGTAGTCTGCGGCCATGGTGCCATCCTGCAGACTGGGCCAGTGCGACAGGCAAAAGCAGTGCTGTACGGTGCAATGCTGGTAGTGGTAGTTTTCTGAAGTAAAGCTGGAGCTCATGTCCATGCGTGTCGGTGAGTTGTAGCATGAGGAAGACGAGGAGTGAGACTCAGGTGGAGTGTAGCTGTTATAATCGCCCGGACTGGGAAGGCTGAGCGAGTGTGTTGGAGAACTGGATTCCTGGAAGAAAAGGAAACGTTACACCGTTAGACGTTATCTAAACACACAGCAAGAAAGAAAAAATATCACATAACACTTAATTAACACCTACAACTTAAAAAACAAACAAACACCTAGAGTGTTAAAATAACACCTGTAATGTATTGTAATGTAACAGTGCTGCAGTAACGCCTACAGTGCTGTAACGTGGAATTATAATTATTACACTGTTTATTTTGTACTCCATGGTGCTGACTAAACACCCTTAGTATTGAATTAACCCTTAACACGGTCAAATTCCTATACTAATACACCTTGTAATTCAGTTTTTGGAAACGAACTTTTGGAAAGTGCCTACACTATTTATTTCTGCTGAATGAACTCTTCATGATGTATATTATACAACTACAGTGTTTAACTGAACTATCAAAGACTGCTGGATAATTTCCTACAAAGATTCATTTTACCCTTACAGTATCCAGTGTGTCCATTTTGTCCAATTTATGGATTTATGGGCTATTTTCATTTAGCTTTTTGTTTTTTTTTTCTTCTTCTTTTGGTAAAGAAAAACCTTAATAGTTCCAATTTGTTCCAAATTTGTGTTCTTTGTTGGACTGTTTCACCAACAACAACAAAAAACTTAAATAAAGACTTAGTAACCGAAAGAAATTAGATTATCAAGTAAAAGATATATATCCCTATATATAGCTCTATAATTATATATTTTAGCTTGTATTGATTTTTTTTTCTATGCTAATATATATTTATTTAAAAAAATGCGAATCCATGCTGCCTTAAACGAGTCAAGCCGGGCAGCAGAAACTTAAATGAAACATGGCTTTGGTTAGCAGGTGTAGAAATAATACATACTAAGCTGTTAGTGTAATAGTCCGTGCATGAAGGGAAGTATCCGTGCGGCCACTGCGCAGGGGCAGTCGCACACACCGCTGCGCTGGAGCTGAAGTTCTCTGCAGGGATCATGTTCATCAGCAGCTGATCATCAAACATGTCCTCCATGACCATATGCACATTTTCTGCAAACTGTCGAGGCTGGAAATAAGCATCCTGTGCCGAGTTCCCACAGAGAACATCGAGATGACCCGCTGGAAAAGATGGAGAACAAAAAAATACTACATAAGCACAGCAGGGTATTTAAATTGGGCATGTAAAGACTTGAGATGATGTCACGAGAGGAACAGCCAACAGCTAAATCACATTTGAATAGAAGTTTATAAAAGGAGTCCTTACACATTTTAAGGAATCTTGGTGTCTTTTTTTCCCCAACTGTTCTGCATGACGGTGGAATGGTTTCATTTTGGACTTAGTAAGTGGGAATAAGGTTTTGCTATTGATTTGTGATCAACATCTATCGAAATAGATAAAGAAGGCTTGCTTTGAGGGGAGTTGCATCCTAAGGCTGGTTCATTAATGTCGCTGCTTTTTTTTTATATATATATATATATTTATTCTGTGCAGCTGAAGACTACCATCATTAACCAAAAGACAGAGCCGGTGTGTGACTTAATGCAGAGACATTGCATCTATCCGTGCCATTTATTCACTGTAACTGAAATGAACTTAATAGTTATGGTTTCATCTGGGATTTTAATGATTAATGGATGCTCAATATTCCCTCAGTAGCCAAAGTTTTTTGGTGCTTGGTGGGGTTGTTTTCCCAGGCAAGGATGTTATTTTGGATGCTCAGGCTGCTTTATTATTACGATGTGTTCTCTTTGGTTAGTCTGTGTTGTAACAGAAGACACACTGATGAACCTACCAGTCACTGGTGTAGAACAGACGTCGTGAGTCGTGACAGCTTGTGTTTTCTTTGGTTGCGAGGGAGGAGGTGGGACGGGGTGGAGAGAGAGAGAGAGAGAGAGAGAGAGAGAGAGAGAGAGAGAGATTAGCACTCAGTATTTAATCTCTGTGGTTTTAACATGCTTTATGCCTATCCAGTGTAAATATATACTGCCAATGTTTGCTCACTCATCAGCCATCCACATAATGTACAAGAGCAGGTGTGGCCATGTCGTGGCCAGCTTTGTAACAGTTAGTTTCTGATTCATTCTAGCTACTGATTAAACACCAATCCCCTGACTCTGATTCGCATGAGACATCTTGTATGCTGTTACATGATTTGTGCTGTAAAGAAAAAAAGGAAAAAGAAAAACAACACGTCTTACTCTCGATTCAGCTGCCTGAAGTGCCCTGCGCTTCTGAAGCAACTCCTTGACTGTGGTTTTCACCCGCACACCCTGGTACACTTTAGGTTTGTCTGGGGATGAAGAGAAAAACACAAATCACTCAAGTGTCCTGAATGCCATGAATACATATTACACAGTTATTTATTTATTTATTTATTTATTTATTTATTTATTTATAATTTGCCCCACTTTTCTTTCATTTTTTCCTCTTTTTTTATACTCCTCCTTTGATACATTTTTTTTTAAAGTAAAGTATCTACCTAACCTTTCATATAGAAGCCTGTTTACATAGTGCAGCAGTCACTCAATAGTTCTTTGTAAGCAGAGGCGCCAGGTAATGGTTTTAAACGCTGCGCATTACAATAGGCGCACGCGCAGACACGCAGAGATATTTTGTAATAAATCTGATTTTTTTTTTTTTTAACTAATGCATTTTCATTTGATAAGAGTCTAAACCATAGTTTTATGCACAAAAAAAGTTGTTAAAAAAAAAAAAAGTCAGCATTTCCGAAACTAACTCCAGCACCCTGCTGTGACTAGTGGTGCAAAGTTGGTATGCAGGCATGTTAAGTGCAGGGGAAAAAAAGCACCGCACCCACCCAGGAACATACAACTAAATCCTGCATGTGATCTGGAGGGAGAGAGAAATCTCGTAGAATCTTATCAAAAACTACTCTACGGTAAGTTGCATAAGTTATATACATCTATGTGATGGGTTAAATAAAAATGCGCGTGAAAATCAGCAGGGTAATGGGCAAACCTTGGTAAAAGTCTGTGAAACGAAGCTCTTTGTGTTCGGTCGCTACTTTGTGGCTAAAAATGGTGTGTGTGTTGATTTAGACTGCTTGCTACAGAAATGCAAGATAATCGATCAATCTCGTTTAATTGCGAGCAGGATGCTTAGTTTGAAGCGCGAGATTAATAAATGCACTGACTCCGACCTGTGTAGGCTAAATAGAAAAATTCTTAAACGGCACGTGGAATTCAGTAGAAAATTAAAAAAAAAAAAAAAAAAAGCTTGTATAAGCACACAGCCGATCTAAACAGCATTAAGTCAGGATTTTTTTTCTTTTTTAATTGGCCATGTAGCTGATATTCGGTCAGTGGGCGTCTTCTTGAAATCTTTAAAATATGTCTAAAAGTTTCAGACAAGGTGGGAAAAAAAGGCTAAGATTAAAAACAACGCCACGCCATGGCGGAGCTGATAGAGGCAGCAGAGGTGAAACTGGCACTGATGCTGATAAGATTGCGACAGGTTCGGCGCACACTCACACTTACTCTCATATAACTATTCATATGACTTATACCGACACCTCAAATCGTTTTGGAGTTGGAAAAATATTCAGATTAGTCTGCGCTGAGTTAGCAGATTAAAAAAAAAACTCTGGCCTTTATTCAAAGGAGAGACAGAAAAAACCCTTGGGCAAGATACATATTTAACACGCTAAATCAAATATCATATTAAAACGAGTAGCCTGTTACATCCAGGTGAAATCATAAATGCGCCCAATAATTCGAAATACAGAAAGAGGAGAGGTGTGTGAAACTTCTATGAAAACATCCATATGAACACAACACGTGGTCTGCTTACTGTAAAAAAAAAATAATAATAATAAATTAAAGTGCATTAAAGCTATTCCCTAACACAGGAACAAAAATGCTTTCCCAAGTAAATTTTAAAAAATAAAAAAATATTGCCACACTGCAGGTCAGAGAATGAATGAGCTTGTTGGTCAGATGCATGCTGTACCTTTTTTGACCCGTTTGAATTGAATTATTTAATGAAAGCTCAGTTTTTTAATCCATCTGCCTTTTGCATGTGTTTTTACAGGTCCCATAGGAAAAAGAATAAAACGAGAAGAAAGAAGAAGAAGATTGACTCACCAGACATTATTGGCGTGAAGAGGAGCAGGACCCAGTGAAACACCCCAAGCGCCTGTTCTTGGCTCTATTATATGGGCAAGAACGAAATATTGCTAAAATTGCCACAAAATCTCAATTCATCACCCTCAGAACACTCTCACTATATACAATTATGCAGTAATATAGCCAGGGAAGCATTAGTTTGAGTTTTTCTGCCCTCATCCCTACTATTTAAAGTCCCAAGAACTCAATGATTTGACAATGATTTGATTGCGCGATACTTTCAATTTGAATATTCAAAGACTTCGCAAAAATACTTATATCTTCGCGATATTCGCCATCAGAGCGCATGTAAGAGTACCCCCTTTAATAGAATATTGCATCATTTCACACTTTGACTCAAAAATAAAAATATATTTTTGACATTTTATCACCCTTTTGATATTGATGCCAAGAGGCTGGCTGTGGGGCTCTCTTTGCACTTTACAATGTCATTTAGCGAATAGTTTTCATTTCAAACATCACACAACACCATAAATATATCCCAGAGTGCATAAATATATAAATAAATATGAAATAACATGTTCTGTGGCTTGACTGTAAACCATTTTTCCAGAAATGTAGACATGGTGGGCGTGGCATATAGTGGCAGCCATTTTGACCATCAGAGCATGGGGAGCTTGTGCTCTCTGACACACACCTCACACATGTTCACAGTTCTGTAATGAATATTAGTTTTGCTATGATCATATGGAACTTGAATGTTAGATAAATGAAGAATTTTAGATGAATTTGCCCTGAAAGAATTGTATTTGTTGTAATCTTTATTCCTTATCTCAAATATAAAAAAAAAAATAATAGTAATAATCAAATGCTGTTATTACAATACTGATAATATGACAGGTTTTATACATTATTTATATTTTACATACTGTATAATTTTAAAACAAAAGAACGTTTAACAAATAAATATGGTTAAAGATCGTCCTAGTATTTTTCATTTATTTATTTATTTATTCTCGTTTTTCTGCTGATGGAAGTCTATTAGAGTCTGCTTACCATATGAACCCTAGTATCTAATATTAATATTATTCCATTAATGACCTATTAACAAAATATTCTAATACAGGACCAAACTTGTCAATCGTCTGCAAAATTGTAAAAAATAATAATAATATGTTAACTTTTAAGGTGTAATAGATGTGTGTTTTTTGTTTGGCGTTTATAATTTTATTATATTGATATTTTCTTATTATTTCTGAGCAGTACCTCCATCCAGTCTTTCAGCGTGGTTTATCCTAAGGCATTAGATGCCAGGTATTTGCGCATCATGTGTCTTATGTTTTGTGCACATGATCCGCGCATATATATATATATATATATATATATATATATATATATATATATATATATATATATATATATATATATATATATATATATATATATGTATGTACATAATTATTATTTTATCTTTATATTTTTGGCTTCTTTTTTTTTCTTGTGGCATTTCTCAGTAAGCTTGTGTTTAAAAGATATTACTACTACCTACCTGAAATGTTTAATAATGCCCGTGAGCGTGCATAAATATTTTAATATATATTTAATATTTCAAAATTCAACATAATATTTATTATTTTCTTTAGTTTTTTTGTGAGTATGGAAGCTTTCCCTAGTCGGAATAGGTTCTTCACTCCTATCGCCACCACGTGGTTCGAATTATGATCAGCAGGTCAGGAGCAGGACAAAGAACATAGACACTACAGCATAAACGTGACTACAGAGCAAAGTGGCCTTTACTGCTGGGATAGTTATGATGTTTTTTATTTCGTGATTATTTCTGAAAGATATTTAGAAGTGTCTTCATGAACTTATCTAAACCCTTGTGCATTATTTTACGAAGAACATGGTCACTAAAGCATGATAACAGAGCAAAGTGGCCTTTACTGCTCAGCTAGTTTGTTTGTTTGTTTGTTTTTGTGATTATTCTTGAAAGACATTTCGAAGTATCTTCATGAACCTACCTAAAACCTTGTGTGTTATTTTCCATATATATCGTTTAATTGAACTAATATTACTTCAGTAAATCAACATTATAGTGCTAACCTTTCAGTAAACTTAAGTATTCAGATATGAAGTAGTATATTAAAGACACTGACAGGTCTATTAGTTATCCCAAATTCATGTACAAAGCCTAATGACTTTTATCTAGCTTTTTAAACTAAAACAGTTGTAATGATATTTTGTGCAAATTGTTAGAATTTAGGAAGAATGCATTAACCATGAAGTCAGTACAAAAATTCAGCCATGCATTTTACACAGAAGTAAAAAAAAATCAGATATTCTATAAATTCATATTTGCCCTATATGTAATTCAGTAGTCTTGATACTCCTGGTTGCCTTTTACCAAACCTGTTCAAAACTTAGACACTCCACTGATTTGTTTATGTGCTTTGTTTCCAGCAAAATATTCCAGCATTTTCTATCTAATCTATTAAACACTAGCAAAGTAGCCTAAAGTGAGTCCTGTCTAAAAATGATAGCAATCAGACTAACCAAAAGTTCAAGAAAAAACACATGTTCAGTTTCAGTTTCCGGTTTCAGTTTATTAAACACAAAGCCATCGTTGTCATGACATCACAAACTCCTTTTGAAAGTAGACTGATATAAAATCATTTATATTTTTGTAAGCATACAAGCAAACATTACAATACAATAAAACATGAAACGTACAATAAACAGCGCCTCACTTTACGGAGCAGGTTCCACGAGTTTCATTTTTTTTCTGCTTTAAAAAGACACATTACAGTAGTGTCTACTCCTTTCGATAATAGATTAGCAACATATCAGTCAATATATCTATATAATATTATATTAAACGCAATTTAAAAAAGAAAAAGATAAAGGAATGCCCAGTGTCTCTCCTCTATTCAGCGTCATCTTATTAAGACGTCTTGTCCTCTTGCTAAAGAGTTTGGTTTTTGTTGAGTAGAAATGCTTTAATATCCAATAGTGTTATTGAAGTGTGTTCAAGTCTAAGCACTTTTATTTGAACCGATCCACCAAAAATAAGTTTTTAACTCCTGATGTCTTAAAAGTTGGAGTGGACTGTCCTTTTGTTCCTTCTATGTACACCAAGCATTGCCATGTTTGCAATTCAAATGCTCTGCATCAGAAAGTCCTCCTTATTTCACAGTGTGACCAGGCTCCAGTGGCATCTTCTTTGACCCATGGCAACATGTCATTCAGGGCAGATGGGGCATTTTCGGTGTCCTCTGTGGACAGGGCTGGAAGTTTGGCTACATGTTCACTATACGTTGGGCACGGGAAGCTGGAAGGCAGCTGGAAGGAAGAGTGATATGGAACATCATCCAGGGTGTGCAGGGAATAAAACTGCGATGAGCCCATGCTGGAGCTCCTGGAGGACGAGCGGTACTGGCTGGGGCTGGACGGCTCCACGGTTGCCGGAGCCAAACCGTTCCCACACAACCCCTCCGCAGGCTCCATCCCGGCCTGCTCCCAGGAATCCCTCTGCGCACACAAACACAAACATGACCCAGATTCCTGGCTGTGTGTTAATCTACAGATGGGCGATGATCTTATCAGAGATGAACAGTGACAGTTTAGCCTGTGGTACAAGGCTGATAACATATCTTTGTTTTAAAGAGCCTGTGAGCATTAAAGGTTGTTTTACACAGAATTAAAGTGTGTATAAATAAAAAAGAAATTAGAAATATATTTCCACTACCGTGGTTCCTGGTCTTGGATAAACAACATTTTGTTCTAAAGTATAGAAGATATTTAGAGGAATGACAGTAAAAACACACGACTAATTTTTAGTAAATTATTATTATTTTTATTATTAGATTTTTATAGTTAAAAGGAGTTTTGTTGTACAAATCTCTGCCATGATCATTATTTTAAAATTCACCATTCGTTGCTACAGTTTAGAGCAATAGGAAGATCCACACCTCACTAATTGCCTTACCAGCATAAAGTGAGAGGCATCTCCAGGAAAAGGGGGAAGCCGAGTGGCCAAGGCCGAGGACGAGAAGAGAGAACTTCCTCCCCCAGTGTGAGCAGCACTGCGATAGTCACTAAAGGTCTCTGGGTAGTAACTATCTATCAGGGATGAGTAGGTAGGCATGGGGGTCGTGTCACAGGAGAAGGACTTTGCTGTCAGTGCTGAAGAGTAAATGTCTGTCGAGAACTGCTTGCTTGAAGAGCAAAACTCAGCATCAGGAAAGATTGGTCTTCTCATGCTGTAGTATCCTGGCAGGGAATGGGAACCTAAACATAATGGGAATAAACATGAGTCCTGAACCTTGTGTGAACCTGAAATGCCTGTCACAAATGAGCAAATACAGAGGAAAGATTAGAAAAATAATGGCATTCACTTGATTGTAAATACCGAGAACTCGCTTGGTTCTACTGTACTGCTTTGCATGTTGCATGTTGTAGGTAGTGAGTGACTGTGAAGACCTTATACTTCACATTCAGTATATCTCACATAATCTCTCTCTCTAGGTACAGTTCAAAATCTGATAACACTGTAGTTTTCAATCATGTTATTTTTCACATTAGCCAAGAGACAAATATTTGTTTGGATGATGTCAAGACAAAATTCTTTCTTAGTTATGTTGTGTTCTTCATTAGTATGATAAAACTAGGTTGTAAAGTCAGTAAATAAATGTACATTCAAATTATAAGCATGCATTTTTGTTCAACTCATTCTATGCTTGACGTTGTAAACATTCTAAACATAAGGATGAAGAGATCATGTTGTAAAATAGCTTTGGAAAACAGCTGTGGTGTTTAAGAAAAACATGGGGATTTTACTTAAATGGTTAAAAAAGAAAAGTAGAACCTCACCTGCCATTTGGACGAGCGGGCTCTGAGTGGACACCGCCTAAAAACAGAGAAGAAGTAGTGAGATCTCAAAGGTATTGTTTTATTTAAATAGTATGCCAAATGTATATGCCTAGATATGCACATACTGTACGTATCTTTATACATAAAGTGAAATATACAGTATATTTATAGAGTGAAATATTCCTGTAAGGAAAAAGACTTAGAGACTAGGGACTAAATTTACAGTAGATGCTGTAGTTATGAATACTCTTCGGCTAATTATTGTAGAAGAGATAGTCTTGTCTTATGGTTTAGGATATTGTGTGTGTGTGGTGCATGATTTGTTTGGTTTTTGCACAATTTTCAATGCCTACAGTCGCTTTAGTTTAGAATAGAGGCATTTTCTTTTTTACCCAGTTATTGTTGTTGGTGTGCTTTGGGTGGAGCAGTCTGCTACATTTGAATAAGACTAAGTCTGAATGGTGGTTTTCATCGCTATTATCATTTCACATGTCGGTAAAGTGAAATAATTGAACTTGTCCATTAGTTGATTTTCCTTCTTACTTGGCACACTTTTCGACAATGTTTAGTTTCTAGTATGTAAGTGATATAGTTTGTAAAATTTGGATGCCATTTTCAATTTAAATTGATAAATTAGACCAGAAAATACATTTTGCTTGAATAAATAAATAAATCAGCACTGCCTATATATATACTGTATACTGCAAATTGACCACAAAACATATTATAAGGATAAGAATAAAAACAGAGCAGAAGACTATTATTACTATTATAATGACCGGCACTTGCTGCTGTGTCTTTTCCTTAAACACATAAAATCAACCTACTATACATTAAAGATATTTTCTATTTATATACTAAATGTCACATTTCACAGCTCTCATTTATTCACATACACACGCACATTTTTATATCGGTTTTGTTATACAGCCTGTGATGTAAAGGTTATTATAGGAGTAAACATATGAAGTCCACGTGGAAGTCATGTCAACATGTCAAAGCTGGATGCAGCAGCATGCAGACAAAACTGATACACTGGAGGTTCTCGATCATTTGCATATTACAAACATAAAAAAGAAAAAAATCGATATGAACGTAACTCTGGCTGGAGGGCAAGCAAATTTTGAGGCCAGGATTTGAATGTCATTTGCCCATCACAAGACTTCTCCATGTTGCCTATCTACAGCTCAGTGCATCTCTGAAGGCAGGGCATGAAAAAGAGGGTTGTTGTGTGAAGAGCCTTGTACCTAAAAGGAGCTTGTACCTGATGAGCTGGAAACAGAGAGCCGGCTGGATATATAGATATAGTTAGATGTAGTAATCATACATAGCATCACTCTGTGGTTTCATGCCATGCATTTTTTGCAGTCTATACCTTATACCATATAATATTGTGTTCTGGAGCACGTACTGAAAGGGAAACACTTTTACATAGAACCATTAGGAGCTCCCATAGAGAAACAACTAAAGAACTCTTTTAAAGGTACTAGATTTAACTTCTATCAGGTTACATTACAGGCACATTCACCAACATTTTGCCACTTTACCCTGTTGCACCTTAAATCTCTAAATCTGTATATATATATATATATATATATATATATATATATATATATATATATATATATATATATATATATATATATATATAGCTTAACATGAACCTTAAATAATGAGTCCATAAAAAAATGAGAAATGTAGAAATAGAAATAGCTTAATATGTTCTTTCTCATGTTTTCTCATGTAACTCAATTTATCATTTAATAGGGTTTGCACACACAAAAAAAAATAAAAAAACGAGTAAAAAATATAATAAATCACGTGACTGTTAAACCTCTCTAAACCACCCTGTGTTTACTTAGCCGAGGTTGTCCCTCCCCCACATATCCGCCCCAGCCTTCACAATACAGTTCATACAATCCAGTTTGATTGACAGGTGCTTGAGTTGTAAAGCAATAAGGCTTTATACAAAAACAGAACCTACTGCGGACTATTGGACATATGTCGCTATGTCCAGTAATACATGGATGAAGCACAGATCAGTGAGATTCATATCACCATGGCATTATTCTAAGTATCAACTGACTGCTGTTGAAACCAACCCCCATACGACTATCACTACATGCGGTTATTATCAATCACATGCATAGAGACCGCACACCGTATACATGAAATAAAGTGCAGTGTCGGTTTCATGGTTAGGCGGACACATCATACACACGACATATACGACGCACCGTATCCACGACTGAGCTGTTATCATTATAATAGGATTCAGGTGCAAGCCTAAAATTAAAATGTATGTTGGCCAAGCACCACTGACAGCTCATCAACAGGTAATGTGAGCCCAGGTAAAACTTTTAAAGGATCCCTGCACCTGCGCATGCTGTGTCAGTCATCACCCGAGGCCATTCGGAGTTACAGAGAGGTACAGAAACGAGCAGTGTGTATTTACAGCTCAAAGTGCCATCAGTATTACAGGATTTGTGTGTTCTGTGTGTGAGGTGAAGGATCATCCTGCTGACATAGTCCTGCCATGGAGACCACAACATACAACGTTCTTAAGAATACAAAACTTTCAAAACGTTTCTTTTCAACATACATTATGCGCGTGAGGTCTTCTCAGGGTTCCAGTACACTGCCTTACACTAAATATATCATTTTTACTTGAAAATTTATGTGTAAACCTGGACTTGCTGATGTTCGTCCAGGTTTAGAATCCATGTCCTAATTTGCCTGCGATTTCGGGTTTGCTCGTGTTAATGCTGACTGCAGTGAGATGCCTGTGTGGTTGTTTACAATAGATTGTCAGTAAAAGATACATTTTCCAGATTAAAAGATTAGTCTTCCACACGTCAGCTCGAGCTGTCCATTAGCCGACTGAGAAAGGTCTGTTCTGACGTTTCCATATATAAGGAGGCTAAATATATGAGAAAGCTTTGAGAAGATTTGATTGAGTAAGTTTGCAATCCAGTTTAGGTAGCTCATAGAGCATGCATCACACACACACACACACACATCTTGCAGCACAAATGTGTTAACAGCCAATATGACATACTAGTGTAGTGTGAGAGGAAAAAGGAGCCATGCAAATTTCTCTTTCCAAACACACCGGAGAGGTGAAGTGTACAGACAAAGTAACTATTTATTTGTATTATCATCATTTTTTGTATCATCATTTTTTGTATTATTATTATTAGTAGTAGTAGTAGTAGTAGTATTAACTGGAGCAGAGCTTTCTATACTTGACTCATTTTGCTACGTCTCACATGGATACGCTAAAGATTTGCATCTTCCCCGAAACACGTTACGTCCAAGCCTCACCCTCGTTCAGCAGAAACTTGGAATGAGTCGACAACCAGCCACTGTAATCACAAACCTACCACGTGATTATCCTAGAGCTCTGACTCAAAATATTCACACCCAACAACAATAACACACTTAGTACTCTTAGCCTTTAATCTTCTACCACTGTACAATATGATGATTATTAATTCCAGATTATATTAATCGCTCAGAAGAGGAAGGATGTCTTGTTGATTCACGCTCAGTGAATCACCTCTGGTTTGCTCACCAGAGATCTAGAGATTCTGTGTAAAGCTGCTTTAATTCACAATGTCTATGAAAATAAAAGCCCTAAAGATTCTACCTCCAGTAGCACAGTAGCACTCAGTTCACACTTTGAACAGTTTGATATCATCTCATCGAACTTCATGCTGAAACTCTAACGATGAAGTTCCTGTTAAAACACTATTTTGCTATAATCTACACTTGGAGAAGAGAAATTATTTCTTATCACACTAGCCAGTGTCACTCAGAATAGGATGGTTTCCCTTCTGAGTCTTCTAAAGGATCTTCCTTTAGGAGTTCTCAGGGAGTTTTTCCTTGTCTCCTCTGACTTGCTAAAATTTAAATTTCCATTTTATATATGTAAAGATTTCTGTAAAGCTGTAAATTTGCTATATGAATAAAATTAAATTTTATTTAATTGATGGAGATTCTGCCAAGATTCTTTATATTTATATTAAGGTTTATTTTAACTCTAAGAATATATATATATATATTGCTGTCTTGAAGGGTTTACCTTAAAAGAACAAGTGTGACAGTCAAAAGTCTCCACATGATCTGCAGCAGATTTTACAATAAAGCTTTACAAAGTGTACCTGGGACTGCTCAGGACTTGTTCAGTTTAATGCTGTTTAGAAAAGAAAATGTATAATTAATATATTTCTAAAGAAATTTCTATTTTTGAAGGCACTTCTTTACATGTGCCTCAGACACTGTATTTCAAATAATAATAATAATAATAATAATAATAATAATAATAATAATAATAATAATAATAATAATAATAAAGTAATCTTTCTATAAATGCATAAAATAATAATTGGTCAATATAAAACCCATTACTCGAACATCTCATTTGTAGTGCATGGTTATGAAAGGCTTAGGCTCAAGCTCAGCGTGGATTATATTATAAGAGAGCCATCTATTTAACTCTTCTTCTGTTGCTATTATCCTCAGACAGCAAGTGTGGCAAGTGCCTCCCTTTACTGTGTGTCAAGTTTAGACCTGAAACATTGTTTACACCTGTAGACAGTCTGTCTCTCCTTTTTAGTAAAAAAGGCCCACAGACTTTACAAAAGCCAGCTGAAACGCCAACCACTTCTGTGTTGTCCTGGATTTGTTCAATTTAATCTTGTACAAAGATTTATTTTATGCATCATTTTATTTCTATGAGCACACTGTATATTCACAAATATTTGCAAACTACTTTGGTTTCTCTTTTTTTGTACAGGAGGCCTTAAAATGAAAATAATTCAATTTTAATCATTTTTATGTGATAGACAAATTAAATAAAAATAAAGTTATGGAGTTAAAGTTATGATCTTTAACACAAACAAAAAATATTTTACATTAAGGATTGCTGTTTTTTAAAAGCATTACATTTGCAAATAAAGATGCTGACATTTGTTTTACAAGCCACAATTTTGTGGGTTTAAACTTCTAAAAAAAAATGACTGGAGATATTTCTTCATGCCTATGCATGATGTGTGTGCTGCCGTGCCGTGCCATGCGTTGCTGTGCGCAAAGTAACCTGCTTTTTGTGTGTGTGTGTGTGTGTGTGTGTGCTTGTATTTCAGCTTTCTTTTCTTATACTGCGTGAATGAATCCAAAGTTAAGATGGCAATGCAAACAGAAGCGGCTCCAGCGAGAAACAATAGCGAGGACTTATCCATAAAAGGCTGGCGTTGCTGCAGCAGCAAGAAGTCTAAAAGCCTTATTCTAGTCTGTCTGGCGCAACAATGGCAGACTTGTCTGTGGTCTGCAGGAAGAACAATATTACTGGGCAGGTGTGCGAGACTTTGACTTTGCATAGGCAGACCACAGACCAAAACGGCAGCTTAACTTGCTGTGGCATGGTGTTCGTGACCATTTTCATTGTTGGTTATTGTTGCTGCCTTTATTGTGAAAGCACATGTGATTGCCCTGTTCCTTTTAGCTACTTATTGCTTATGTTTTGGTATTTGCTGATGGGCTTTACATTACCACACGGGACGGAGAAAGGGAGCCAGATTGAAAAAAGGCATATACCTAGGACCAAAGACTCAAGAATCATTAAAATACAACGATAATCCCGTGGACAAATAAAAGTGCAAAGCCATGCATAATGTTGCCAGATAGCCATACCAACTGTTTTAACTGACTGTTTGCATGCAATAAAGAAGAAAGTGCATGGGAACTGTGACACAGACTGAATTTCTTTATTAGATGTTGAACTTACAGTAAAACGTGGGCCACTGGTTTGCCGTGATCTCTTTTCAGCCAGCAGATCCTTGACAGTGTGCTTGACTCGGACTCCCTGATACACTCGCTTGGAATACTCTGTGAGAAAAGCAAAGACATCACAACATCACATCACACAAATGTCTTGACACTGTGAAATAAAAAGCTTCATTCTTCAAAGAAAAGGAAGTAGCGATAAGAAATCACACATCTGATTCCTTATCAGAAAATCAGTACTTTTATTTGCTTAAACTCATTCTGTCAGAATTAAAATGGTGCTATTCTGGCACCCAATATTTAAGAAATTTTGTATTCTGTACATTTGAATGAACAAACGTTCAAAAAAGATGTTTTTCTATTATTATTATTTTGATAAGTCCTGTTATACTCTGTATACTCTGCTTCCTAAACGTAGTCTCTGTAAAAATGCTGACAAAACTGAAACCCATTGTTCAGCGGTTTCTGTTCGGGAAATAATTTCTGTCGATGGTTCATGTGTGAATCACAGGCATGCTTTTGCTTGAGAGATTTCACAGGTAATGTGTACGTGTACTGTGCCCTCTAGGAGTTCATCTGTCACAAGTTTTGATCAGTCAGAAAAGCAGGCCTAGATTAAATCTAGCACTGTATAAGATCAGAGATACCTCGAAGGATGCATCTGAGACACATTTAAAAGTCAAAGACCAGCAGATCATCATGGTGGGATGAGTTACTTTCATTACAAATTTTGTTTTCCTATTGAATATTCTCACACTTTTTGTATTATCAATCATTTGGAATAACATTCCTGGGGAGCACATATCCGTGTAAACGGATGCCATATTTGCAATTTAAAATTGCTCTGAGATAGGAAATTGCATGCAAAAAGCATAGTAGTATTATGTAAAAGACCACAGATTTATGAATGAACTGCAGAGGGTATGATGAGTTTCAGTGCCTCCCCTGCGTCAAAGTGAGAAACTGGTTGAAGTTCAGTTCTCAGGTAAGCTAGGCACTGTTTTCTGAGCTGTAGGTTAGCTTTTTTTTTTCATCTTTGTTAACTTTAAAATGGCAGTCTAATGCTGTGAAATATTAAAAAGTACAATTGACAAGACATTTCAATACATAAGAATCACTTTCAGGACTACATATGGACCAATTGACAAAAACACTACAGCTATAAAGCTTTACACCGCATCAAAGCACAATATATTGACCTCCCAAGTTGAATTAAAGCCTTTAGATCGCTGACAAGCATTATTGTAGGTTATTTATCTTACCAGCTTCCATGTTGTAGATCAGGTTTGCTTGCGTTCAGAGTAATTGTTAGGCCAAGTCACTATTCCAGCAAAATGGCAGCGTCTACTTGAAAACTTGAACAGAATTTGATCATTGTACCATAGACATCAGATCTTAAGTCTAAATGTGACTTTTCCATCAAAGCTGAATGAGTAGGCAGCTTTTGAAATGACCATCGGCAATTTGTTTAAATGCAAATAAATGGCAGGACGTTTTTCCAGTATTTGCATCCATGTTCTAGATTAAAGAGGAGAGGACACTGGAAGCAAGGCAACATCACGGACAAATCCTACACAGCTGCCATTTTGCCATTTGTCGAGTATTTTGTAATTGTTTTATGAATTGGATTGACTGAGAGGATGTGTAGAAAGGAAACATGATCTACAGCAGTCTGAACATAGAACTAAACCCGGGGTAGTAAAAACAGAAACTTTTGGTTATTATAGAAATTATAAATATAAAACAAAATATGACTTACATGATTTTATTGTGCTGTTATGTCTATTTATGGTTGTTAGTAAGATTAAACTGTATGTTATAGACTGAATTTGAAAGTCTATTTGTTCACTGTGAATCTGTTCAATATAAGATAAAAATGTGGTTTAAGTACAAATTAATAAAATAAATAAATGGCCTGTCTCAGATGTCTACCTCTTTTCCCATATGCTTTATCTTTTCTAATAATATCACACTGCATGTAGAGTGCAGCTGAATGCTGGCTCATATTCAATTGGCACATACATCAGTTTAACGTACACATACAACTTGGCATAATGAGAACCATTACATGACTTCGCCCTTCATCCTGAAGCTAATGGGAAACAACATAAGAAACTTGTCTTGTTTCATTCATAAATCTAACCTGACGTTAGTAATATGCCTTGAGTCAAAAAGACATAGTTGAGTTTCCAAAAAAGGTTGTTCCTGTTTTAACTTGTTATCGCTTTAGGGTAAATTTCAGTTAGCATCTGTCCTCCTCTCGTGTGTCGAATCAACATATAATGGCTTGTGGCCAAATTATTGGATGTTAACATTTTTTTTTAATGTATTTATTTAATGAGGTATGTTCTGTTACAGAATGAGAGCTCCTATATTGTACACAGCGCTGTGCTGCCCCCTACTGGAGGAGCGTGGAGTAGCACTTTAAAAGTCACTCTGTCTAAAGAACTTCCTGTTTATAAATAAATAAATAAATAAATAAATAAATAAATAAATAAAAACCCTTAACATTGCGAAAACCACTCAAATAAATTCGTTTTTGTGACGATGGCTTGGATATTTTTTTTTAAGGACCATCTCACCATATTTATAAATGTATATTTAAATAAATATTTATAAAATACAGCATTAACAGCATTTAATCATATTTGTAGAGCTTTGTACAATCCATTTAGTCTAATAAAGTGCCTGTTGGGTGGGTCATGGACATACAGAGGTTAAGTGATCACAGGGAAAATAGCTAGTCCGGTCTCACAAGAGTTTGGAGAAGGCTCAGTAAAAGACAAATGATGAATTACACTAAGATCTCCTCCCCTTGTCTCACTCGTCTTGTTATCAATAGAGAACAGCCAGTACACATTCCACTCCTCCTTTTAGAGTGGAAATATTCCTCTAGCTAAGTACTTGGAATCGTGTTACACTCTCACTCCCTTCCTTTGCCTTGTTCTCCTGTCCACATCCAAAAAAGGGGCTCTTTCTGTAAAAATGTCACCAACTCGAAGACTGACGTCAATTCGAGACATAACTCAGTGCTCCAAGGAAAGCTGAGAGTGTATCTGAGGAATACATTCGTAAATGTATGAAAAATTGTATTTCATTACCACTGATATTTCTTACAGATGTTCTTTAATGTGTGGTGCTGAGGAGGCATTTCAGTTATATTATTCAGGTATATATATATATATATATATATATATATATATATATATATATATATATATATATATATATATATATATATATATATATATATATAAGCAGCTGTATATTAAAATGTGTGTGTGCTGTCTAGCCACATTTGTTCATTCATTCATTCATTGTTAACTCACATTTTTATCCTGTAGAAGTTTATTCAGGAACACTGGGCACACAGCCTATTCACACTTACTCACTGAGCTCTTACTCATCTAATAATCATGACTGTCATTACATCACTGAACTTGCTTAAGGGAATGTGGGATAAAGCTGATGTTAAACATGAATGAGTCTCAGCCCTGCCTCTACTGAGTCAGACTGTTATATAAGCAGAGGTTGTGAAGAATTTAGTCAGGGTTTATAGTTAGGAATGTTCCCACACTCAGCTCACAAATCTACAGAAGGATCATCCCACTCCAAATGGAGATTTCTACTCAGGAATCCTCACTGAAGTTCCACACTTAACTTACTTCATAGAGAAGAAATGCCATCCTTTTGGAGCCAGATGGTGCAGTTTGTTCCTCCTCCAACCCAGTTCATTGCAAAATTTATACCAAATAGAATGAACTAATGCAAGTTTATTTCGGTCTATATGAATAAAGTTGTACAAAAAGACAATGGTGCTAATACTGACCATCAAACCTCAGGATTAGGTGACAGGTGAAGTGAATAAGACTGATGATCTCCTCATCATGGTACCTGTTAGTGGGTGGGATATATTAGGCAGCAAGTCAACATTTTGTCCTCAAAGTTGATGTGTTAGAAGCAGGAAAAATGGACAAGTGTAAGGATTTGAGCGAGTTTGACGAAGGGCCAAATTGTGATGGCTAGACCCCTGGATCAGAGCATCTCCATAACTGCAGCTCTTGTGGGGTGTTCCCGGTCTGCAGTGGTCAGTATCTATCAAAAGTGGTCCAAGGAAGGAACAGTGGTGAACCAGCGACCAACAGACGAGCTACTGTTGCTCAAATTGCTGAAGAAGTTAATGCTGGTTCTAATAGAAAGGTGCCAGAATACACAGTGCATGACGGGTCAGGGCTGTTTTGGCAGCAAAAGGGGGACCAACACAATATTGGTCATAATGTTATGCCTGGTCAGTGTTTTTTGCATACTGAAACGGTTCATTATGAGGTAGACTCGATTCATCACTGATTAGATTCTGTCCTATTTTTATCTCATTGCCATGACTACCATGAGAGTCTGTACTGCTAAAACATTCTGTTTTGACAGGTTTGTGTCCAGTCCAAAAGTGGAAGATTCCGATTCAAAAAGAATTCAATTCAAAAACTTTTTGAAGCTTCAACAGAAGTATCCTTTTGACTTTTATCACTTTTTTAAGATTTAGTCTCATTAAAAAGTAGCCATAAGCTAAATTTACAGAATCAGTATTTTGTAAAATCATAATTATCACATAATGTCATAGTATTAGGTCTTTGAGGAAATTATGGCTATAGAGCGAGAGAGAGAGAGAGAGAGAGAGATTCTTATAATATATAAATGACAGAAACATAGGGAATATAAATTATATATACTTATATAGAATAATCATATACAGTTATGACAAAACTAACTAAATATCCGTTTAACTAGTAAATTCCCCAGTACCCTCACATGCAATAAATTACTGGCACTGCAATTTCCCAGGCTTCAGCCAGGGAAAAGGTAAATGTCACTGTTCCTCACAGTAAATGTCACAGTGTTCATTTTTCACTGAGGTACCTCAAACCCCAGAATGTATTGAAAGAAATAATGGAAAATTGCAGTGCGTAAAGCAGAACTTTATAAATGTCAGGCCTAAGCATTTAAGCACAGCATAACTCAGGAGGCTCCAGGTTCAGCTGATAATTAAGAGTGGCCCTGCTGTTTTAATAAGGCATGTTTCTCATTACTGCACTGTTCGCGGGACACCAGGCAAAACATGTATCTCTGTAGTGGAGGATGGACACAGGAACCGAGCTTATGTAACTAAACCCAGCAGCACTAAGTGAGAGATTTATATTCACACCAACAGAGAAAGCCTTTGTGTGTGAATTGAAGACAGTGACACAGTATTTCCTAGAAAAGCACATAATCTTAAATATTTGCTGTCATAGATTTGAAGTAAGGGAACACATAATGTAAAATTAAACAGTTAGATTATATAAGTAGTGTTGCAGATGCACCCCACTCAGGGCCAAATGTTTAGCCCACTGCAGGATGAATCACAGCTGCTTCTCAGCTATGTGTCTCCTCAGAGGCAGGATATTTTCCATGTCTTATTCTGCTAAAGCTACACATAGGCCTATATCGGTGTAGCTCTGTTTAACAAAGTTCAGCGAGAGAACTTGTGACAGTGCATAACAAATATTTAGAAAGCAGGGCAATCTAAGCCAAGAAAAGTTTCACTGTCTCTATCAGGCATGTGTCATGCTTCTGTTTTAACAAGCATTCAAATCCACACCAACTTTTCCAGCTCTCTCGAATGATAGATGCTTTGTGGATTTTCAGAGGCTGATTAAACTGTCATTGTAAAGACAGATACATGACATAATATCTTGAGTGTCAATGTTGTGTAAAATAAATCCATGATACAATGATTTGATTTTATAACAATGATATAAACATGAAACATAGGAAATAAACTCAATATAGACTCGTGCACTTATATATAATTTAAAAAAAAAAATTTTTTTTTTAAAAAAGAGCCACTTCAAAGTGCATAAACAATATGGCCAAATGTTTGTGGATACCTGACCATCACATCCCATTTCAGGTTTCCCTCCACACTTCTGGGAAGGCTTTTCACTAGATTTTGGAGTTTGCCTATGTGATCACTGAGCCAAAAGAAAGCATTAGATATCAAATGATGAATCCTGGGGTGCAGTCTGCTATTCAGTTCATCGCAAAGGTGTTCAGTGAGATTTGAGGTGCAGGAAGTTCTTCCACACCATCCTTAACGCACCATGTCTTCACTTTGTGCACAGAGGCATTGTCATGCTGCATGGTTTGGGCCTCTTAGCTGAAGAAAAACTGTGATGCTACAACATACAATGGACAATTGTGTGCTTCCAAATTTTGTGGAAGCAGATTAGGGAAGACCCAGATATGGGTGTGATTGTCAGGTGTCCACATACTTTTGATATTCATATACTTTATGTCTAACCAGGCAAAAATACATTCCTGTATTTTAAACCCGGAGAAAACCCAGACAGCACCACAAGAAATATCCTTTTTATTTAGTTTCCATTTAAAATATATAAACTTAATAATAATAATAATAATAATAATAATAACTCTATGAAGATGTTATGAAATAATAAAATAGCATGGACCTTCACTGAAGGGATAATATACATTACTGTTTTTCGATATGTTTGATACATGTAATATACACAACTAGAATGCTCATATGAAGTTTACGTCATGTGACAATGCAGAAACGGTCTGACCAATTAAAAAAAAGTAAATCATGCTGGTATCACCTGAGGTAATACAGATGTTCAGAAAATGCACCATGTCACATACATGACTAAACTATTTCTTAGCTTAAATTACTACAGGAAAACGGTGGGAAAGCCATATCGACTCTGTCATATCAAAATACTCTTCATCATCATATTCTCAGAACAAATCACAACAATCCTACTAGCTCTGGATAAAAACTGTATCGCAAATACGTTAATGACTTTGTAACGCGTAATAAGAAAGGAATTCAACTGTCATTAGCTTGTACGTGAGTTGTTACTGTTATATGACATAAATGACAGTCAGACCTAGCATAAAATCTTCCAAAAATGTATGTATCCCAAGGTCAGAATGACTGAGTACTGATTTATTTGGTCTGTATTGATTTGCAGCTGCACAGGAAAACAACCAGTTAGGAGGACGCTGATTTCAAATATTATATCCATGTGAGGTAGATCTCTACTGGAAATAGTGGTTTTAAATAAATGTTGGAAACAACACTTCATTCAAACAGGCCAAAGCCATGTCGTTTGGACTGGTTTAGTTTTTCATCCTACAACTAAGCTTTTCCTGCTTTGCTTCAAAGCCCTGTCAAGGAGGTTAGTAGTGTTTGTTCATTTTTCTGTCATTCTACATGGCTGGAGTCAAGCACAGTTTGGTGCTTTACCAGCTTCTAAACTTGGCATCGAACTAATGAGCTAGATGAATGAATTAATGATGGTAGGAATCACCAAACCGTGCTGGAATTGTGCCCTTCAGGACAGGTCTAAAGTTAAAGTTTGCTTAAGTATGTTTAGCACTCCTGGTACATGCACTCTCCGAACACTGGGTTGGGTTGCTTGGAAGAATCACACTTTGCTTTGTCCACAACCTTCCCAGTGAAATCGATGCAGTCCACACTGCGATGGCGTTCCCCATGACCACATGTTCGAGAACACGATGACCATGGGCCTATTTGCCACATGGGACATGGAAGATCCGCACAGGGCCTGATGTCGGCAGGTCTGAGGTCTTTGTCACAGTGGTTAAAGTAAAAGCCAGCATTGTCCTTGCACTCCACAGTTCTCCGAGACCACCCTGAACCACAGCTTTTAGAACATTCTGACCACTCTCCCACTACCCATTGTGGAACACCGAAAGGATGGACAGATGTCTTTCCTTCTTTAGTTTTACTGAAAGAGATGCCTTTTGGGATAAAGAATGTATATTTGACCTTTGCTGGGGTGGTCTCTCCAGTGGTGGACAGGAGCTGGATGGTGACGGCTTCCTTGAGTTGGCGGAAGCTCTGGATCCGTTCTAAGATAGTCGCTGAGCCACTGTACTTGAACACAGCCCCATAAGCTGGAATGTCTTGTTCGACAGTGGCCACAGAGAAGTTGCCATTCAGTAAATACTCACCGTTTTCTCTTTTTATGGCTAGATAGATCCCGTCATGCTTTTTGCCATTGAGGCTCCGCTGCTTGATGTCAATATTGGTGGCCCCTACTGGGATTGTTACAATATCACTGTACCCCTGGCTGAAAATAGAAGAATTTGAATTAGTGCTTCGCAATAGTTTATAATCACAGCATTAACTGGTGTAACATTAAACTTAGCGGTCTTACAGGATTTTATTATATGAGCCTGATATCTTCCTGCAGCTAAGGCCATTCCCACCACACACACCACACTTGTCAAGCTTCTTACTGGAGCCAATCTGAAGATCACAGCCAGCTTTAATGCACTGGCCTTGGACACAGACCGATGTGGAATCTGGACTGCATGCTGTTCCATCAATGACCTATAAGAGGTTAAGACGTATTTATAATTCAAACTTCAAACAAAAGTCTTTGACCTTAAAACAGGGCTGTGTACTTACCTTGGCTTCAAACACTCTGAATTCACTGCTGCCTCTTGCTCTACAAAAGAGTTTGCATCGGTCCCGTGGTGATACACCAGCATATTTTGGTATCCACTGCTTGACATTTCCACGAATATCGAAGTGATTGGGATTGTTATATTTCTCACACTGCTCTTCACGGAAGCTTTTCCCTGTAATTAACCATAATTGCACGCAATATTAAAATGAGAATCCGTTTATACAAATCAGAACTATGCAGCACTAGCTCACTCTATCAGTGTTTCCAAGCTTTCCTGACAAAATGTTTCTCTTTTTTCAAACATCATTGTAAGCTCATGAACAGTTTGCTAATTCAAGTTTGCTAAACAGTTTAACAGCATTATCACCATGTCAGTGAACATTTGACATTTGAATAGGGAACTTCTACTCAGCAGAGTGTAGCATGAAACATACCATGGCTGCTTTCACAGGCCTGTGTATTGCAGGAGCGATACTGAACTCTTTGTCCCTCACAGTATTTCCCTTGGTTCTGTGGAGCTGGCTGATCACACTCTCTGTACGAGAACATTACTCCTCCACCACAGGAGCGAGAGCAAGGCTTCCACTCTCCCCATTGTCCCCAGCCTCCATTCACCACCTCCTGCAGCCACACAAAGCCAGACAAACTCACAATAACAATATCACATTGTTCATTTCAAATGTGGATTCCTTGCACCTCCACCTCATGCTCTACAAAATTCTTCTAATTTAACCAAGAATATCTAGTAAATTTTAAGTGAAAAAACTAAGCAATAAAATACCAAGACTTAAAGATGATGATGATGATGATGAAGAAGAAGAAGAAGAAGAAGAAGAAGAAGAAGAAGAAGAAGAAGAAGAAGAAGAAGAAGAAGACAATTCTTCACAGTATTAGCATACTACACTGTTCAGGCATAACATTATGACCACCTGCCTAATATTGGGTTGGCCCCTTTTGCTGCCAAAACAGCCATTGAAGCAATGGACTCCACTAGATCCCTCAAGGTGTGCTGTGGTATCTGGCACCATGATATTAGCAGAAGATCCTTTAAGTCCTTTAACTTACAAGACTTAAAGGATACTTACAGGACTTATAGGATACTTTTGATAGATACTGACCACTGCAGACCGGGAACACCCCACAAGAGCTGTAGTTTTGGAGATGCTCTGATCCAGTGGTCTAGCCATCACAATTTCATCACAACCTTCATCAAACTCGCTCAAATCCTTACGCTTGTCCATTTTTCCTGCTTCTAACACATCAACTTTGAGGACAAAATGTTCACTTGCTGCCTAATATATCCCACCCACTAACAGGTGCCATGATGAGGAGATCATCAGTCTTATTCACTTCACCTGGCACTGGTTAGAATGTTATATCTGATCAGTGTATATGTATTATTATTATTATTATTATTATTATTATTATTATTATTTACCTTTGGTTCCATTACTTCCTCAGACACAGTGCAAACACCATCCAAGCACTTCCTGTCAGAGGCGCAATCTGTACCATCTGCCCAGGGCAAACTCCCATTTGTGGTGGTACACAGAGACTGGCCTTCCTCCTGGCACCAGAGCTGACTGCACACCTCCCCAGCAGAGGCATTCTGACAATGTAAATAATTTTCTCCAAAGATCTGCTGGCATTGTTGGTCCAGACTATAAATCACACCAGGCAACTCCGTGGGCAACGGAAAAATCTTCTCAGGGGCATCCAGTAGGCAGTCTCCTGTTAATAAGCAGTGAGTGAGGAAATAGAGCACTGTAAATCTAGAGAGACGTGTATTGTGTAATAGTAGGAATGTCTGGCTCCCTTCGCTGACGTTTAGGGAGACCTACAGGAATGCACATCTGGATGAGTGATCTAAGAAGAGGAATCCAAATGAGAGCAAGAGCCACGTGGGAGATGACTGCCAACCTCAAACGCTAGAGTAATGTAGGAGGGAAGCAAACAATTCATGAAATAAATGACATCAGCACTACAGAGGAAGGAAGAACTAAAACGACTTCTTATTAAAGATTAAAGATTAGAGGTTAGCTTTTAAAAAAATAAAAATAGAATTCTTCTAGAGTGCTAGCTATGGTTTGGTCTGGGCTTCCCTTCTGTGCATCTGCATTATAAATACAGCAAAATATTTTTCTAAGAGATTGAACTTCCTGTTTCCATTATGTTCCCTCAGAGAAAAAGTGCAGTAAGAGGTCCTGCAGAGTTCAGTTTTAGCCCTCTTATTGCTCTCCTTTTCCATATAGCCAAAAATAATATTTAATTCTGATCAAAAACTAATAAATAAATGATAAACAAATATATAGTAGTTAAGCAGAACAGCCGAAGATAGATAAATTTGCCTTAATAGATTTTAACATTCAGTGATTTTAAAATAGTAGTGTGTAGAGATGTACAATATTACATCTTCCCACAATGAAAAAGTGTAAAATATGAAATTATAAAAGATATTTGTTTTTTTTTTTAAAAAAAGGACTACAGACCCCTAAATAGAAGTAAATGAATCAATTAATTAATAATAATTAAGATAAATCATGTCACCTATTTCCACACCCTCAAAGTCAAATTACATCATATAAAAATTTCTGCAAAAAAACACACAAAAAAAACCAATTAGAAACTGGGTGCAAAATTATGCAGACCTTTTCATAATTGGGGATGTGTCCAGTATATCCCAGTCACATTCAAAGTAATGATCATACAGCTGGCATTATATTGATTAACCGCAGATAAAGATCAGCTAGGATTTTCCACTCGGTTTCACCAGACTGCTTTACAAAGCTTGCATGGAATGTCACTTCTTGAAACGTATCAATCAGATGAAGGGTTTAAAACAATTTCCGAAACATTAGATCATGCCCTGTGCTATCATGGAGCCTCGTAAAGGCCATCATCAACGAATAGTGAAAATTGAGCACCATGGTGAATCACCAAGAACAGGACGTCCCTCCAAAGATTATAAAAGGACAACACGAAAACATACCAGGGAGGCTGCCAAGAGACCAACTGCAACATTAAAGGAGCTGCAGGAGTATCTGGTAAGTACTGATTACTCTTTGTGACAGCAATCTTTATATTTCTAGGCTATAGTGTAGAGGGGGCTTTTTGCACAAAAGCAAAAAATAGTAAATCACACCAAACCATGCAGAAAAATGTGTCCTTGTGTGATGAGACCAATACCAAAAGGTAATGCTTTAGGGCTGCTTTTCCTCAGCTAGAACTGGGGCTTTTATCAAGGTAGAAGAAATTACGAATAGCTACAAATACCGGCCGACAACCCTTAGGTGTCAGCTAGTGAGCTGAAGACGAAGAGGCATTTTACTTTTCAGCACAATATTGACCCAAATCCAGGAATGGATTAACCAAAAGAAGAGCAAGTGACCAAGCCAAGTTAAATGGCCAAGCCAAAGCCCAGACCTGACTCCAGCTGTGTGGTGACCTGAACAATTGAATGGATCTAGAAGGTTTTTGCAAGAAAAAAAAAGAAGAGCCAAGGTCAAGATGTGCCACACGGATAGACTCTTACCCAAAAAGACAGTGTGGTGTAATAAAATCAAAATGTTCATCAACAAAGAATTAGTTTAGGGGTGTGAATACTTATGCAACCAGGATATTGACTTTATTTTTATTTTTATTTTTTTTACTAAAATTACTTTTACTGATTGTTTTTCACATTGAGGCTGGAAGAAATTCTGACATGATTTATCTTGAGTTGATTTTTGTACATCACTAAACTTGCCATTTTATCAGGGTATGGAGACTTTTTATATCCATTGTATGTACATACCATGGCCATTGTCAAAGAACTCTGTGATGTAGAATGCACTGCATGGGGACCAGGGGGACCTCTTTTTGAAGCTTGTATAAACCGGAGCCATAACATGGTGCTTGGGCAGATTTCCAAAATACCTCTCACAGTTCTTGGAATCATCATGAGGCATACTCATCACGTGGCCTAACACAGAAAACAAATGGCTAATTCATGCTCACAATGACATGTAACGATTAATTAATGCCATGCAATAAGTGATTGCATGGTTATTTGTGTGTGTAAAAAAAAAAAAAAAAAGCAGTAGGTCTTTCTCAGTACTCTCTAAGTATATCCACACCTAATTCGTGAGCTATTGTGAATGCTGCCTGTAATCCGTTGTCTTCAATAACAGAACAGCTCCTTTTAGGGTCACACATGGTCCCCACATCAGCAATGCCAAGTGTGTCACAGCTCTGGTGGCCACAGATGTCCTTGTAGGAACAAAATGAACAGATTTATGTTTAAATCAGCTTCTTTTCATAATAAGGGGAAATAAACATTTTTTGTTTTCCTAATAAAATGAAAGAAAGAAATATGTCTGGCAGACAGCAACCTCATCAAGTGACAAAAGTGTGGTAACTGACCAGAGTCCTAATAACATGCCTGGAATCTTTTCCACCCCTTTCCCACCATGCCACACATAAATTAAATCACAGCTGGACAAGACACAGCTTGTTAATCAAATTCATATGTCTACACCTTACAGAGGGCCAGCACAGTAGCAAGGGTGCATCACTACTTATAAAAGCATTGTCTGGATTTAAAAGAGTTTCTTTCTTTCACCTCTCTAGTGATGAGCAGAGCCGTGTCGTAATGCTCAGGATGCCTCTGGCTGGATGGGTTGAATTGCTGCTGCCAAGAACAGAAATTCCGCAGTGCCAAGCCTCCGTTACTGGAGACGAATGGTCCAACCTCCTTGTCTTCCACTATCAGCAACTTCACTACCACCATGTTCAGAGAGTTTTTAATGCTGGGATGCTTGTAAATCTGAGCAGCCATGGACACCAAGGTCAAGACATAGTGCTGTTAAAAGGAAGATCATGGAAGCTTGTTTAAAAACAAATAACTGCTTTTGAACCATATCATATCTAGAAATCATTTTTCTTTTTGGGATTACGTCATCTACAGTTTAAAATGCCAAAAATAACCTTCTAGCTACATCACCTTTCAGCATGACATTCCCATAAATCACCTAAAGAGGCTTCTTTAAATCAATTTAATAAACAGTAGGTTCATTTCAACAGACCTCTCACATAGCTGGAAACTGCACAATACAGAGTTGGCTAGAGCCAGTGAATTTTTTCTTATGAAAATGGAGCTAATTGACTGCCAGTCCAGCGAGCCTAACCCTGAATCTACATTATGCTTTTCCTCTATCCAGATGGTGCATGCATTTACACTTCTGCATATAATCTGCAAAACTCACTAAGGACTTGAAGGATTTTTTTGCCCTTCTGGGACTATCATAATATTTTCTGGAGGAAAAAGGTTGCAACTTAATAATTTCACAACACATGTATAAAGCAAATACAAATCCTGATATAGGTTTCATTACAAACTCCACTTAGGTTATGTCAGTAATAATTTAGTGTCAGTCATATTTTCCTTTAAGCAGGAAGAGGAGCCTATTTGGGGGTAAAGTGATTATTTTACAAAAATGTGTTTATTTTAGAGGTGTTAGATTGGGTTGACAAAAACACTACTGCTGAACACATTTGAATGTATTTTCTGTATAAGAAATTTCCTCCCACATCTCTGGCACCATCGTGATTATCTGATCCACTGATGTCAGGTGTAATCCTGCACAAGGCATGCAATATCATAACGCGCGTGTGTAATTTTAGGGATAAGTGAAAGAAGGAGTTGAGAAATGATTTGTTCATGTGTCTGTCCACTCGCCTTTGTGTCTTCTCCATAGAAAGTGGACACTGACGCGTCCGCCACCACCAGAGTCTCGATAAATCTCGGCACGGAGACAAAGCGCCTGCGTCTGGAAGACCCTGAGCTGGTCCTGCTGTGCTTCCCAGACATCGGGAAACTTTCACCATCTATTTGCGCAAGTGTTTTGGTCAGTTTTTGTCTTGTGATGACATGCGGCTGTTCCGTGGCGCTCTCGTTCGCCCCAGCGACAAAGCGCTTGGGCTTGATCTGGTACTCATCTCCGTCCGAAAGAAACGATCCCACGATGCCGTGACAGAGACTTACCGACACCACTGAATCATCATCAAAGTCCACAGTTCCTGTAAAGAAGCAGCGTCGCAGATCCGATCCAGCTGTTGCAGTTTTACCCTTCTTCACATCTGCTAGATCGGAGATGGACACCTGTCTCTCTGGTACGGCTGCAGATAAATCCTTGGCTCCTTGGATATGATACACTGTCATTGAGGAGGAAATAAAGTTAGTGTCCGGTTGTAGACTGAGTGTGAAATTGCGCCCGAAAGCTGTGAAGCTAAAACTCGGATGATCTTCACTTCTCTTCGCTACGCGTCTCCCGGTGCGTCTCGTTAAACGGACAGGCAGGATCTCTTCTGCTTCAGGCGCCTCGGAAACAGATCCACTGAATGCACAAGCAGTTAGAAGTACAATAGAATACCACGGACACATTTTATCCGATAGTCAGAGATTTTGAGGCACTTTATGCTGAGCGTGATGCCGCGTTTTATCCTGCGCTTTATCCGCTGCGACTTGCCGCTGTCCCGCGTTAAAAGGATTAGGACTTGGTCTGAAATATGAACTAATTATCCAGCTTGTGCTTTCATCGGCGAAGACCTGTGGTATATTCCTGTTTGGTCCACATGCCTTGACTCAGATAGAGGACACAAGCCTATATAGAGTTAGTAACTCTGTGTGCGCTCTGTCTGAACTCCGCGCTTTAGTGCACTCCGTGTCCACTAAACAGGCGCTCTTTATACTGTCGAAGTCTGCTGAAGAAGAAAAAAAGAGGTATTAGAGGCTATTTTTAATCTCTGAAATGGTCTCTCCTCCCACTCACATCTCTGGTCCAATATAAAAACTAAGGCTGTTCCTCGCGTCCTGCACAGCCCCTGTCTCCAAGAAGAGCTGTAATGAGCTTGTTAGCTCTTCTTTAAAGCCAGCTTATATCATTTGCTATATAAATATCAGGCCTATTTAAATCTCTTCATCATAACTTGTTATCGCAGAGCTTCCTGCTATATCACCTCAGATAAATCTATATTGTCTACAAATAGCCTTATGATCTGCAGAACAAGCCTACAGGTTATAACTCAACGTGTGGGTCACTAGTAGACTATATGCGAAGCTGAAAAGAGCCATAAATGGTGGAGGACAAATTTTCTAGAACCTTAGGAACGACTAAGTCATTTAGGAGCTGGAAAAGTGTGAAGATGTAATAAAGCCTCGCATGCACAAGGAGGCGGTATAGAGTTTTAATCCACAACTTAGAGCTCAGTGATGCGCTTTGGATGACTTTGTAAAGCTTGAGTCTATTTAATGACTAATATTCGGTAAATAGCTAAAATAAATAAATAAACAATGCTATTAGGCTGGTTAAAATGACATTCCACCATTAGAGTGCCACTGAGTCATCAAACGTCTTCAGGAAAACAACGTGCTTATTACTGGGTTTCTAATAGGCTTAGAGATGTTGAACCATTATTCAGTGAAGGATATTAACTTTTAAAGCTTTGTCGTTTTCCACTTCATGACATAAAATCTTCAAATTAAAATTATTTGTAGCTATAATCTTAGTAACAGGGCTGAGAATGTTGAGCATTGTTGACAATATTTGAAAAAATCTAGCAAATAATTGTTGCTTTAAATGAAGCTTTCTTTTTCTGTTGTAGGTTTCAGTATCATTATGGAACACTGCTTAAATGTATAATTATTACTAATTAAAATAAAATAATTAGGTCAGCGAGGGAGAAAACATTATGGCATTATGCAACACACCAAGTGAAAAATCTCCAGAAAAACTGTTTCAGATTCTCCAAGATACTCAGAAGAATCTACAACCACAAAAATAAAGGCCTCTGTGTATGGTCAGTATCTAAAAAATCAAAGTACTTACTAAGTTAAACGCTGAGACCTGTAACTAAGCATGATTCATATATTTTCCAAAAATAAAAAATAAAATAAATGGTGACAAATGGCCAACACCAGAGGGCGAAAATTAGCTTGTATCTGAATCCATGAGGTGGCATCTGGTGCACTTTGGCGCATTGATCACAGTTGGGAAAACTCTTAAAGCGCAAGCCTTCATTAAGCAAAATAAAAAATAAATCAAATGAAATTAGCAATGTGTTTTAGAACTATAAACTCGGAAATGTTTTCTAAGTATTTTTTATCAAATTTTATGCCAGTCGCTATACAGCAGCTAGGGTTTTTACTATAAATATAGTCTACATAATCTCTGACGAAGTGCGCACTTTTCAGTAGATTGTGTATTTATGATTTTTGCACCATGATTTCAGGCCACGCCCAAATGTCGCTCCAAGCTTTAGCGTTATTCAGGCGCGCTGAGCGAGTAGCCAATCAGCTCTCAGCTCCCTAACCTCTCTTACTTTAGCTTGAATTGTTTACATATGACGCATGTGATTAAACCTGACAGAGGACAGACGATCTGCACTGCCATGGATTACAGGGGTCATTTTGTCATCACCGCGCTGATACAGGATCATTAAGACATGCAATTAAGGACACTGCAAATTCTTGCATGGTATTTTCGGAGGGCATCTCTACACTAATTAACAATGTTCGCACAGTTGGTGTTTTATTCTTTAAACCTCCTGCATATTACTAATTTATGCTTGTGCCTAGAAATCGATTTTTGCGAACTCGTGCAACTTGGCAGTGCACCCGGTCAGAACGAGGAGATAAAAACGGACAGCGACGTGGTTTTTAAAATAAACGCCTTTAAACAGGTCTTCCATCTGAACGTCGTACCCGACTCCAGTTTTCTCGCACCTGACGGCGCGTATGAGAATCACACAGCAAAAGTATCCTCTCTGCGCAGCTGCTTCTACTCTGGGGATGTGAACTCGGACCCTTCTTCCTCCGCGGCTCTCAGTGTGTGTGGAGGAGTGCGCGGCGCGTTTTTTTATAGCGGTATGGAATACGATTTCCAGGTTAGAGGAAATGAGACCGATGATGGATTCCCATCCAGCGCTGGAATGACCCACATTATACGCCGCCGGACTGCCCGTAACATCACTTCGAGATGCGGAGTGACATCTGGAATGAACCGAGGCTCTGCAGAATCGCTGCAAATGCGCGAGCGCGTAAAAGCGCACGCAGAAATTCACACCGAGACTGATGTGAAAGGCACAAACCGGGCGAAGAGGTTCGTTTCTCTGCCCAGGTATGTGGAAGTGTTGATTGTAGCTGATGAGTCCATGGCCAAATTCCACGGGGATGACCTAAAACATTACATTTTGACTCTCATGGCTGTTGCCGCTAAGCTTTACCGGCATCCCAGCATTATGAATCTCATCAATATTGTAGTAGTGGATACGATGGTGATTTATGAGGATGAGGAGGAGGATGGACCCAAGATCTCCAGCAATGCTGCTCTCACACTGCGCAACTTCTGCACCTGGCAGAGAAGGTTGAACAAGGCGAATGACAAGCACCCTGGGTACTGGGACACTGCTATTCTGTTCACGAAGCAGGTAAGGAAGATGCTTGCGTCACTTCACATAGTATATAATTCATGGTTATGTCAAAAATGCACACATGTGCACACAAGTAATGGGGCTGCAGAGACATTATACAGTAGATTTACAATATGGCCAAAAGTTTGTTGACCATCACACCCGTATGTGCATGTTATAATAAGCTCCACTATTCTGTGAAGGCTATAGATTCTGAACTGAGTGAGGAGGGTGGGAGGTGTAGGGGTTCAGTTGGTGTTCAGTGAGGATTGGGCAGGTCACTCAAGTTCTTCCAGTCTAACCTTAAGACAAGCTCACTTTGTGCCCACGGGTATTGTCATACTGGAACATATTTGAGCCTCTTTGTTCCAGTGAAAGGAAATTTTTTAATGCTACATTCTTGACAATTGTGTGCTATGTGGAAACAGTTAGAAGAAGAACCACATATAGAAGCGATAGTCAGGTGTGCACTTATGTTCATCCATATAGTGTGTAACAGAGGTAAGCTGTGGTCATGGGAATCTCGGCTGCATACAGTTTCTTTGCTTGATACTCACTTGATCCAGCTGAAAGCAAAGATAAAATATGCTCTACAAGCGGTCCCCCAGGGCCAACTCATCCACTAAAATATATAACATAAAAGCCATCTTCAAATTCACTGGAAGTCACAAACCTGAGAAAGATTATGGGTTTCTGAGAGTATGAGCAAGTGAGGAATTAGTTGATTTTTGCCAAATGTGTCACAGTTCATTCATTGAGAAATAATCAGTGACTTTACAAACAATTTTACTTTTGCCATACAAATCATTTGGTATGAAAATGGCTAGCATTACATTCACTGTATAAAATGTTTGTCATACATAAGGGTCATGATATCTACAGTACAAAGTATAAAGTTGTTTGTTGACCCAATTACCAGTAAAGTCGTTGAAGTTTATCTTATTTTCTGAATGCTATTTACCTAAAGTACATAGGAACTGGGATGAGAAAGTTACAGGTGAGAGATTACATATGTATTTAGAAAGTGTAGGCTACATTTGTGAGATGTAAACAGTACACACAGAGTAAGGCGTCAATGTTGTGTACAGTAATCATGGGCTATAAGAAGGTCTAGAAGGAAGGAAGGAAGGAAGGAAGGAAGGAAAGAAAGAAAGAAAATCTCTGGAATTCCCCTATAATGATGGTAGTAAAGTGGTTGAAGTACTTGACCAGTCCTCAAGTGCAGGGGCGGACTTAACCAATAAGCGATGTAAGCAGCCACTTAGGGCCCCGGGGCCCTGACCAATACCAAGAAGCCTATATAAATCATATAGTACTATTACTTTTCTATCATATATTGTATGGTCTGTCTATAACCATTAAGATTTTAACGTTATTATTACATCTTTTCAAATGCGGGTCCCCCCCATGATTCATAAATAGTGGAACGTTCCTCTGCGCGAGATTCCCATACTTGGAATTGCTTAAGGCCCCAAAATCACTAAGTCCGCCCCTGCTCAAGTGTCAAGGCCACTTGTTGCTGCTGAATCATTAAGTAAAGCATTTACTTAAGGCTCATGCTCTTGTAGAAGATTAACCTTTAATCCTCAGCTAAAAACACCATGGTATCGTAGTGTACTGATTTGTGTGGTGTATATAATATACTATATGTATATAATATGTAAAATACTCTGAGTAAAATTTCAGCATCCTGCCAATTAAGAGGTGTGTAGCACTTGCTGGACAATGGCCACAGCTAAGAACACATGTATCTCAATATGAGTACAGTAATATTATGAGAAAGAACTTACCATTTCTCAAAGTGTGTTTGCCATTCAATTCAGTCAGACCGCCCATGTGGGTTTTCGTTACATAATGAATAAATTGTTCTCAGCAAAATCCTTAGTTAAGTTCCAATTTCATTCATTCACCATAACAATTCTTTATTCACGGAGGCAGCAGCTGGCCATACCATGATCATTCCTCTCTCAGTCATCATCTGTGTTTTGACTACCGATTTTCATAGACATTCCTGGCCACCCCTGTTGGTCATTTAGAACTCCACTTCTCATTATTTGGCGGGACAATAAAATTCACAGCACAGTTTGCTGATCAGGACTGAGTAGAAATCCCCATGATGCACATCACATCGGTATTTCAGCCACAATGAAGTTCTTACTTTCATCTGTACATTCAGTGGGACTACTAAGCCCGCTTAAAATAACACTGACTTTGCAGTCTGTCTGGCATCAAATCTCTACTTCCTGATCATGGGCTTTTTAAAATTCCACCAGGACTTGTGTGGGGCTACCACCTGTGACACTCTGGGCATGGCTGATGTTGGAACCATGTGTGATCCCAAAAGAAGTTGTTCTGTTATTGAGGATGATGGTCTACCCTCAGCCTTTACCACAGCACATGAGTTAGGTAAGCTCAATGAGATATTTTCAATGTTTACTCCTAAGTAAATACATGGTATGAAATTTTGTCTTTTGAAATCTTGACCTGAACTGAAGTCAAGCAGTTGCTATATGACAATAGTAATGACAGCTGGTAATAAGCTGTCGAGTGTTACAGAACATTTTCAAAGACATTCATGTTTGAGCCGCCTTTAATGCATACAGACTGAATGTAAAAAAAACTCTTTCTGTGTCCAGGCCATGTCCTCAATATGCCACATGACAATGTAAAGGCCTGTGAGATATTTGGGAAAATAAAGGACAACCACATGATGTCCCCTACCCTCATCCAGATTGATCGCAACAGTCCCTGGTCCAGCTGCAGTGCATCCATTCTGACCAGTTTCCTGGATGCCGGCCATGGTAGGACCACAAAGGCTGCCTGCATAGAATGTGTCTGTTGATACACACCACACGCTCTCTCATTAAAGCAAACCATACAGTACAGTACTGATATCCATGGTGCACATTGACAGGAGAGCGTCATAAATACGGGTTTAACATGATATAGTTTCTTTTCTTTCTTTTTTTTCAAATCATCTAACTTTAATTTGTCAACCAGCTTATAGAGCAAAAAGTTTAGCTGTTCAGTTGAAGACTGTAGTCATGAGTGTGTATAATGTTCATAAGGTAAAAGTTAAGAAATGTTCTCAGGTCTTTCTTAAAGGCTGTTAGCATCAGACATGTGACTAGTTCCAAATATGTACACAACTTTACCACACTAATATTAAGTCAAGAACTTTATTTTTTTCTCAACATGGTTCAGCAAATGTAATATTTGTGCAAATTGTCAACATGGTCTGTTTTCAAAAGGTGATTGTCTACTGGACAAGCCCCAAAAGCTGCTTGCGTTACCAGATGATCCTCCGGGAACTGCCTACAGCCTTATCCGCCAATGTGAGTTGGCATTTGGTTCAGGGTCCAGACCCTGCCCGTACATGCAACCCTGCTCAAAGCTATGGTGCACAGGCAAGACCAGGGGGCAGCTGGTGTGCCAGACTCGCCACTTTCCCTGGGCTGATGGCACCAGCTGTGGCAACAACAAGATCTGCTACAGAGCTGCTTGCACTAATAGGAGCACCACCATGAAACCCACGGTGAGAGCATGAATGAAAGTTATGGGGAAATCAGGTCCTAGACAATGAGATATTAAATTCCTACAGAACTGCTAATGTAAATAAATAATTTACAATAATTTACTGCTAATAAATCCTTCAGATCACAGAGGCTTAAAAACACTATGACATTTTTTCAAAATTAGAAAAAATAAGAACTCTTTGAGGTCTTTAACCTATGACTGACCACCCCCCAACCCCCCCAGCCCCCCCCAAACACACACACACACACACACACTAAAAAAAAAAAAAGTCTGTCTTTTGAAATTCTTTTGTCCTTTTTTCTATTACTAGTAATTGAAGAGATAGTGTTTTGGGTTATTCTTTCATTTTTTCCTTGGTTTTCTGGTCGTATTCGGAATACTTGCAGCATTTTTATTCTTGTTCTATGTTACTTATTACATTAATATGTCTAATGTTAAAAGACATACACCGATCAGGTATAACATTGTGAACAGTGCCAGGTGAAGTGAATAAGACTGATGATCTCCTCATCATGGCACCTGTTAGTGGGTGGGATATATTAGGCAGCAGGTGAACATTTTGTTCTCGAAGTTGATGTGTTAGAAGCAGGAAAAATGGACAAGCGTAAGGATTGTGATGGCTAGACCACTGGATCAGAGCATCTCCAAAACTGCAGCTCTTGTGGGGTGTTCCCGGTCTGCAGTGGTCAGTATCTATCAAAAGTGGTCCAAGGAAGGAACAGTGGTGAACCGGGGACAGGGTCATGGGCAGCCAAGGCTCACTGAGCGAAGGCTGGCCCGTGTGATCCGATCCAACAGACGAGCTACTGTTTCTCAAACTGCTGAAGAAGTTAATGCTGGTTCTGATAGAAAGGTGTCAGAATACACAGTGCATGATGGGTCCGGGATGTTTCGGCAGCAAAGTTGGACCAACACAATATTAGGCAGGTGGTCATAATGTTATGCCTGGTCATGTACATTGTATTAAATGTAAATGCTTTTTTCTAGAAAAAAATTAATGAAATTAAATATATAATGTTTTCTATCACAGGTAGATGGACAGTGGGCTAAATGGGGAGCGTACGGTTCTTGTTCTCGAACGTGTGGAGGAGGAGTTCAGCTGGCAAAAAGGGAGTGCAGCAGCCCTGTTCCAGAAAACGGGGGCAAATACTGCCAAGGCCTGCGTGTAAAATATCGCTCCTGCAATCTGGAGCCATGCAAATATTCAGGTAAGCAGGATGGGTTTTTCTTTAGTCCTCCGCAAGGACGTCTGTTTCATCTCGTCTGACATGCGCAAGGATACTTGTAAGTTTATATTTCTTTGTGGCAATGTGACCCTGAATGTGTTTATAAAACGTACTGATGCACTTGGCAGGCAAAAGTTTTCGTGAGGAGCAATGCGAGTCCTTCAATAACTTCAGCCTCAACACCAGCCGACTCGGACCCTCTGTGATGTGGGTCCCTAAATACTCCGGTATTTCTCCAAAAGACCGATGCAAGCTTATCTGCAGAGCCAGTGGCACAGGATACTTTTATGTTCTTGCTCCAAAGGTGTGGACATCACTATCTTTGCATGCTCTGTCAAAAATTACACAAGCTCACGTATCAGAGGAAGTGGGCGACTGTAGGAGTTTATCTCTGTCAGATATGGATGTGTAGAGTGAGAGGGACCAGAATTAGTTACGTCAGTGCCAAGACGGAAAAGGAAAGAGTAGCTGTGCACAGAATTATATGCAGCTGTAGTGTTTCGGTCAGAACCAGCAGAAAATAAACAAATTCCAGAGTGAACCTCTCAGACAGTGATACTCCCGTTGTGCTTCCCTGAGGCTGAGTAGCTTGTATGGTATGATCGACCACCTCCCTTCAGATAGATCAGTTTTGTATAAGGTAACACCTTTTAGCTCTGTCTGAGTGTTCTGTATTTGGCGGTCACTGTTAGTGTAAATACATTAGCCATTTGGGTTGTTAAGCAGAGTGCACTGATGGAGTGTTTTATCTGTGTGAGCAGGTCGTGGATGGAACACTTTGCTCCCCAGATACTTCGGCAGTCTGTGTTCAAGGGAAGTGCATTAAAGCCGGCTGTGATGGAAAGCTGAGTTCCAGCTTAAAGTATGACAAGTGTGGAGTGTGTGGAGGGAACAACCAGAACTGCCAAAAATTCTCCGGAGTGTTCACCAAACCTGTGTAAGTTGCGTTTCCGCGTTCTAAACGGACTGTGTGAGACGTTAGATGTAAAATATAACAGCTGTTGTTTATTTTTAGAAATGGATATAACTTTGTGATCACCCTACCAACCGGCGCTTCAAATATAGACATCAGGCAACGTGGCTACCGCGGAATGGTCAACGACGACAACTACTTAGCCGTCAAGAACATTCACGGTCAGTATCTTCTCAACGGCAATTATGTTGTGTCTACTGTTGGGCGGCACATCATTGTAAACGGCACTACGCTACGCTACAGTGGAACCTCCACAGCTGTAGAGAAGCTGCAGACGATGAGACCTCTCCAGGAGCCTCTGACAATAGAGGTGCTGTCTGTGGGGAAAATGACACCTCCCCGTGTGCGCTATTCATACTACCTGACCAAGGTGAAGGAGGGGAAGATTCTGAAGAAAGAGGACACGAAGCATGTACAGAACAGCATTCTGGTAGACACCAACAAAGTGCAACTAAAAAAGCTAGCCTATCAGAAACCTTCCAGCAGTTGGGTTACCAGTGACTGGGAAGAATGTTCTGTAAGCTGTGGCAATGGATTTCAGAAAAGACTTGTCCAGTGTCTGGATTCAAATGGGAAAGCAACTGCATATTGTGACAGCAGTCAAAAGCCTAGTTCTCAGAAGGTGTGTGGTGACCCTTGTCCTATGTGGCGTATCGGCGAGTGGTCTTCTTGCTCCAAAAGCTGTGGGAAAGGTTTCAAGAAAAGGGCTCTACACTGTATCACTCAAACCGGGCTCCTCCTAGCAAGAGACCGCTGCTCAAGCAAGAGGAAGCCCCAGGAACTGGATTTCTGTACTGTTCAAACTTGCTAGAGACTTGTTAAGACTTGCTAGAACTCCTTCAGGCGTTGTGGACATGGTCCATAGCACTGTTATTTTTTTTTTTTTCAGTTTAAACAAACCTCTTGATTTACGTTTGCTGTCACTTGGGTTTCTCATGGTTCCTCACCTGTGTACCATGATTCGACATGAGATAGTGATAGTGACTGGAGAGACTGCAGACATACATGTTTGGAGAGGCTGAGGTGAAAACGTTTGCATTTTTGTGATGATTTGAAGTCATACATAACCTACCTCTAAAAGACACTGACCCATGATTTGTTATATGATCATAACTTTCATTTTCATATGGTGACAAATACAATTCATTTACAGACAAAACGTTCGACAGATCAGAGAAACTTATCTCATTTATACAACTAAGCAGCTGAGGGTTAAAGGCCTTTCTAAAGGGCCTAGCAGTGGCAGCTTGGTGGTCCTGAGATTTGAACTCACAACCTTCCAATCTGTCAGCCAACATCTTAACCATCGCAATGCTCTTGTTCTACAAAATATCCTGTGAGTGGTTTCATTTGTTGACGCTGCCTTTATACGGCACTCAATGATTTCTAGTATAACTACATTCCTAATGAAACAGCCACACAGTTAAAACCACACAGGCGAAAACGATTTGTCAGAAAATATTTGTCATTTTTTTATTTTTAAGCTCTAGTGTACGTAAGCTAAATTTAATTGTAGCCATTTGTAATGCGTTAAACACTGTTTTTCCCATCAGTGTGATTATTTTATCCCTATGGTTACCCTCTAGCTCCAAACATCATCCTGTTCCCCATGTCCCTTCAAAGTAACACACACTTATGTGTACTGGTTTTATTCTCTGCTGTATCTGAGGCAAGTCAAGTTAGACAAGACTTAAACATCTATTGCTTTATATGATTGTAGTTAGGAAGGGTTAGGAAACTTTTTCTTTTCTTTTCTTTTTTTTTTTACTAAAAGTTCATTCTGAAGATGTATGTCGTATCTTTCGCTGTAGTAAGAAGCACTTATATTTTGTTACCAGTTTCCATTGTATACTGTGTATACATTATCTTAACTGTGCATAAATAAACATTTATGCATGTTTTTTAATGAATTATTGTACATACTTCATACTTTTTTTTTTTAAAACAAAGCATATAGAATAGAAAATGGCGTTTCCAAGCAACAGGGAGCAGAAGGTTAGATCATTTTGTCAGTGTGATAGAGTTGAAAATTACTAGTGCTTCCACTGCACACTGTAATCCTGCTGATACAACTGTTCTGTCTCCTCGGGAAAAAAACAAAGCCACTGCCTACCACATGCCGAATAATCCTTTTCTATTGTCAAGGAGAACGAGACCCACGCACACATATCAGACGTCTAACTGCACATGTTTTATACATGCTTACTTTGTAGGTTTATGCTTTTTTTTTAAAGAGAAATATTGAAAGGAATCTTTTATAACAAGACATAGCGATTTTATATCTGGCAAAGAATGTTATATGGCGTTATCTTATGATCCAGCTGATCTGGAAACAGATTTCTTTTATATTGAAGTCTGTATTTGTGTAAGATAAGTAAGATACAGTGAGCTCTTAAGGGAAAATAATGATGGAGTAGTGTGGCTCAGTTTTAAGGGTTACTGTTGATTATTTCACAGCATGTGATTTATTCCTGTCATACCATTATGAGTTTGATTTTGATATGGCCAAAAGTATGACCATCACACCCATATCACTGCTCTTCCCCAAAGTTAGAAGCACATGACTGTGTATAAGACGTCTATCTATGCTGCAGCGTCAAAATGACCCTTCACTGGAATTAAGATGCCCAAACCTGTTCCAGTCCACCTTTGTGCTGAACTGGAACACTGACTGCACCCCAGGAATCTTCACCCAAAATCAGGGCCTGATCTCACTAATGCTCTTGTAGACGCATGAATAAAAAAATCCTGACATTCACAATACAACATCTTCAACAAGCACATCTGGGTGAGATGGTCAGGTGTCCATAAACATTTGGTGATATGGTGTAGATCCATTCAGTGTTAGTTGTTATAGCAGCTATAAAGTCGTTATCTCTCTTCAGTTATCCTTTTTTAAAGTTGGATAACTGAATAATAAACTGGAGAGTTTATTTCTTTACGCTAGGGGGGAAACGAAAGAGAAAATGCACTCCCTCAAAACTTATAACCTGTGATGCCTTTCATTTCATACAAAAGCCTGTGGAGGGCCAGCCACAATACGTAAGAGGAGATGCTTCCCCATGTTTCAGCCTTTGTAAAGCAGATGACTGCTTTCCTTTTCAAACAGCCGTCACATGGCCTTTAACCCTGCTGGCTAAATATTTTCCGCGGCTTTGGGTCTTTTGTGCCCTTCAACTGGCAAATCCCACCATTTGGCATTGCAAACATCCATGAAAATCTTTATGATCAGCGTTTCAGAGGATAATGTCACCTGAAGGCCATATTTAGTGGCTTCAATAGCGGACTGAAATTTGCTACTAAAGAGCATTACAAAATAAATTCTGTGAGTTTGGATCTTTCGAAAAATTTAGACCACTGTCAACAAAACATTTCTACAATTTCTTTGTAAAAAGAAATGGTCATCTCTTTATGTGTGGGGATGTGAAGAAAAAACTGTGTACAAAGGAGTTACTTCATTATCATTTTAAAAGGCTTAGGCTCCTGAATGATTATTATTTTTAATGTCCAGACAATATTTAAAAACAAAGCCTTTAGTCTTCGAGAGCAGCAGTGTAGTCAAAATGGTTGGTTTTCAGCTTCTCCTTATCCCGTAATTCTTTGTTTGGACCACCCATGAATTCAAAAGTCAAGCATGACAGCAACCTACTATTGTTTTAGTGATAGCACAGAAGAAAGATTCCCTTTATCTTGTGTGGTGGCACCATGTGAGGTGCAGCTTTCTGAAAGGTCTTTCAGGGCTCAGGCTTAAGTAATAGACAAGCTCGGTTAGAAGGGGTCAGTTCTGTTAGAAGGATCTCACATAATAACCAGGACCTATAAACTCTGCAGGAGACGGAGAGAAAATAAAGGCGACAACATCAAGATCTTTGCATTCAAGGATATGACCGGGTTTCATTTAAACCTCAGCTTCATTAAAAGTTATTTATCTGCCTAAAATAGTGAACTGACTTTAAATGGGCTTTAAATGAAATTTGTGAAGGTCTCTGTACAAAAATCCTCGCTTACAAAAGTCATTATAAGCAACTAGCATTAATGACTGGACGCAACAGTTACTTTTAACGTTAAACATTCACATATGGATAAGAATAAGCTCATATGAAGTGGTTTGGTTTGCTCCTTTGACTTTGCGTGGAGAAATTGGAGGGGAAAGTAAACACACACGGCGCCTCTAGAAAGTCTTACCCTATGCTCCAATTTTTCTTGTAGCTGTTCAACAACAGCAATTTTAAGTATATCAGAATGGGATCTCTTTTCAGCTCCATTTAAAGTTCAGCTCGCTACAGAAATAAATGTAAATAAATGTCCTCAGAATTATATGTAAAAAAAAATCTAAAAAATCAAAAGATATTCAGAATGAATTGTCCTTTTGCAGAAATATTATTACAATAAATAATACAATTATTTACAATAAATGATGTAAAGAAATAATGCCTCTCTACCAAATTTAGAATTTGGCATTTTCTGTCAAATTAAATGGACAGTGTTGGTGGTCATGCCACTGATATTCAATTACATTTAAGTCTGGGCTTTGACTCAGCCTTTCATTTATTCAAGCCATTATTTTCCAGGTTTTTTTTTTTCTCCATTTTCTCCCTAAATCCAGAGTTTCTCCCTAAATCCAGTCCACAACTTGCTTATATATGGCTCCATGAGTGTTGCTTTTGATAGCAACAAACTTTCCAAAACACTTCAACACACTACCCCTGTACCCTTATCTGATGTTCCTACCAATAACCTTTTATTTCATTAACGATTACTATTAAAAAACACTTTGTTTAGCTTATTTAAAGTGTAGTATGAAATCTCCTTAAAATATATATATATATATAGCCTTCATGTCTGTCCTAATTTCTCCCATCACTATGCTTATTTAAAAATATTTCCTGTTATTACAAAGTTTCACTTCTTAGGGGAAAAAACAAGTATTCCCCTAAATGTTTTGCTTGTGTAGAGCTCAATTTTTATTATTATTTTGGGACGTGGTAGCCTAGTGGTTAAAGCTTGGACTAGTGATGGGAAGGTTGTGAGATCAGATTCCAGGTCCACCAAGCTGCCACTACTGGGCGCCTAAGCAAGGCCCTTAACCCTCAATTGCTCAGTTGTATAAAATAAGATAAAAATGTAAGTCGCTCTGGATAAAGACATCTGCCAAATGCCAGAAATGTAATGTAATTTTCATGTTTTATGCCTCAGGGTTTTGTTAGGAATAGTGTTACTTGGGAGTTATTTGTTTTGTGCCAAACATTGCTTTGTCTTTAAACCAAATTGCTTGACATGACTCTCATCAGACCACAAACTCTTTCTCAAAAGCTTCCTTCAGTCCTTTCTCTGACTTTAGACGGTAGGGCGAAAACTTTTTATCATGCAGGTTTACAGACTTTTTTTTAAAATAATTGCTTTAAATACTTTATTTAACTTCATTTATGTAGATCGCAACTTTAAAATAAGCTGGAAATATTTCCATTCTTATATGCTTAAGTCTGATGCCTAATACGCTAAAAGGTGCAACACAGTAAAATGAGAATGAACCCCTTTAGGGGATGAATACTTTCTGGAGTACTTCTCTGTTCGATTGTTTTAAACATTCTGTTCTTCTTGTCAACTTTCTCATCAACCAAACCACGTCAGCACTTCACTAATCAGACTTGAGAGGGTAAGTGAAATTAAAAACCCCATGAAAATCTGCCTTCAGGTAAATACATTACATGACTGTATGGGATTGACAAAGGTCTTTTGCAAAAAGCTGTGTTGGTTCATGTCTAAATCCCAGAAACATTTGAAAGATATTCGATCTGGCACCAACAACCACGCGACAGTCCTTGAGCTCCTCATTCTGATGTTTGAACTGAACATAAACTGAAGCAGGAGGGTTCCTAGTTACAGTCTGCTCCATAGTTGGATTGCAGCTACCAGGCTTTATTTGTCACATATACATTACTGCAGAGTGAAATTCCTCCCGTCCTAGGAGGGTTGGGGTCAGAGCGCAGGGTCAGCCATGACGGAGCGACCCTGGAGCAGTGGGGGGGTTGAGGGCCTTGCTCAAGAGCCCAATGGTGGTAGCTGGGCAGTGCTGGGGCTTTAACCCTGATCTTCCGATCAACAACCCAGAGCCTTAACCACTTGAGCTGCCATTGTAGAGAAGGACAACATGAGCTTCATCCTAATTTGCCACAGTTTGACCTAGACTGATTGGTCTTTTCACCCTACTTGTTGTGCAGTGCCAAGCCTCTGAATACAGAGCACCGCAAATCGGTTTTTTTTTTTACAAAGATGTGTTCTGGCAGAGTTTCCAAGTAATTTGCTGGAGGAAAGTAATAAAAGCCCCACTGGATTTCACTCTTCAACTGATAATGGGATTACTGTCCAAAAGAGCCTCATTGTGACGTTGTTGGAACAAACAGTCATTGAAGGGTAAATGCACAGTGACAGACATGCATTCAGTGCTCCACAAAAGCTTGCGGAAATTAATATCAAATTAGCAGCACTATGGGAGGGTAAATAAAACTAGCAGCCCTTGAGTAAATACAGTAGATAGCAAAAGCTGTTATAGTTCAACCATCACTTGAGGATGAAATACACCATGCTTTATTTAATAATTCAGTTAATGTTGAATTCAAACATCAGAATAAGGATCTCAGGGACTTTTGTGTGGTTGTTGGTTCCAGACAGGACAGTCTGAAAATCTTATTTTTATGCACATGAACCAAACGGCTTTTTAAATCACATGCAGTCCTGTAACATACTCGGTTAAATGATTCCATATTTGATCTTGTTCATCTTAATAAACATTTATCCATTGTTATTTTCACTCTGCATGTAAAACTGTTATTCATTTTCATACTGGAATGAACCAGCTGCTCACAACTGATATCCAGGCACAACCTTTTGCAGCTCATAATTCTGCTGGAGAGAGGAAGAGAGGCTCCAGAGCAGAAATTCCTTTTTATAGATTCATGTCTGTGGAGTCAAACATCACATCAATAGATTACAATCTGTCAGGTGTCTCCTGAAAGTACAGTATGCCCTGTGTCTACTTTATGAATGTCATCATTACACTGTTCGAAAGAGTATGAGGTAATGCCTCTTAAAGGCCCCAGGCACTTCCTCTCACTTACTTCCTTCTATCTCTTTCATAACCGTTTAACTAATTCGGTGCAACCTTAACTCCACTGATTTTATGTATTGCTTATATGGCAGGTCCTAAGAGAAGGGCCATAAGTGTATTGCTTGACTCCAAGGGTGCACTAAAAGCCGAGAGGCTCAAATAATCCGTGCACAAAGGACCTGTGTGGCATCTGTTCAAGATGGTCTCCAGTCTTGTATAGAAACCTCAATCACGCCAGTGTATTTCACTATGTCTCACTGAGCTCATTCAACCCCCATTAAGAGCTGGATCGCAGACACAAGCCAGAAATGGTTAGATGGCGCAGTTTTGTTAGGATTTATTGTCCTGACGCTGGTCATAACTCTTAACTAATGTTCTGGCCTTTCCAGCTGTGTGGTTGTTTTAGTGAGCTGTGCTGGAAGTGTCAAATTTACAATAAACTATTATGCAAAATTTGATGGGCCATGTTATGAGGAACATTATTAGAAAAATCATTCATGTTTTCAGCTGATGTGCACAGTGGAGGACTATACAGTACTTTGTTTGATTCATTTCAGCTATTGGACAATAAATCAAGCCCCGGTCATGGTAAATGAATCAGGTCCCTTTACACTAAAGCACACAGCCCCAGCCATGAACATGCGAGCTTTGTGTTGCCCTATTATATTTTTCACTTTTAGTTTTTAAATGGCTGTTGGCACAACCAGAAAGACCCCACTTTTGTCTCTGAAGCCCACTGGATGTCGGGATGCTTATTTCCTGAGAATTTACCCAGAGCAAATCGGTGATTAGGAAGACAAGTGTCACAATACTGAAAGTCACTCATACTGCCAATACGCAGGAAAGATCCCTTTAAATCATTATATTTTTTGCATGTGACACATATTCTCCTATGTTTAAAAAACTATACTGATTGTATTAAAAGAGTGCTCAAAACATTCTGTCTAGCAGTAGTGCGAGTAATTCATACGCAAATGTGCAAAATTGACCCAGTGTCATGCACTAACCCAGGCTCTAATGCAAAATTAGTAATTGCAGTCTCATTAGATTCAGCTGCTCAGATTTTAATATTCACTCCATTTGCTTTGGCTCAAAAACAAAACATTACCTGGAAGTAATAAAAAAAAAAGAAAGAAAAGAAAACAGGAAACAGGCATGCCGTGACATAACCTCGGTGAAATTTCTTTATTAAAATAAGAAAAAATAGAAAGACATGAAAATGCTGAATTAAAACATAAGTAGTCTTACAAGACTATTAAAAGAATTTTGGCCTATGGTCAGACCTCCGTCGCTCACTATGGGAGAGATGTAGAAAACGGTCCAGCTCTAGAATTCTCTTGACTGCATTCCCCTGACATTCCTTCTCAAAAGCAGATGTAGTCTTTGGGAAAGACATCAACAGTTTAGAGCAGCTGCAGCCAACAGCTACAAACTTGTTAGTAGAGGTCCATTTGAAATGAAGCGGAAAACAGACATAAATGTAATTTACTGAACATAATTCAAGTTCATTTTCAACACCGAAACATTTTTTTTAATTTCTTTAAAATGTATGTTTACTTTACATTTAACAGGATGTACAACAGCTATACTAGGCATTTTTTTAAAAAAATATATGTTTAAATAAATCAACATGACATAAATATTTATTTATTACAAAAACACCACAAAATGTCACCTAAATGGAGTTCTTTCCAGAGCTACTTTTGTCTCTTAGAAATTAACTTGTGTGTGTGTGTGGGTACACTTAGCAAGCCTCGGTTTAAATTCTATTATTCTGACCGTAGTATTTGGCTGGATATGACACTGTATATTGGTGTTGAGTCATTGGGCACACAGCACAAAAATGGCACTAGTCATATGGTGACCACCCCTGCCACTCATTTGGTAATTTCTCTCCAAGTTTAAGGGACCGACTGTGGTGATTCACAACAAATATAATCTAGTATATACTAGGTCACCTTTATTCACACACACACACAAACACACACACACACACACCTTAACACAATCAATTAGGAAATTAAAACGTAAAGACGTCAAACTAAATTGGTAGTATTTCAGTTAGCGTGGAAGAAAACCTCTTAGAGCTGCTAGATCTGGCTAATGATTTAAAAACAAACAATTTGATAGCAAATCCTGTTGCTAATAATCGGCACAGTAATGTTTTACTCCCCTTTAAGAGACCAATTTCTTCTTGAAAATCCTCAGCCTGCATACTAGGTCACCTACATGTTTCTTTAAACAGATAATGCCTGAAACAACCGAACTCTAAAAATGACTAAATTTTCCCTTAGAACTGGCTAAGTGCCTAAATCTTTTAAACTAGCAGTTATCAAACCTCTGATTAAAAAACCCAGCCTCGACCCCTATCAATTTTTCCAATATCAAACCTGCCCTTTATCTCCAAAATCCTAGAAAAGGCTGTAGCACAGAAGATATGTTCTTACCTTCATAGGAATAAAATTCATGAAATGCAGCAGTATTTAGGCCTCATCATAGTACAGAGGCAGCACTGGTTAAAGTAGTAAATGACCTGTTACTGGCCTCTGATCAAGGTTGTGTCTCCTTGACGGTGTTTTTGACACCATTGACCACACTTGATAGGCTAGAAAATGCTGTTGGTGTTAAGAAAACAGCTCTTTCCTAGCTCAGGTCTTATTTGACTGATTTTTATCAGTTTGTAGATCTAGATGGTGACTTGTCTATGCATATCAAGGTTATGTTCAGTGTTCCACAAGGTTTTGTTTTAGGCCCACTGCTTTTCACCTTAAATATGCCACCCCTTGGTGTTATCATTCATAAACAAGGTATTAGCTTTCACTGATACGCTGATGACACACAGTTTCAGCTACATCACATCGGAGACACCAGCTTATTAATTGTGAAGAATGTGTAAAGGACATTAGACAGTGGATGGTCACTAACTTCCTCCTGCTTAACTCTGACAACACATGCAGCCAGAAGTAAGCTCTCTGATTATAGAGTACCTCTGGATGGTCTTTCGATGTCAACATGTCCAGCAGTAAAAGACCTCGGTGTGATTATTGACTCTTTTGGTCTTTCATTTGAAGCTCATGTAGATAATATCACTAGGATAGCCTTCTTTCATCTCAGAAATATTGCTAAGATAAGAAATATGATGACACTTCATGATGCAGAAAAACTAATTCATGCTTTTGTTAGCTCTAGGTAGAATTATTGTAATGCCTTACTGTCTGGATGTTCCAGTTAATCCAGAATGCAGCAGCGTAGTAACTAGAACCTGAAGATATGACACTGCACTGGCTGCCAGTCAAATTTTGTATTGATTATAAAATACCACTACTGACCTATAAAACACTGAATGGTCTCATGCTGCAGTACCTGAGTGATCTTTTGGTTCCTCATGATCCCCCACACCGACTTCAAAAGGTGCAGGCTATTTGGTACCTCAAAGAGTAAAGGCTACAGCACGGGGCAAAGCTTTTTCTTACAAAGCCCCACAGTTACAGAACCGCCTTCTAATTAGTGTTTGGGACTCAGCCACAGTCTCGAGTCCAAGCTGAAAGCACATTTGTTTATTCAAGCTTTTTTCTTAGGTAAAGGAGCAGATATGGAGAGTTAATGGGCATAAAGTGCTTGCTGTACTGGGATGTTTGGATGCCGTCGCTTTACCTCTCTTGCATGTTTGCTCAGGTTTGAATGTGAAGTGGTTGGAAGGCTTTATGTCCCAGAAAGCCCTTAGGTCTGTGTCACCTTCTGGCTCTCCCTTTTAGTTATGCTGTCATAACTAGTCTTGCCAGAGTCCCTGTCTGCACCTTGCACATAATGTACCTATCTATCTATCCTGATGCCCTACCCCTAGTTGGAATCTTGATGCTTGGTGGTGCACACTGCTGCTGGGGACGACTCCGTGTGGACAGTCCAGAGACCCATGGGACTACTGTGGATAGAAACATTTGGAGACTATGGTGCTGTCTTTGAACTGCTGTTGAGATGGTCAATTTTGTGCTTGGGTCTTCATAAGTGAACATTTGAGAACTTAGGGATTAGTGTTAAGTCTATAATGATCTCAGAAATTACCTATACGTTGCTCAAGAGCTCTTGGTTGCACAATTCCACTTGACTATAAACAGTTGCAGAAAGGACATTATATGTCACCCAAATGAGGATCCCTTTTGAATCTTGTTCCTCTCAAAGTTTCTTCCTCATATCATCTCAGGGAGTTTTTCCTTGCCACCGTTGCCTCAGGCTTGCTTATAAGGGAAAAATATTTTCATTTTAAGCTGTGTAATTTTTATTCTATATTTTTATATGTCTGTAAATCCGCTTTGCCCATTGTTAAAAGCACTATACAACTAATAATAATTGAACTGAATTGAATTGAATACCAGTGGGTCATGAGTAACTGATTGAGCATCAGATTGACCACAAGGGTGACCAGATATGACTACTGAATACTCTCCCTGCTGGGAGGAGCGAGGGTGATTCTGTAAAACCTGGAAAGGTTAATTGCCAGATGGCTGCAGCAAAAACCTGCTGGAGTGGCATACCTCCGAGTACTGGGTATGAGAAGGAAAGCTTCTTGTGGAGGAACATGTTACAGCAGGGCCCTGATGTCCAGCCTGTCTATAGGGAGAGGTGAAAAGATCTAACTACCCAATGAGCTACCTTTTTTATAAATAGGGGAGAGTCTCTCCAACATCAATAAACAGCTTATCATAGCTTAGCTTATGTTCCTGCAGTGAAGTTAACACCTCTGGCATGGGACAAAAGATTAGATCTCAGGTACACATGCAAAAGGCATGTGTACTTAAGGGCTTGTGTACTAGGGGTGCTTGCATTTTTAGAATGTCCTGCACTGCTGTATCTATAGAATGTGTCTTTGCCTAAGGGGCCATGAAGGCTTAGGCCATCTAATGGTGCCAGATCATTCCTTTGCACTGGGACAGATTGAATTTGAATTCAGAGCTGAGGGACAGCACAGGAACCAGAGTCTTGCTGCCAATTTTGGAGCCACAAGCAAACTGTGTGGCCTGAACTCTTCTGCAGTGTTGGTAAGATGAATGGAATAGGAAAAAATGCATAGAGCAGACACTGACGTCAGTTGTAGGCCAATGCATCCTGACCTAGGGCTATTCCACTCCCTCAGGGAAAAAGCTTAGATGACAATGAGTCACTGCAAAGTAATATAGTGCTTCTCCAAATGAGCCACTTTCAGTGATCACTTTCAAGTCATGACGTCTTTGAGCAACAAGTGCCAACTCTGGAAGCTGCGCTAAGAGATGCAGAGATGAGCCCTTGTCTCACAGAGTGCAACCATTTCTTGCGATTTGTGTGAGTTAACCTCATGGACTTGCTGTTTGAAGCACTGACTTAGGAGGGTTATCTATTCAACCACAATTTTGTGGCCTACTCCTGCACTGTGATACCCCAGAGAGGCCAGCATTGTCAATTGCATGGACAATAAATGCCACAAAGTTGAAGCTAATGAAGCTAGAACAAAACAAACATGATGCTAACTTGCTAGTACAATTATATTTTATATACAATTATCTAGTATAATATTATATTTTGCTAGTACAAAATATAAATATAAAGATATCTTTGTGCTTTATCTGGTGATTTCTGACTAGCAAAAACTGACCAAAAATGCTAGTCTGTCTCTCGGTATTATGAAATATCTGAGCAAAATTAACCAACCTGCTCAACCAATTATTTTTTTTAAAGGTACCAGATTTTAATATGCCAGTCACACGAAATGCTATACATGTAGGTAAAGCCTTGAGGTCAACAGATTTTTCTTTAGTATTTTGTTTTTTTCTTTTCTTTGAGCTTGAAAAGTATCTAATCAGGGATCATTAAGTATAGTTTTATGTTCTCACTTAGTTTTCTTGTTGAAGCCTGTGGCATTTATTAGGTCAGAGCACTGCTTGGGATAAGTAAATTACAGGAAAAAGCATGGCTTCAGGCTCAGGTAATCCTTAAAATGTCTAGAAAAGCAATGACAATCAAGATGAAAGATGGAGTCCAATGGCATTATTGAATTCCTCTACACTCAGTAAACAGAAAGGCCCCTGAACTGTAAAGAAGAGAGGCCCAGCGCTTTGGGAAAGAGGAAAAAGCCTTCTGACTTTGGTTTTAAATAGTCAGCATGAAAACAGAAGAGTGAGCACACTTCAGTAAAGGAACTCAGTCAACCTGGTTGTTCAGATACGTGACTGTGGGACAGACTGTTAACACAGCTGACATTTGGAAGAATCTGTCAAGTCCATAATCCCCAATGTCTTGAGCAATATTTGCTAAAGTACTGCCTTTCACTTTGGCGGAGTATAAAGTGCATTTGTTGCTATGGAAATACATAATACACTCAAGACTGAATACAAATACATCTACAAAGACAAATGTTCTATGGGATCCAGGATGAAAATGTATTATTGTTTGAATTGATTCATAATTTTAATTAAACTAGTTTGATCACCACATTGGAAAAAAAGGATGTAGACAGATAGAGAAAGCAACTTGACCCTTGCAGTTGCAGTTCAAGCAAACCGACTGTGGTCACCGTTAATGATTGCTAATCAAAGCTAATCTAGATTCTTCCATCAGGATTTCTTTAATTGCACACTTTTGGCTAATGCTCTTCAGTTTAATTGTGATGAAAAAGTTTCAAAAAAGATTTATTTGATTGAATAGCGGTTCAGAGCTCTGAAATATTCACCATCATCAAGTCTTTGACGACGTATAAATCACTTTAATTAAAAAAATCTCCTTCCCTGTGAGCTTTCACAATTTTTTTCCCCTTCAACCGCAAGCACTCATTTGAAATCTTATCTATGTATTATCTCTTTCAGAAACACTGCCAGTGCATTTTTGAGTTACGGTGAAGCTTCCAAAAGCTTGAAGAAAAGAATCAACGGATGTTAAATCCCTCAACCAATCACATGGCAGTAAAATAAAGGGAGCACTAATGCAGAAATAGACTAGATAGTGACTGAATAGAACATTGTGAGCAGTGAGAGGTGAAGTGAATAAGACTGATGATCTCCTCATCATGGCACCTGTTAGTGGGTGAGATATGTTAGGCAGCAAGTGAACAAAGCTGATGTTAGAAGCAGGAAAAATGGACAAGTGTAAGGATTTGAGCGAGTTTGACAAAGGGCCAAATTGTGATGGCTAGACCACTGGATCAGAGCATCTCCAAAACTGCAGCTCTTGTGGGGTGTTCCCGGGCTGCAGTGGTCAGAATCTATCAAAAGTGGTCCAAGGAAGGAACAGTGGTGAACCGGCGACAGGGTCATGGGCGGTCAAGGCTCACTGATGCACGTGGGGAGTGAAGGCTGGCCCGTGTGATCCGATCCAACAGACGAGCTACTGCTGCTCAAATTGCTGAAGAAGTTAATGCTGGTTCTGATAGAAAGGGGTCAGAATACACAGTGCAGGACAGGTCAGGGCTGTTTTGGCAGCAAAAGCGGGACCAACACAATATTAGGCAGGTGGTCATAATATGTACATTTACATAATAAATACATAAATAAATTGAAAAATTAAATAATAAAAAAAAATTAATTGCCAAAATTAAATATTTTCAAGATTTTCTAAAAATTGCAATGTAATTGTATTAATTTTATTTTAATTATTTACTGGTATATGATGAAATGTGGCCACTTTTTCAGATCAGCAAAAGAACAATTTGAGGAAGGAAAAACAATAACGAAAGCATCCCCAGTCATAATGCATCAGTGATCTCCAAGCCTCACACCCAATGGCCCTCATTTGAGCAAACTGATCCAAACCAAACAAAACTACAGCCCAAATTATGGCTGCATTCTTGACAACAAAATTGTAATAAAAACAAAGCTATTATATTAAATATATATTGTATTATTTTATAATAATAAAAAAAGTACCTAAACTGAAAATGTCTGCAAAAATCAACACCAGTGCAATGAATCAAACATCCATTACATAAAATAGCTATGAAAGTGTTTCACATGGGCTACGAAGTCTATTTTCTTATAGAGGTTTAGTGTATGTATTATTAATCCTGTACTTCAGAAAATAAGGTTTAAGGCTACGCTCCATCATTTCCTAAGCGACTTTCCCAGGGAGTGATTCTGCAGGATCCCTGAATGCTCCCTCAGAGCAACGTCTTTAGAATTCACAGCTCACAATTTCCTTTCAGGCTGTTTCTTTAGAACTTGAAAAGTTCCACAAGTTACTTCAGAGATCCTCTAATGAAATGTAACCTTATAAACTATGAAACATTTAGACGGGCTGAAGCTGTGGTGTCTCTAGATGAAGTTTCTGCTCTAATTAAAGGTCTGCTTGCTTACTGTTAGAAGCTAAAACTTCAAAGGTACCTGGCCATAAGCACTCATTTCCTAGTGTATTGTTTGGACAAACTACAATAATTTGGGCATCTGTAGGGTGTGCATATCAGCATGTTCCCTCGCTAAGCCCTAAGCACAGAGGTTATAATGTTGTTTTAACATTAAAGCTGTCTAAACAACCAGGGTAAAGAAGGTGAGCAGCTTAAGTCTTTGCTTGCACTAACAACACAAAGCTTTGCAAAGCTGAACAGTTTCAGGTCTTGACTAGAAACCTGTCGCACGTTGCATTCCTTACCACAGGATAAACAAAAAACTTCATATTGGTAATTGTTAGATATTATTAGATAATATATTTAACACATTACAAGGGTAGAATTCCTTTCGCAGAGTTAAGATGTTGAGTGCATTACATCATACACAGCGTATGCAATGCCTCCGCTTGGCTATGACAAAGTCCATTAAAGAGAACAGTATAAATCCTGCCAGTTAGACCAGTCCCTTTATGAACATGTTGGTTTCATAAAATTGAAAACAGACTGTATAGGTTATACAAGATAAATGTCGTTTCCAAACCGGAGAAACAGGGCCAGGTGTCAGAACTTTTACTTTTACAGACTAAGCACAAAAGCACAAAATAATGAGCGTGTATGTCATGTTACTTCATTTGATAGGTAAATGATCGCATATGTGTTAAGTTTTAAACAAACGTAAACATTAACTACTGCTAAAAGGTTTTTTTGTGCTAATGAAAATGTAATGGTCTAATCTAAGACCCAGCCAACCTAAACAGACCAAAAGCTTCCTCCATATAGACAGAAACGGACCATCGAGACAAGACGATAATTCAGTAATTGCTTTTTGTGTACTGAATAAAGAAACCTGAACTAGAGAGTAAAGAAGCTACTTCAATATGCAGAGTGGAAAGTAATTTATAGATTGACTAATCTTTAATCATAGCATCAAGATACAAATTTGTTAATAGAAATATAAGCTTGATATTAATATCAGCATTTCCCTGCATTTAAGTGACTGAAAAATCTCTCATACCCATACACACATGAACTGATTGATTTTATGCAGAAAAAGTGTACCTAGAGCCGGCTGGATGTGGGTGGACGAATGCACGAGGAAAATGTCTTCCACATACGCATAGTGATTTAGGCATGAAGATCCTGAAAATGTTTTGATTGTATCAGATGACAAGACTCAAAGAAAAGCAGGAGGTCATCTATTTTAGTTGGAACTGAAGATAGGGAAAGATGTCAGAGCTACATCCAACTGGTCTGTAAAGGTTTTAGCATCAAATGCACTGTTGGTTTCACAATACTGGTGCTACTGCTCAGTAGAGTAAAGGACAAGAATAAAAATTACACAAAACTTAAACGAAATAAATTAGTATAAATTCCAGAACAAACACAATTTCAGCAGTCACCATCCTTTAACTAAGATAGTGTGAGATTCACAGAGAGCATGTGTTCAAGGAATGCAAAGTCAATGGGGTCAGTAATCTCTGATCTGAAGGGAGGGACTCGTGCCTGGACAGGAATGGACTGTTTTCCTTAACCGGGAGTGAAAGTCATGGTATCATACTGTTTCTGCCTCTAACTGAAAGATAGGGAGGCAAGGAAAGCGGGTTTGTATGTACTGCCCTGCTCAAGCGTCTATTAACTCGCACCTTTTAGCACACAGAGTCCAAATAAATGCCAAGAGATAACCTTTACTGGATAAAGTTCCAAATATGTCGCTGTTACAGGTGACGATAATGGCTTTTAAACTTTTGTCTTTGGAAACAGCCCCACCCTGGTCACCCCTGGCAATCACTGTGTGTACATTATGAGCGGACAGCATGGAGCCATTTACTCCCGTTGTGGTTTTCTGAAGCCTTTTTTGATCATAATTGCAGTCGCCATCTTGAGAAAATTGGAGCCAGAGCCTGTGCAGTAAATACAGCTGGGGGGACAGTGGGTCCGCTTCTCTCTTTTGATGATGAACATGAGCGTCCATGCTGCAGTGCTACATTCACAAATGCAGTGATTTTACAGCCGAAGGTTGCTGTATTATGAAGTTAGCAGTCAATGTTTCTATTACTAGTTTTCTTTCCGCTAAAATGGTGGAAGGTATGGAATTTGTGTGTGAAAAATCACCTTATATATATATATATATATATATATATATATATATATATATATATATATGCATAATATCATTCAAGAAGTAGTGTGTGTTCTTTTGCCATGGATCGTGTCATGCTAATGTCTTCACTCCCATTGGTAGTCACTATACCAAGCTGCTCCATATTTCCATGTCATGTCGCCAGACATGCCCACATCAAGTTGCCGACGCTCAACTGGTCACTGAAAATAAATGATTTCCAATCGCTTTTCAAATTATGAAGGTAGCCACCGGGAAGAGACCTGAAGTGCAAGTTAAGATGGCACATCTAACTCAAAAGTGCAAGCACAAAATTATGTATAAGTAATTAATGTAAGGTTCCAACTGAAGATATACTGGCAAACTGCAGGAACTATTTACACTCGACATTTATTAGGTCAGAAAAAATAGTTCTGCATCACTTCCTCAGTAAATTACCTACTGAACGGAGAAGTACTCTTGTTCTACTTGTTCTGGTGAACTTACCAAGATACATTCAGTGTTATCTATTCCTCACACTGCAACTTGATTCACTAGCACTGCTTGACTGGTCCCATCATGTCTCAGGGTTAGAGCTAGGTCTACATCTAGACTCTGCTCTGCTATGGCACTGAGGTGGTGAAATGAACTTCCCGTAGTCGGTACAGCAGAATCACTGTCTGTCTTCAAACGACAGATGAAGACCTACCTCTTCCAGAAACACTTAAACTAGCTCTTATTTTCCCTGTTTGTTTTAAGTCTGTGACCTATTGAACCAGTGTTGATGTATTCACTGATAGAGACTTCAAAGCACTTTTGGGACGTCTCTCTGGATAAGAGCATCTGCCAAATGCCAGAAATGTAAATCTAAGGCACTCTAATGAGAAGGGTTATCTCATACAGTCAATCGTAAATTATTATAAACATTTCGCTATTGTTAGCTGCCTTCACTCCATTCATTTATGTTGGCTTGACATTCATAATACCAGTGCAACGAGCTAGCTTAGACATCAAACCTCGCAACACACCAGAAAAAAACTCAAAGACCTCCCAGCTGAGGGTCTGTCAGAACAGTTTACAGCAGAACAAGACAAGTCTTTGCTACAGAAATGTTAAGAGCTTCAGGTGTGTTGGAAAGAGAGTGCGCATTCATGAGGCTCCACTGTCAGGTCCAAACCTCATCATCAATCACCTCCATGACCACACCCTGGTAACTCATGCAAACTCAAAATAAACATACTTTTACTTATAAGTCACAAAAGCAATAGAAAATATAGTTAAGCTATGAATAAGATGTGGTTAAAAATAATTTAAATAAATGATTTCAATGATTCAAATTTTGCTTTCATTAAATAATCTACCATTAGCAGCAATTACAGCCATTGGCAATCTAGCCGTCAGTGTATTGAGGTAACCTGTGGAAATTCCACTCTGTGTTACCTAAAGTACCTCCCACAAGTTGTATTTACATGATAGATACTTTTTTTTGTGGTCAAGCTGCTCCAACAACAGTTCACTTAGATTGACCATTGACTAACATGTAGAATGGACGAGGTTAAAGATTTTACTGCAGCCAGCCACCCTAGAGCGTCAGAGACATTTTAGCTTCACTTTTCAATCCCTGTTATGACGTCCACCGATATATACACAATTATTAGGTAAGGGTGTACCTCAAAGCTCTTATGACCCCCTGCACTGCAACATGCTCCCTTCTCTCATCATCTGTCAGGGCACAAGGTAGGCACGCATCAAGACTCTTCTCTGTTCTGGCATCTAGGTGGTGGAATAAACTTCCCCTAGACATTAGAACAGCTGAGTCACTACTGACTGTCTTCAAATGACTGATGAAGACTCTTACCCAAAAATTGTCTGTGTGCTGTTATACCTCCAAACAGAGTTTTAGACTCATGGTATCCTTAGTCTGCAACTTATCAATCCAGTATTGATGTATTCATCTCTCTCGATAAAGTCACCTGCCAAATTCCATAAATGTAAATGGTCATGATGGGACGTTGGTCCGTTGCAGCACGCCATGTACATTCACATCCACCCGCTAATTAGTGCAGCATGTTGTATGTTTGTATCCACAAAGGTCCAGTGTGAGTACAGGATTTTATTCCATTCAAGCAGGAGCCATACCTGATTCCAGCTGTTTATTCATTTGATCTTGGCTTTCAGTAGACTCAGGTGTGGTTTCTGTTTGGCTGGAATAAAATCCAGCACCCACACCGGCCCATTCTCGATAAGACTGGACTCCCCTGTTTTAGACGGTGGAAGAAAACCAGAGAACCCAAGAAAACCCTCTCAAATTCAGGGAGAATGTGTAAAACTGGGGAGGCAGTACCCCAAGCTCACCAGTGTATCATTATTTTGATTACTGGATAAGTTTTGTTGTTGTCCTTCATCTGCTCTCAGTTCGGGGTCAAAACAGTGGATAACTTGATCTGGATATTTTGATCTGGCATAGGATTTACACCAAATGCCCTTCCTGGTGCAATCTACCATTTTATCTGGGCTTTGGAGCAGCACTGAGCACTCATCAGTGGCTGGGTTGATTCCCAGCCTAAGACTTGAACCCGGGCTGGGAAAGTAGGAGCGAGGGATCCTGCTGCTGGACCACCATTGAATTATTTTGGCTATAAGTCACCCCTTAAATGACTGTACATAGACAAAGTCACATGTATGGTAATGCCACTGACCCTTATATCATATAGCTGAACACTGAAAAACAAAAGTCTCTTGTCAACATCATACTATTTAAATCATATTGTTTACAGATGTTCACCAAGGGACATTTAGATTTCACAGTGCATTCAATCCGGCCCAGCTTGAGTATTTGTTAATGCAGTCCTCTTTGAGTTAATCCAGCTAATCACTAATGCATACTCTGACAGCATTTCCTTCCATGGAGGAACACATCAGTCATGAGAATGCTATTTAACTAAGGCTGCTGTGAGTCACCCTGGCAATCTTGTAATAATAGTTCACAGCCAGCACTGGGGATATATACACCAGATTAAATATGCCGGATGTCATCAGGTTTATCCACAAGAGAGAGAGAGAGAGAGAGAGAGATGGATTCATGTGTGTTGGAGCCTTTTTCATGCTGAACAAATGATCCATTTAGGGTTTTTATTTTTTATTTAGTGTGAAGCAAGTGGAATTTGTATCATTGGCCAGGTATGAAGTTGTCCAGCTAAAGATAACGATAGCTGAGTAGTAAGTAATTGTATTTATTGTGTGATCCTACCGTCACCCTGACATCCAGTGCTGAGTAGTGCTCTCTTAAATTACAACATACTAAAGCTTTTCCTTTCAACAAGAATCTATACTGAAGCTATCTAACTAATGTTAGGTAATTGGTTTATTTTATAGGCTGGTACGAATTAGGATACTGACCACTACTGCAGCTCTCGAAGTCTGAGTGGCACTGAGATGTTTAATATATTCCCTATGTTCCCATGTGGTCTTAATGCAATTCCATGAACCCATGAAGCCACAAAAGGAAAAAGACTTACACTCATGGTCAATGCTGATGCTCTGGAACAGATAATGACTACAGGCTTTTTTTTTTGAAGATTGTTGAAATCATGAATTACCATGATACTTTAGCCCTAACCATGATACTTTAGCCCTAAACCTGCCTGCCCATTCCAGGTGGTTACAGCTTGGCCACAGATGGGTCTTCACCCAAGGCAATGACCCCATACATCCAACACACGTCCATGTATCCACAGAAATGTTGGTGGGAACAGCTAATCAGTATATTGCAACGACTATCTGAGATTGCACTACTGACGAAAAGTTTTTCATGCATTATTTATGACTTTGTTGTTGTTGTTTTTTTCCTGAGTTTGAATCTTCATTTCCTGATCAAAAGAATCTGAATCTCCATTAACGTCATCAACCAAGCCTGAATGTTTCCCATGTCAATGCTGGTTGTTATTACTCTTTCATTCATACTCCTCAGACTAGACTTGGATGGTTGGATGGATGGATGGATAGATGGATAATTGGATGGATAATTGGGTGGATGGATGGATGGATGGATAATTGGATGGATGGATGGATGGATGGATAGATAGATCTGTAAATATGTTTTATATATTCCTGTAAAGCTGCTTTGTGGCAATGTCCATTGTCAAAAGCATTGTACAAATAAAAGAGAATGAAATAGATTTTCTCTCTAAAACTGTTCATAACGGTCACTTTATCTTTGAAGTGCCCACAAATCTGTGAGCTTCACACACTGAGTGAAACGCATGTCTGGCTCAAGTTTGTTTTTGACAATCAGCTACTTTGTGTGCGGCAGCTCCTGTGTGTTGCAGCAGCTGTGCAAACCAGACTCCCATCTACACCCAGCCAGCTCCAGTCTCTCCCATGATGTCATTAATGGGTGAGGTCAGTTCTGTCAGTGTGCGTCCAGTGTGAGTGGGGGTCTAGGAGTCCAGAATGTCCATCAGATCACAGGTGCAGTGAGCTGGTGATGGCAAAAGGAGCAGCTGTGCAAGCTTGCTCTTCAAGACCCATGGCCCCTTCATAACATGTCCAAAAGTCTGCCTTAATCTTAACTAAGCTGATGTCAGATGAGGGTACCGCACATTAGTTCTATATTTTCCCTGCATGTAAGGCAGACTTGTCTGAACTTTTTATAAAGGGGACCAGATTACACCACATCATAATACCCAATGTCCGGTCATTTTAAATGCTCCAAAATGGTGCATTTAATATTAGTGGTGTGAGTGCAGCATGATATAACCTGACAGCTATAGTGACACAAGATGAAATTCATAAATCTGTGCTTCTTTTCAGGACAAATGACATTGTCCACTTTAGCTAAAAACTCTTAAGAATTCACAGGAAGTTTGCCATGTTTAGTGGATGGAAGCATTGCCACTTACACCGATCAGCCATAACATTCTGAGCAGTGAGAGGTGAAGTGAATAAGACTGATGATCTCCTCATCATGGCACCTGTTAGTGGGTGGGATATATTAGGCAGCAAGTCAACATTTTGTCCTCAAAGTTGGTGTGTTAGAAACGGGCAAGCGTAAGGATTTGGATCAGAGCATCTCCAAAACTGCAGTTTTTTGTGGGGTGTTCACGGTCTGAAGTATCCTTTACGTCTTGTGAGTATCCTTTAAGGACTTAAAGGATCTACTGCTAACATCTTGGTGCCAGATAACAGAGCACACCTACAGGGATCTAGTGGAGTCCATGCCTTGATGGGTCAAGGCTGTTTTGAGAGCAAAAGGGGGACCGACACAATATTAGGCAGGTGGTCATAATGTTATGCCTGTTCTGTGCATTAGCTCTAGTAATGAGAAAGCTTCAGTCTCACCATTTTTTTTCCAACGCCCATGCTGTTGAAAGAAGTGTCTCATGATATTAAATTATTATTCCTGTCTCTTGAGATACAAACCACACACATTTGCTCTCAGTGAGGAAGTATTCTTGTTTCCAGCTCTTTTAAAATGACTTCATCTCACTGTTTTTCTGCAGCCATGTTTAATATCATTCTGAATATTAACTTGCAGGTGAGGTCAGACCTGTCAAAATAAAAGGCTCTTGTCTTAATCTAACTGTGTTGACACAGCCTGCTGCCACAAACCAGGTAACCCTGATATAAGGGATAGAAAAGAAAAAAATGGTTGTGAGATTAATTACTTTGCTGTGGTCGATTTCATTTTACCAGAAATGTCACTTAGAAAACGTAAACGACTCTGACAAGGCTCCAGGATATCCTAACATCCTCACGTACCGCTTCCTCTTTCCCAGAGCGTTCCTAACTTTTTTATTAACAATGCACATTATTCAGTCATGTTTTCCTTTGGTGCATTTTTGCATGGATGAGGTCAGAGGCAGAGCTCTCTGAGGGGATTTCTAACAGAACATTGCATAATCAAATCTGTGAGGCTGAAACTTAAGAAGACTGGAGGGAAGTACAGCACCTCTGAGTCACTGTAACACCCAAACATACAAGTCAGAGGGCGGTATTATTTCCAAGATAACATTACTGAACGTATGGCGTTCGAACAGATTTTTTGGATGATTTAGTCAACTAATGATTACATAAAAGTAGATCCGATTCCACTGTGTAGGAAAAGGGAAGGTCTGAAAAACCTAAGCAGCATCATTAATAAATCCATCATTAATAAATTCCTTTCAACATACACAGCAATATGGAGACGATGTAATGTATATCGCAAGCTTGGGGCTCCTTTAGTTGAATGACCCTCATGTAATGAAAGCTCACTAATATCCCTTCTACTCCTCAAAGACCCTGACAAAATATGAAAGCATTTTCCCACCAAAGAGCAGAAAAGACCCAGCAGGTGCAGCTGACAACAGTAACACGTCATTCTGAGCTGTTATCGCAACAAAAGCATGTTCCCAACAGAAGCTGCCTTTCACTGGTACAAGAACAACAACATACGAGAATGAGGTTTTCCGAGTGTTCGCTCTTCTGAATTCTGTATTTCTTAAGTAATAAAAACTCCTTATAATCCAAAGGTGATGATGTAATAAATGAACCTCAGTGGTCTTTGGAAGCTTTGCAGCTCAGAATTTGAGACGGGACGTGTCACAGATCAGCAACTTTGGGATGTTAGACTTAATACTAAAGGATATGAAAGTCTACACACCCAATGTTAAAGTTGCAGCACTCTTACTTTGGTCTTACTTGGTCATTTTATTCTACATTGCTCCAGATCTATTAGATTGCGAGGGGGGTTCAACTGCGCTCAGCTCTCTTCATATCATTCCACACATTTTTGGTAGGCTCAATCTGAGCCATTCCAAAACACTGATCTTTATCCTTTGAAGCCATATCTTTGTTGACTTGGACTTGGAAATTCTTCATCTACAGCTGTTTAACAGAGGTTTTCAGCCAGAAGAGATTGGTATTTGAAGCTGATCCATGATTCCCTTTATTCTGAATTGAACCCCAGGCCCAGCTGAAGAAAATCAGCTCCATTGAATGATGCCACCACCACCATGGTTTTTTAGTGATGTCTTGTTTTTGCACCAATATATCTTTTAGAATTTTGTCCGAAACATTCTACCTTGGACTCAACAGACCACAACAAAGTTTTTGGGGGGCTGAGATATTATGTTTTTCCCCAGAGGAGGGACTTCCTTCTATTCGCCCTACCCCCATAGCCTAGAAATGCGAATGATGTTATATCATCATAAGGTAAAGTCAGAGTCATGGGAAGAGGCAGGTCAGTGGTTAGACTATTAGCCTAATGGTCTGAAGGTTGTGAGTTCAAATCCCAAGCTGGCACTGCAGGGTGCCTAAGCAAGGTCCTTATCCTACAATTGCTAAGTTGTATAAATGAGCTAAATGTAAGTCACTCTGGATAAGGCTGTCTGCCAAATGCTGCAAATATCCCATCATCTCCTCTTGTTAATCATGACTATAATATGTTCGAATGCTTTGGAAATTCTTTTGTATCCCTCTCCTTTCAAAAATAAGAGCCCATACATGCTCATTAAGATTTTTATCAATTACCAAGAGGAGGGATGTTTACCAATCACACTTCATCACATCTGGTGTCACTCAGGAGGAAATGGATTCCCTTTCGAGTCTGCTTCCCCTTGTTTTTTCTTTCCCATGTCATCTCAAGGAGTTTTGACATGAGTTATCTCCGTTTAACCTCCCTGTAATGTCTGGGGTCAAATGACATGGTCTGATTATAAAATCTGATTATCATGCACATGCTCAGTTTGACCACAACCTCATTTAAAAAAAAGAAAAGAAAAGAAAATGCAGAATATTTTCTGGTCTGTCTTACCTTTATCTCTCCCATTATATTAAGAACTTATTGAGTAAAACCTTAACATTTCACTACTATCCATCCATTTTCTATACCCACTTTATTCCTAATTAGGGTCACAAGGATCTCCTGGAGCCTATCCCAGCACACATTGGAAAGGCAGGACAGGTCACCAGTCCATCACAGGGCCACACATATAGACAACCACTCACAGGCAATTTAGAATTACCAATCAAACTAATGTACATGTTTTTGGACTGTGGGAGTAAACCCACACAGGCACAGGCAGAACATGCAAACTCCACACAGAAAGGCCCCTGCCTGTTTGAACCTGGGATTTGAACCCAGGACCTTCTAGCAGTGAAGCAACAGCGCTAACCACTAAGCCACCATGCTGCCCCAATTCACTACTATATAAAGGCCAATTTTTTTTTTTTTGAGCTTTTACTATTTTTTTTAGTACATATGTGATAATGGGTTTCCAAATGCAGCACACATTTTTACAAGCATGAATCAAAAAGCCTTGCTTTCAGAGGTAATCATTATACATTTACAGACCTAAAGATATAAGATTTGAATGCATTTAAATGCTTTTTTATAGATTTGCCTCCTATCACAATGAGAAGTTCCTGCAGAATCCCCAACCTGTTGATTGACCACAAATATAATAAATACTATTTTTGCTTCAAGACCTAATAAATATTAGGTGGTTTTCAGACTGGGTATGTTCGCTGTGATCCAAATCGGAGAGTGATTGTTCCCAGCACCACTGCAGCATTGGTCTGGTTTCAGACTCACTTGATTCTATTGAACACAATGTGAGCTTTTTTTTTGGTGCTATTATGTCCAGGAAGTCTCCTCACGTCTTCCGTGTCCTACAGCATTCCCTTGCACTCATGCTACACGTGTTGTGGAAACTAATGATGTCGTCATCAACTAAAACACACACACACAGGTTACATTACTTACTGAACGAGTGCAGACCCGGGTTCGAGTTCACGTTCGAGTGAATCACAGACCAGTTCCAGTTCAACCGAACTCACACCACCTCCTGCATGTAGAGCACTTCCTAGACCACTGGATCAGAGCATCTCCAAAACTGCAGCTCTTGTGGGGTGTTCCCGGTCTGCAGTGGTCAGTATCTATCAATAGTGGTCCAAGGAAGGAACAGTGGTGATCCGGCGACAGGGTCATGGGCAGTCGAGGCTCACTGATACACATGGGAAGAGAAGGCTGGCCCGTGTGATCCGATCCAACAGACGAGCTACTGTTGCTCAAATTGCTGAAGAAGTTAATGCTGGTTCTGATAGAAAGGTGTCAGAATACACAGTGCATGATGGGTCAGGGCTGTTTTGGCAGTGACCAACACAATATTAGGCAGGTGGTCATAATATTTTGCCTGGTCGGTGTATATCCAGGGTAGTTATTGTTAATGTTAGTACATTTGCCCCAACTATATTTCTGGGGAAAAAGAAGTTCATTTAGAAACAATGATCACTGACGGTCATGATATACTGCAAATAACCATACTTGTGCAATCTAAGCAGACGTACTCACCTGTAAAGACACTGAGGGAGAAGGTCAACCTGCCATTTGGATGGTTATTAAGTCCTCTGGTTGGCAAAAGTGTCTAAGAAACAAAGTCTCACCCAGGAGGGGATACTGTCCAAGTAATAGTAGAGATTTAGAAGGGTTTGTCCCATTAGGGGACAAAAGTGTCACTGTAAATCAATACAAAATTATTCTGTCTGCTTGGCTTTTTTTGTTTGTTAGACACTTTTCACCATCACCATCATCATCATCATCAAAATACAAACTGAGGGAATGAATATCCATTCATCCATCCATCCATCGAACCTGGAGGCTATCCCAGAAGACTCTTACACACTGGGTAGGATGCCAGTCTATCAAAGCTGAGGAAATATCATTCAGGAAAAAAGGTATTCAGTTCTACTGGTCATATTTGTGCCACTTGTCCTGTATGGCCAAAACATATGACTAACATGGTCAATTTAAGAGAATTGCCACAATGTGGATGTTCACACTTAAAATTATTTGAAAACTCTAAACAGGGGATGTACTAGCTTAGTGGTTAAGATATTGGACTCCTGAACAGAAAGTTGTGAGTTCAAATCCCAAGTCCACCAACCTGCCACTGCTGGGCCCCTGAGCAAGGCCCTTAACCTCCAATTATTCAGTTCTATAGAAAGGAGATAAAAATATAAGTCCCTCTGGATAAGGGCGTCTGCTAGAAATGTAAAATGTTTAATAATGTTCATGAAATAAATGAAAACGGATAGGGAAAAGAACTGACACCAGTTGACAAGTAAATTACTTTTACTGTTAGTATTTTACTGCTTAATATTTTTATCTTAATAAGTTTTGAAGACTTTGAAAGAAAAAGGGTGGTTTGTGTGTGTGTGTATGTGAGTGAGAGAGAGAGAGAGAGAATTGCTAAAAGGTCAAACCCAGTGAGAAGAAAGAGAGACAACAGCTGCAGCTCAGAGTGGGTTATTAATCGGGAATTCAATAAACACATACCAGATTCCTGAGAAACTCTGCACTCTTGCAGATGCTCCTGTCAATACCTGCGTCATGACCAATCAGATGTCCTGCACAATAATACAGTAGAGACAGTTAACACAGCTAAGCCAACAACATTATACAGAAGAATTACAGAGCTAGTTTTGAAGCGAAATACTATTGGAAACATATTTATTTAAACTAGTCCAGCAACCGTATCAATCATCTGCTATTGTAGACTTTCACAAGAGGATAACTCTTGCTACATTCCGCTAAATCCATTTTCTACATTTTTTCACTCACTTCATATAATTAGCCAAGGGCAGGTTTTATGCTTGAAATAATTGCATGTCACTATTTTACATCAACAGACAGGGTTATTACAAGAGACTACACTTCCTGTGGCTTTGTTTACAGTCGAAGCTGTGAGCAGCCATGTGGATGTGATGTCAGATGCTGAAGGAGACATTCGTGACGTTCCCCAAGGAGGAATTTTGAGTTGAGGAGAGGTCTGGCTACAATCTCTACAGGAAAGTGTTCAAGCATTATAACATCTATACACTGAGTCTTGTAGTGTTTGCTGCAGCATCTAAATTATTTTAAGAATATGAATGTCATCCGTTTCATGGCAAAGTTTTCTGGGAGTAGAAATCTTTTAGCAAGCTAGTCAGCAGAAGTCGTTTCCATTGAAGTTTACGGACATGGAAAAAGTCTTCAGGACAAAGTGCTGTTGAGGCTGGTGAGGGAATGACTTTTTACAGCTGTTATAACAAGTGATCAGTCAACTGGAACTTTGTTAAAACGATGATCCACAACTTTAAACATAAATAG